>NW_004524687.1:5012832-5031407 GCF_000260255.1 Octodon degus
CTGAGGAGGAGCCCCACACCCTGCCCTGGATCTCCAGACCCCATTACAGACTGATTTCATAGCAATAATAATCAGTTCATTTCCATTTCTTGTATAATATCCAGATAAACAAGTAGTTTTAATTCATCCCAATAAACTCAGCACAGCAAGAAGATGTGAACACATTGGAGGACTAGAAGCCATGGTAGGCCTCAGCCACTGCCCTGCCCACCCAACACCACAGGCCAATCCTGTTTCCTCTGCCCTAAGGGAGGTACAAATAAGAATGGAGAAAGCCCAGGAAATGTCCAAGGTTCCAGGCTTAAACTCTGGCATGCAATACTAGCCTGACCCTGCAGACCCTTCACCCTGGATTTAAGGATTGCACAGTCCACAGGGTGTGCACCCTGCAGTCTGGTTGGCTGAGAAATGACTCAACTACTGTCAGTTATGTCCAGAGATCCAGTGAGAGAAGGTTGATGCCAGGTGCACGTCTTTTAAATCCTGAGATCCCATCTCACCCCAGAAAGAATGGCCAACATCAAGAAGTCAGCCAATAGCAAATGCTAGAGAAGCTGTGGAGAAAAAGGAGGCCTTCTGCACTATTGGTGGGAGTGCAGACTGGTGTAAACATTGTGGAAATCAGTGAAGAGATTCCTTCAAAAGCTAGGATTGGAGATGCCATTCCAGCCAACTATTCTTCTAGGTATTTTCTAAGAAGAACCGAAAACCTCATACCACAGTGACATATGTGCATTCATGTTTATAGCAGCACAATTTGTTATAGCTAAATCCTGGAAACAACCCAGATGCCCACCAACTGAAGAATGGATAAGGAAGATGTGGTATTTTTACACAGTGGAGTATCATTCAGCTATAAAACAGGATAAAATTGAGTCTTTTGTTGATAAATGGATGCAACTAGAGAAGGTACTCTTAAGTGAGATAAATCAGACTCACATGTGCAAACATTGTATTGTTTCATTAATGTGAGAACCTGAAAGAGAGAAATAGAATCTGAAGGGTACAACAGATAGTGGGGAGAAGGGAATGAACTTATTCATGAGGAAAGAGTTACTGAGTTGAGGAAAAGGACAGGAGAAGCAGTGGGGGAAAGAGATTTATCTATGTATGTAAGCAGGATGGTTTGGACAACTGTACTGTGCATTTCTGCTGATCTATGGAAAGAAGTAGTTAATGATTTAATTTGTCTTGTCTCTTATTTTCAATTGTTTCTCCTTTTTGTCTTTTTAATTTCTTATACATTCTCATCTTTTTTCTTTCTTCTAATTTTGCATGCATATATCTGGTAATAGAAATAACTGGTTAGAAGACAATACTATGCATTACAACAAATACTGTGAAATTCATATTACTTGTTAAATGAAAATCTCTATCACTTGCAATTTTTCTGTTTTAATTCTAATTTGCACTCTCTTTAAAAATTAAAAAAAATAAAATAAAAAATAAATCCTAAAGCCTGCTGTACTTCTCACCTGTTGCCCTGTGTCCCACAGCACATCTTGCCCATTTGTGCCACCCTCTTGTGTCTGCAGGCACATAGTGGCACATCCTGAGCACACCTCCTGTTAACTCAGTAAGTGTAGCTATTTTCCCCTTTACTATCAGGTGAATGAACACTTGTAGTTCCTTGCTCCAGGCACACAGAAGTCTGGAATCTTTCTCTTGGACTCATCATGGACAAAGGTTACAAAGGATTTTGCAATGAACCTTCTTAGTTGCAGCATTATTCACAATAACACTCTAAATATCCACAGAATGGCACTGAATAGAGAAAGTGTGTTAGGTCCATAAAATAAAATACCATTCAGCTCATATTGTTCATTTGGGACACATGGATCAGCAGGAGGACATTATAATAAGTAAAGGAACAAATACAAAAGGAGAGGCTGGGGAGATAGAGCAGTAGTCTAAGTATCTGCCTGGCAAGGGCAAGGACCCAGGTTTGATACCTGGTACTACACACCTGTATTATCAGCGCTGGAGAGGTTGAGACAGGAGGATCACAATGATCCTGAGCTGTGTGGAGAGATCCTGTACTAAATAAATAAATAACTTTTTAAAAAAATACACAAGGAGATACAGTGCATGATACCAGTTATAAGCTACATCTTAGCAAACTCAGAAGCAGAGAGAACAGTAGTTGTCAGAGGTTGTGCCATAGCAATGCCAGACCCCTTGGTCAAAGTATGAAGTTTTACCTGAACAAGAGGAGTAAGTCCCAAACATCTACTGTACATCATGGTACCTACTGTCCAGAATATTGTGTCATATACTTTAAAAATTGCCAAGAAAACAGCTTTGATGTTAAGTTTTCTAATCATAATGATAAATAACAAACAAAGAGAAAAGGAAGAAATTTTTGGAGGTGAGGACTGGCTTGAGGCATAACTTTTGGCAAAAATGATTTCATAGGTATATATTTATGTCCAAACTCATCAAGGGGCATACACTGAAAATGGACAGCTTCATGTAAGTTGGTCATATCTTGATAAAAGCGCTTTAAAATGTGAAAATGAATTTAGCTTTGTTTACTGTTATTGAAATATAGTTCTGTCATAATATTTTTAAAAATTCACTAATATTAGACAAGTGCAGACTAAAGTGTGCTATATGACTTACTATATGCATCTAAATCTCAAGGGTCAGTGTGCCTGTAAATGGCAGTTGGAAGACTCGTTTTGTCCCAAATACCTGTGAGTGTCTGAACTACAGGAGTACTTTAACCAAGAGGTAGTACACGTTTACATTTCATTCACTGAGGATGGTTAGAGAATGCCTCAGGTAAGCCCACAGCTTTCCTTTCTGCACCCTGTACGGTTCTGATGATTTTCCAGGATGCTTATTACAGCCATCAGTAGACAAGCACTTCTCATGAACTTGTTCATCCTTATCTATAAAACAACAGAGATCAAAACAAAACTGGGGTGAAAAACAGGCTAAAATGATTGTAGGAGAGAAGAGGGACTCTGACAATGTTTTTCACTAGGATAACAATTTATGGGGGAGGGAGCCCTGGCAGGTCACCTCCCCAGTGCCCAGAAAAAGGGAACATGTTGAAAACATGGTGATGAGAAGGTTTGACTTGTCATTACTGTCTCTGCTATGACACATCATCAAAGACATAATGACAATGCTGACAAATGCTCCTGCAATCACACCATCTTCCACTTCCAAGGGACCATTTCCAAGCTGCCATTGTACCTGTCCCCACCCCAGTTAATGACACAGATGTCTACATTCACATGCACCTGTGTTTAGAAACATAAGGTTCATTATGAGAACAGAACCTTGAACCCCTTCTAACCATTCCTTGGGCACAAAACAATGGCCACATACATAGCTGTAGAGCCAGCCAGCCCCAGAGTTAACTTCCGTGATGGCAGATACATTCTTGGACTTCAAAATTCTAAACCTGCAGGAGCAAATTATAGGCTTAGGGGATTTATTTCTTATTACATGAGGAATGCATGCATGTCAATTCTTCCCACTAGTGATGGGTAAACAATGGCCTTCACTTAAAACACAAATATCTCACTTAGCAGAAAGGACAGGAAAGAGAGCAGGAATAGGTGTCCAGGTGATTCTCAAAGGAGTATGAGAAACACAGGGTCTGGTTTCTTACAAAGCAAGAGCGAATTCTTTTTTATTTTGTAAACATGTAGTTTGAGAGTTATACAAATATTTTCAACATCTAATTTGTAGCAGGCATTGCAGTTATTCTTGAGGAAATTTTTTTTAATCTGGCAAAAAAAAAATTGTTTCCTAAACCTTTTTACTTGTCTCCTTCTGCTGTCCTTAAGTTAAGGTGGGCTTTTGGGTTATTAGAAATTGTGGTTAATAGTGGTGGGACAGTTTGTAACACAATCTCTTGGCAAGATACAGAGGCCTGAGAAACTAGATGCAGATTGTAGTCAGGGGTAATGTCCAAATTCTATGGCACTGAGTTGAATATTGTTCTCCTTATCAACCCAACAAGGTGTATTGATTGCCTACAAGCTAGAAAAGCCCTGCTTTTATTCTGGGAGGCAGACAGTCTACAAATAAATAAAATAGAACATATCAGTTATAAATATGGTGAAGATAATATAGCAGGGTACTAGGACCAGTAGAACAGCAATCTATTTTAGCTTGGAAGAACTTCTTTGAGGAAATTATATTTAAGCTGAAACTAAATGGCCCAAAGGATCCAGACAGAGAGATCCAAGAACTGATCAGGCAAAGCCACTGTCATGTTGAAGTTAATGTTAGAAAGACAATAGGATTTTGTAGGGCTACTTGACTCTGAGATGGCATTTGTATTTTAATTTATTTCTGCAATTCTCAAACTTATGTGTTTGTTAAACACAAATTGTTGATCTTAACCCTACAGATGTTCTTAGTGGACCTGGGGTAGAGCCTTAGACTTTGTGTCTAAGGCTAACAGCCTCCTGTTAGCCAAATGGAAATTAAAGTAATTCAGAGGAAGAGATACAAGGCATGGAACTACTATCAATGAGACGCACAATGTCCAAGAACTTCAGGCAAGGCAGCCATTGAGAATGGTGTGAAGTAAAGGCAAGAGTTTTGAGAGAGGAGTTTCAGATTTAATTGCAAATCCTACCCTGTCACAGACAAATTTTGACTTTGGTTTCCACAAGAATATGGAAATTTTGAGCCAAGTAACTTTAAAAGTCTCTTCTCTCTTCAAATCAATACAATAACTGAAAATCAAATTTATTTTATTATGTGCCTGAGCTTGAGACACAGATGGGCTGCTACCTCCTCAACAAAACAGAAAACATCCACACTTAGATTAAACTGGGAATGCAACACAACAAGAGCCGATCAGAGCAATCCAGAGAACACAACTGGACTAGATGCATCAGATGCTGTGAAAGAGGGAAGTTTAGGATCAAAAAGATTGGACAGACTTCTTGACCTAAAAATTCAGACAGCAGAGAGACTGTGGAGAGGCAAAGCAGGTGTTCTAGGCACCAGTCTGAGAAGTGAAACAACAGAATTGTTCTCTTGAGAGAGCAATAAGATACAGAAAATCTCATTCAGATGAGTGATTAGTTTTAACCATGAAAGAGAAAAGAGGTGTGGTATGTTGGGCTCTCATTTGGGTGGAATGAGGCTACACAGTGGTGTGAATAATTACTCAAACTTGAAAACAATATAGGCTTCTTTAGTGGCTTCCTGTATTGCTGAATTGGGATGGGGACCATGACTTTGTGACTTTGTGTCAAGAATCTGAGACTTTGTAACTGTATTTCTTATCTAAATGCATATAGTTTCCTATCTTATAGTTTCAGCAAAGTTGCTTGGTGGCTCAGCTTGGCACAGCTACTTGAGCTGGCTGCACTTGGCTGGTGGAAAATTCAGAAACCACTATGCCGCATGTCCAACATCAAGGGTGCTGTCAGCACAATGCTAATGACATTTGTCTTAGCCTCTCAGCCTCAAGGGCAGAAGGTTGTCATATTGCTTGAAAGGGAAGTGTTATGACAGGAAGAAGAACTTGAGCCAAAGCCAGTCAGATAAGGGCCTGGATAGGCTTCCATGCAAAACAAATATTTCTAAAATCTTTCAAGAAATAAATGAGGTAATAATATCAGCACTAGAAGCTTTCTAATTTCATGGGGTTCAGGACTCCAGTTTGAGCATAGGGCAGAAGGACCATGACCTAGGAGCACCTCTGGAGGAAAGGGAGCCTCAGGGTCTATCGCTGTGGAAACTTGGTTCTGTTTTCTCCCACCATGTGGATTTGTCCTGCCAGCTTGGCTTTGGCCTCTAAGGCACTGGTACTTTTTCCTACATGGAAGGTAGAAAAACATATTGGTAGAGGGCACACAAGATGTCACAAAATGTTCCTGGTCCAGGTTTCTACTGAGAATTCCACAGCTGCCAAGATAAAGCACTGGGCTGGAATCCTACAGGGCTGCTTTTCCTGGTGTTGGCAGCTGTACTGCTGTGCTGTCCTGAGGAGTTCTTCACTGGCTTAATTGCTCCACTTCAATGGCGCAAGTCTCTTTAGCTCCTAGCACTAGGAGAGTTACTAAGGACCAAAGATTCCTTAAGGGGCTCACTCGCTTATCACAAACTGAAAATCAGACAGGAGGCTCACGTGCTTATCACACAATTACACTGTGACATATACCACACTATTAGTGAAAAACTTAATGGCACTGATGAATGAATATGTTGGTTGAATAACCTAATCCAGAAAAGAAAAATACCCTAGATCTGAAATGCTCCAAAATCAGAAGCTTTTGAGTAGTACCGACATGATAAACAATGGTACTAGTGGAAAATTCCATGCCTGACCTCATGCGGTGACAGGCCACAGCTAAAATGCAGACACACTACTCCCATTGTTTAAAATCACAGTCAGGACATGTGTGCATGTGGGGATGTGAAAGGCATATGAAAGTAAATAAGAAGTGTATGAAGGCATGTATAAATGAATACATTTATGCTTAAATTTAGGTACTCACTCCCACTATCTGTTTTTGTTTATTTGTTTTTGTTTGTTTGTTTGTTTTGCAGTCCCAGGGATCAAACTGCTTGCCAGGCAGGTGCTTATGACTCTGAGCTATATCCCTGGCCCTGTTATTGTGAATATGCAACTATTTTCAAGCTCAAAACACTTCTGGTCCTAACCATTTTTGGATAAAGGATATTTAACCTATAATCATGAATGTAGTGGTATAAAACAACACAAAGTTAGTAATGTGTAGTTCTGCAGCTCAGAGGGTCAGCATGTATCTGTGTGGGCTGATGTCCAGGACCTGGCATGGTGACTTCCTCTCTGAAGGCCACTGGGTGAGCATCAACTGCCCTCCCTTGTCCAGTGCGCATGGTCTGTACCCTTCTTCCACCTACAAGGTCAGCATCGCTGCATCTCTGTGGTCACGGCTTCTCCAGGACACAGCTAGGAAAGTTTTTCCTGCGGTTCGATGTGGCCCACCTTGGCGAACAGTAATCAACTCCCACCCTAGAATCTTTATTTCACTCATGGGGGCCAGCTACCTTGTGCTGTGCAAGGTGACCTGCTCACAGGCCAAGGACTGGGCTCAATGTGCACACAGTGGGTGGGTACCAGGCCAGGGGGAGAAAAGAAGGCATCTCACTTGCCAGAGACAGCAAGCGAGTCCTCACCCCAGTGCAGTGGGAAACCAGGTAAAGCCACCTCAGGTGGTAGGACCAGCAAGGAAAAGAGCAAGGAAGGCTACCAGACAGAGCCCCTTGGCACAGATTCTTGGTTGTGGTGCAGCTTATTCACATACTCTTCCTCTCCTGCCCACACTAAAGGATGCTAGGAAATATGTACTGTAGGATTGTTTTGTTTTGTTTTGTTTTTGTCATTTCTCTTATTCCAGTTTGTTTTTTATAGATTCTTTCTCCTGCCCAAAGTCTCCTGCTGTGCCAGGATTTGCTGAGGACTCAGCTCCTCTCTTCTCATCTCTAAGCCTTTCATCATATTCACTAACAGCAACTCACTTAAGGGCCTCAATTGAAACATCATATGAGAACAGCCTATTGTGCACTGTCAATGGAGGTTTCAGAAACCTCTGAGCCAGGTTTTTTTTTTTTTTTATAGGGAGATGGGGAATTTGGACTTTGTTAGACAAAGAGGACATTATCTTTTTTTAAGTGAAAAGTGAGAACAATGCCAATAAAATACAAAATATATCTTACAGTTTTATCTTCCTATCAGCCATATGTTGAATGCTAGTATTATGTGGTCTACAAACAATGAAAAAGGGAAGGAAAAAATAAAAATGAAAAATGAATTCCACTCCCAGAAAGAAGTTTTAGTTTGCAAATACTTTCCTTATCTCGGTTTTGGCTGACATACCTACATGAAATATAATGCAGGTAGGCCTTCAACATGATTAACTTCTCATAGCACTTTCTTTGTGAAGTCACTTTATCTTATTCAAAAGTTGACCCTTTATTCACTAATGCAAATAGAAAAATGATTTCAGAGACATCAATGCAACAGATCTTTTTGGATTGCTAAATTTTTTACCTCTCTCATAGTAAGCATCGAACATAGATTTGGATGTGCTACTAAACTATGGCATCATTTCTGACATTAGTAATGTGTTCAGGATCAGGGGGCATTCAGTGCATGGGGACACAAAACAGTAGCAGTTATAACAAACAACCTCAACTCTCAAGGCTTGATGTTCTCTCTCTCTCTCTCTCTCTCTCTCTCTCTCTCTCTCTCTCTCTCTCACACACACACACACACACACACACACACACACACACACCATTGCACAAATTCCTCTTCATAATGTCTTCTGCTAGGCACTCAGTGATCTGGACCCTTCATTTAATCACTCCTACTTATGGTGGGTACTCAGATCCTTTAGGGTTCTAAGGTCACCTTCCACAATATCTGTGTCCCACCATTGGTGCATGAAGAGGACATAAAGGTGGAGACTCCAGATATGGAGGAGATTCACTCCACTTTCATCTGCATTTCATTGGCCAGAACTTATCATCTGACTGGACCTAGGTGTAAGAAATAATGGAAATGCAACTGAGTTGAAAACTCAGATAGACAAGGAAACAATTTGGGGAGCACAGAACACTGAGGGATTCTGCCACACACACCCAGGTTGATTAGTCAGAGACAACATATACCAAGCATGGTATTGTAGGCAGCTGAATTAGATAGAAATATTATAGACAGTCAGACAGGGCCAGGCCCTCAAGGAAACAAGATGGAAGATAAGGTGACTTTACATCTTGAAAGAGACAGACACTCCAATTTGGGCCACACTTCAAGACCAAGAGAAAAGGGCATCAGGGATTGATATTCTACATAGGTATCAATCACCTTGAAAGAGCCCAAATGAGTCACTAGCTCAGCCCCCAACAGGAAGAGAGCCTGTCCTATATTCATGTCTGCTTGCTATATGACTCACTTCCCCATTTGGTTCAGGATTTAATCAATTTTACCTGAGCAATGGTACTTGTAATCCCATTGGTTGACCATAGATTTGTTCCACCTAATGCCCACCTAAGTGAGTCCCCATGTTCTCCACCACCTTAGACCCACCTCACCACATGGTTTTCCTCTATAAAAGTCCCTGGAAAAGATAGCTTCCCAGGGACAACCTGCTCTGGCCCCCCTCCTGTTCCTCTCTCAGAGGTTTCTTTCCCTCAATAAATATATTCTGCTTATAACCTGTTTGTTCCTAAAATTCATTCTTCAGTTTTAGAAAACATGAACTCATCCCAGGTAAGTTTTAGGTTGGGAGATCAGTTCTTCTCCCTGTGTCATTTGGAAGATTTCTCTGTATCAGTATCACTATTTTTAGAAACAATAGGAAAATGGTATGGGAGAGGAATAGGTGACAAGTATATAGAAAGTTGGCTAAATTGCTAGGCCTGAGCCTGGAGCTTTGGAGAGAATTTGTTAAATCAGTAGAACTGTGCATGGGAAGAACTCATTTGAGAGAGGAAAGAGCAGAACAAGAGCTAAAGAGAGGAAGATGTTCACCCAGACTATGGTGAGGCAAGTCAGACTTAGTGTGTGGAGTTAAGAAAAAAGGGAGGCACTTGGGGCTCCAAGTCTCAGGCCAGTGCTGGCTCCATCTCACACCTGAGCACCCCACTTGCCTGGACCCCACCATAACACAACTTGTCAGTATTGCCTGAATTCCACATCCAGTCCTGTGCCTTGGAATTTTCAGCTGGATGACCAGCAAGCATATCATGCCTTTTCTACACTATGCCTTTGTTTCTCACTACCAACAGAAACTTAATTAATATGTGTTACTGTCAGAGGTGTAATGGATCAAATTACATTTTAGATTATAAATGTAAATCTTGTACTCTCTGTTGTGTAAAAATGTATACTCACCACTGTTCTAAGTTGTTCAGTAACTAGAGGCTGTTTCTTGCTGTTTGCTAGATAAAATTCCTACCTCACCAATTCCTGTAACCCTCACCAATTCCTGTAAGCAAAGTTAGCTTACAGAGATGACTTAAAGGAAACTAAATGGGCTTTAACTTTTTGTAACCTCAGGCTATGCAAAGTTGCCTTCAGGTACTCAGGTGCAAGACTGCCAGAAACTAACACAAAGCTCCAGGAAATTTAGTTTGAGTAGTGGTCACAATGATCCTGAAAGCATTGTTTTCTGTCAGACAATGAATTTGTTTTACCAAACTGAATGTGGTTCTGTTGTAGGCAGCCGAGTTAGATAGAAATATTATAGGCAGTTAGACAGGGTCAGGCCCTCAAGGAGACAAGATGGAAGACAAGGTGACATTGCAACTTTGAAGAGACAGACACTCCCATATGGTCTAAGCCTGAAGACCAAGACAAAAAGAGAAAGCACAGCTACATACTTCCCTAGGGATGGACATTAGGGATTGATATCCTAAATAGTATCAATCAACTTAAAAGAGCCCAAATGAGTCACTAGCCCAACCCCCAACAGGAAGATACCCTATCCTGTATTCATGCCCACTTGCTACATGACTCGCTTTCCCATTTGATACTGGATTTAATCAATTTTACCTGAGCAATGGTGCTTGCAACCTCATTGGTTGACCATAGTTTTGTCCCACCTCACGCCCAACTAAGCAAGTTCCCATGTCTTCTCCACCACCTTAGACCCGCCTCACCACATGGTTTTCCTCTATAAAAGTCCCTGCAAAAGACAACTTCTTGGGGGAACTACCTGCTTAGGACCCCCTCCTGTCCCTCTCTTGGACAGGAGCTTTCTTTCTCTCAATAAATATATTCTGCTCATAAAAACCATTTGTTCCTAAAATTCATTCTTCAGTTTTAGAGAACACCAACTTGTGAAGGTCAGGTCCAGAGCCCTGTCATTTGGAGGTCACCCACCCAAGACCAGTTTTTCTCCCTGTATCAGTTCCAGGTTTTTAAACCCCCCTGCTTCCTGGGCAAGGTGCCTTTTGGTCCTCTCCTATGTGAGAGCTGATCGGGGGGCCCTGAGCTCAGTAATAAATGGCTTTCCAAATTCCAATCTGGCTGATCTGGTTCCTATTCTGAGAAACCCATAACAAGAGGGAGCTTGTGTGGGGCTTAAGCAGAAGCATGGCACAGAGAAAGCCAATCTATTCTAACACTTCCTGGTCATTCTCACTCCAAATAAACAGTCATCGCATCTCTCTGTAGGTTTTTCTTTATATGAGTCATGTTAATATTGCCATCAGGATTCATATCAGAATGCAAATTTAAACACTTACTGTGGATTAAAGTAGATTCTTAAAGACTATTTGATGCTTTTCTGATTCCTGCTTTTAGCTCAGATGTTTCCAAGCTGGTACTCTGCAAGCAAAGTCCTTTTTGCTGCTTTCTCAGTTCCTCCTTTGCTAATAAAAGATTGAAATCTGGCAGCAGGAAAAATACAACAGAATGTTAGCGCCTAGTCCTATTGAAGTGAGTAAGTGAAGTGAGCTTTTGCATGAAGAGACTAAGTACTTGACGCCAGCTCAGAAGCAAAAGATGTGCAGTGCTTTTTGAAGCCCTGCTGGTGTGACTCCCATAGGTGGCCCCAGTGGGTGGGGTGGACCCCAAGGTCCAGGAAGTGGCACAGAATTCACTACACTCTCATCTTTACCCACGGCAATTCATAATCAGCACTCCTGGCCTGGGGAAGCTGTAAGGAATGCTTGATGTTTGTGAATGTCAAGAAAGGGTCAAGGTTTAGGTTAAAGGAACCAGGGCAGCCACGAGTAGACAGTAGAGGTCAGCTAACAATACCTCTGTGGAAGACAAGGCCAGTGCGGTGGGGAAGCCGGGATGGGAGGGCTCAGGAATGGTGTTTTAATGACTCTGAGCCATACGTAGATGTAGATAAATTTCTTGTTACACTGGACAGATGTGTCCTTGAACATTATGATACCTGCTGCCTTTCTTTTATCAAATACCAAAATTTCTTCCTGTCAAGGGCTTCTTAATATTGAGCAGATAGAAACCAGATATTTCCCCTGAAACTCTCCCTACTGATAAGTATCTGGGTCATCTCTCAGGAATTTCAATTCATCTTATCTTCTCAGCCCTACTCAGGAAAAAAAAAAAAAAAAGTCAGATTCCTCACTCTGAGAATTCTGAAGGTCACTTAAGTTCAAAGAGGCAATGAGCAATTTTTTTTTTAATTTGACCATGAACATCAGTTGCAGACTGCTCTAGAAAGTTGAGGTTATTTTCCTCAAGTCTTTTTATTTGGTCACCAAATTATCTTTTGA
Source organism: Octodon degus (assembly GCF_000260255.1). Taxonomy (NCBI): domain Eukaryota; kingdom Metazoa; phylum Chordata; class Mammalia; order Rodentia; family Octodontidae; genus Octodon; species Octodon degus. The sequence goes on from NW_004524687.1 coordinate 5,025,055, forward strand.
TGCAGTTGAGAGTGGACGTTAGGATTAGTGAACCATGTTGTTACATAGCTGGTGATTTTTTAAAGGTGAGACTTCTCAAATTCACACTATTGGCTATTTTATACTTTAAAAATTTCCTATAATTTCTTGCAGCAGGCTTCTTCTTGTCTTAGCCTGTTTCATGAGACTATTAGAGCTGGACCATCCTCTCCTAAGAAGTCTTCTTTGCTCAAAGAGTATATTCAAAAACCTTTTTTGCATTATTTTTAATCATTGTAATTTATTCTGCGATATCTTGAAATACTTTAATGAGGACATAAGGAACAGTCATATGTTTAAGAACACCCAAATATAATACCATTTAAACATCACAATTCAAACTATTAAATATAGTACCTTGTCATTAGCCTGTATACTTACCTTAGCTTATGTCTTTTTTATTTTATCCCAAATACTTCTTCAGAAGTGTTATGGTTTGTGTATAGTTGTCTCCCCAAAGACTCATGCAATCACAGGGAAGCTTCTAGAGTTTGTGGTTAATTCATGATCCAATGCTGGGATTATGGGTGTCAGTGCCACACCTGCCCTGGGGTGGGTAATCTGCATACAATGTAGGAAGGGGAGAAAGGCTTGCTAGCTGCCTCAGCTGCTGCTCTTCCTTTTGCTCTATGCTGTTTTTCTGCCACCAGGAATGGCTGTCCCCTGCCATGTGCTACTCTGCCTTGCAGCCAGCTGAGTATGGACTGAGACCTCCACTAACTGTGAGCTAAATAAACGGTTCTTTCCTTATTTTGGGGTGTTGAGTGTTTTGCCCCAGTAGAGAGAAGAGTAACTGAGACAAGAAGTATCTACTCATGTGAGATACTTGTGCTATGGAGTCTATCTGCATTCTAGAATGAGAGAGCAAGCATTCCCTATCTATTATTGCAGTGATTAGAACTTGGAATATGAAGGGTAATAAGCATCTTGCATTATTTTTAATCATTACAATTTATTCTGGGATATCTTGAAATACTTTAATGAGGACAAAAAGAACAGTTATATGTTTAAGGATACCCAAATATAATACCATTTAAATATTACAATTCAAATGATTAAACACACACAGTTTAGAATGATGTCAGGTAGCATCAGTTTTCAAAACTCACTAACCATTCAGCAAGGTGATTTGGAAAAGTTCTATTTATTCCACTTGGAGGGGATTTCCCTTTCATTTTGGATTCTTCAAAGTTCTCCCATTGGATACGGCAGGATTACAGTCCTCTGTGAATCATTCATTCATTCATTCACATATTTCCTAAGCCACTACTCTGAACCAAGCCCTAGGCACCTAGGACACATTGTTGAACGAAACTAATGCAGCTATCATTCTCCTTGGAGCCTGTGTGAATCTTATTCTCCTCTAAAGCACCCCCGTATTTATAGTTGAAAACAATTTGTATCTATGTCCTCTAGTAATAAGTGCCCTATTAGTTTCATAATAGACCTGTAGCATTGTACTTAAATTTAGAAGTTTTGGAATCCATTGGCTTTGGTAAAAATGTCTTACTTCATAGGGTCACAGGCTTGAGTAAAGACTCAAAATCTCTAAGCTTTCTTTTCCCCACCTGGCAGGAAGAGCAAACAAAACTTCCCAGTTCACAGAGTTGGCATGAAGATAAAATAGATATGTGCTCTGTGTAGCACCTTGAAAACACACATTGCATGTTAGCTCTTACTCTATACTGAATATGAAACATGCTGTGGATCCATTAGTCAGTTTCTGTCACTGTAACACAGTATTTGGGGCTGGATATTTATGAAGGAAAGAGTTCATTTAGCTCATAGCTTTGGAGGTTGAAAATCCAAGTGGAGTCATGGTAGAAGCACATGTGAAAAACAGATCACATGGCTGGAAAGGAAACTATAGAAAGGCAGGAGCCCACAGGAGCTATGTAATGGTGTATCCACCCAAGGGCGAGTTCCAGGGACCCAACCTCCCAGGAGTGCTGTCTCTCAAAGCACCCCCAGAGCAACACAGTGGGAGCAAGTTCTCAGTGGATGACCTTAGGGGATGCACTGCACCCAAATCCCAGCCAGTGCACCACAATCACACAGTCTGGTTCAGCGTTGCTTCTAACTAGCTTTGTCTCTTCTCTTTGGGCCAGGCTAGGAAACTTCCTCATAGTCGAGGAGACTGTTTGGGGAAGGAGGAGGAGAAGAAGGAAGAGGAAGAAAGGAAAGAGGAGGAAGACAAGGAGGAGAAGGAGGACAATGTCACTGGCTTCTCACTTTTTTCACATCTCTGAAGGGTCACCATACAGCAGCTCTCAGCTCTTGGTTCATGTGGATGGCAAAGAGCCTGCTGGGCTGAATCCCTGTTGCCTGGCTCCTTCCTCCCTCAACCTGGGTCATTGTCATTGTCTCCACAATCCCAGGGCCAAGCACACTCCCTAAGCACCTCTGCAGGCCTTGTGGGCTCTGGTCCCATGCTCTGCAGTGGACCAATTTCAAGGGAAGCCACGAAATCTCCTTGCCACATGCATTCTTGTCCAGTGCTTTTACAAAAGTGTGGAGAGATGGATGACTGGCTCCAGAAAGGTCCTGCTGCACCCCAAGCCTGTCTAGGTGAAGGAGACTAAGTGCAGACAGGTGCTTGCTGGGCTAGGGCCAGGAACCCAGGAGCATGAACTCAAGTGCAGTCTCTGTGTCCTTTCCTGAGACAACAGGCTATCTTTTGCAGTTCACACCAGCAGATGTCACACATTTTTGACATTGTTTACATCACCTGGCATCAACAGATTTTGAATCATGAACAAGGATATTCTGTGTATGTCTGAGTCTAGTGGAAATGGTTCAAATGGACACAATGTGCTTCCAGGACTTTGACTCCTGAGTCACAGACACAGGAGTGATTGTGTCCCAGCTCCTTCTGGATGGCCTTCCACAAGGGGAGTGTCTGCCTGGGATCTTATCCATGAAGGGAGAACTGCTAACCAGAACTGGGGAAACCCTGCTTTCAGAGCAAGGCCCTTACCACCTGGACGCTGGCCAGGCTTCAGCCTGTTGTTAGCTCCATGTGCTCCTCTATTTACCCTGCCAGAGCACTGCAAGCAAGTCGTGAGGTGACACTGCACAGTGCCCAAGCACAGGACACAGAGTTCTACCTGTCAGGAGCATTGGTCCAGGACTGTCAAGGGCCAGACTGCTGGAGAGCCCTCCTAGAGAAATTCTATGGAGGCGATAGAGGGAGATAGAAAAAGTGTCTGGTATTTAGTAAAAGATTCCTCCTTCAGTGAATTATGAAATATTCCTAGTTAAGGTCTTGGGTTTTAAAATGAATATGATAGGAACAAGTAGTAGGCATTTTGATCATCATTGTAGTAATTAGGATCTCAGACTCAGGCCAGATGGTCAGGTTGGATTCTCATCCTCTGCCCTTGTGCCCCTCGCCCCCTAGAACTTTGTGCAAGTTATCAAACTACTCTGGGACTCTGTTCAGTTGTCAAAAATATGTCCTCCCAAAGGACTGTGGGGGTTCTGGTGCTGTACTCAGCCTTTCTGTGGACACTTGTGTCCTTTTTAAATTCATTTCTTATTATCTAATTATAGTTGTTTATATTTTAGATCATAAAGGGGAATAATTTTTCCCCTATTTTTAGCTTATTAGTCCACGTTTGCTGTATGTACTTAGTCCCTTGTGTGGAGTTGGCACACATATGTAACACATCATGATTCCTTTTGTTCATCCCTTGCTGCCTCTCTCCCCTTCCCTCTACCTCTTGCTCACCTTCCCCTTTGAGAACCATCCATCTCCCTACTTCTGTTAGCTGTCTTTAATTTTGCTCTTTGTTATACTATGAGTTTCTCATAGAAGAGAAACCACGTGACATTCACGCTTGTGTCTCTGATTCATTTCCCTTCACGTCAAGGTCCCAGCTGAACTAAATCAACATGGCGCTGAGTACGGGATGCCCACCTGAGGACTGCTGTCAACAAAACAAAAAGGAGGACTGGAGAAGAAGCGGTGTTGGTAGGGAGCTGTCGGTTCTCCTGGAGGCATTCATCATGCTGGCTTTACAGATATGAACTTGGCTGTTCTCATCCTTGAAGGTTCTCACTTTGAGTATTGCTTCCTGGCTACCGTGCAGATCCCTCAGCCTGCTGGCACAGGTCCCTCATCTCGCTGGCAGACTTTCTACCTCTAGCGCTGATATTTGAGCCTTCCCAGCACAGGTCCTTGAAACAGGCCTGCATGAGACATTGTCCTGAGCTCTAGGCCTCCAGTTGGACTTGTGGGGGGCATTGTGATGGGCTCTGGGTCTGCAGTAGGACTCCTGCAGAGCATTACCATGGGATTGAGGCCCTAAACTGGATTCTTTGGTCTTTACTGTGTGGACAGATTTCCATACCTTTTGTATGTAATTCTGTGTTACTATTTTAAAGTAGTCCAATAAATTATGTGTCCTATATTGTTTTCCTTGAAAACCCTGGCTATAGCAGAACCATTATTTTTTTTAGTATCCTCTGTGTGCAGAGCAAAAACTTTAACAAACAGAGATAAAAGACAAGCTTTAACATTACCTTTATGTTCTCAAATCTCCTGACATGTGTACACACACAATTGCATGTACAGACACACACCATATGTCTACACCTCACCTATGCACAGCACTGCTCTTTCACACACACATGTACATGTACTTATGTGTGTTCATCAGGGAGCAGTGGTTGAAAGGGTTCTAGCTCTGGGTAGGGTGAGCTGGTATATCGGGAAGGGCCGCTGCACAACTGGCCAGCTGAGACTTAACAATGCATCTAATATCCCCAGACTGGTTGATAAGAAGCCACTGCCCCTTATGTTCAATGACATTTTGTTCACAGAAAATGTAGCATTAAACATTTCATGAAGAAGTATTCCAGTCTTAACTGCAGAAATAATTGGCTCAGAAATCCATTTAGAGCCAGTTTGGTAATGTTGCCACATTAAAATTCATCTTCAAACAGCACAGTTTTATAAAGTACCACTGGGAGTAAAGATTTTTGCTAAGCATCTGATAACTCTGAAATAGAAACAGTAATAAAATAAAATGAAGTAATAAAAGACATGCTGAAATTATTAGCATCATTTTACACTCTATGTTCCTGTTCAGTGAGTCTTCACATATGCATAATTGCAGTCAAATTTCAGAAATATTTAACATAAAACAAGTCCTAAAAGTATATTTTTCCATAATTAAATTTGATATTAATTAAATTCCAATTATTTGAGCTCACTTGACTTAGTATAAAAAAATTCTATCCATTACATCAGTGTTATTAATTTGAAGTTAATTCAGTTTGTAGTTTCATTTCCCTTGAATGTGAGAATTTATTTTGATTTTAGAATTACATGAGCTCCATCAGGAGAGATGCCTATTCCTGCATGTTTAAGTGATGTTCTAACAAAGTTGGTGCTGATTACAACTTGAGGACTGGAGCCAGGATTTTCCAAGGACCCTAGCTGGAGGCTGAGGAGTGGGTGGGTGCACACGTTGCCTGCAGTCTTCAGCCTCCCTGTCACTCTGCCCAGGGAAAAGCTAAAGAAGTTTACCTTATATGATATCAGGACAGCTCCAGCTTGGCTCCTCTCTTGAAAAGGAGGGCCCTCAGCATGGTCACTTCTGGTGAAAGTTTTTTATTTTTATTTTTTTCTGTATTTTAGGGAAGGGCCTACAGGGTCTCACTACTGGATCCTACTCCTAGTGATTCTCCTGTTTACAGCCTCCCAAGTGCTGGGATTACAGGCACTCACTATCACACCCAGCATCTCAATTGCTGTCTCAGCATGCACTAGGGGCAGGGCTGGCACAGTTGGCCTGGGGAGCTAGCAAGGCAGGCCCAGGGATCAAACCCCCAGCCCCTGTGCCTGCTTGCAGGGGCTTTAATCTGCTGAGCTATTTGGCCAGCCTTTCTGGTGAAAGTTTTAATATTTTTTTTAAATCTTTTTATTTTTTTCTGGTGGAACCGGGGATTGGACTCAGGCCCTTGCACTTGCCAGGGAAGTGCTTAGTCCACTGAGCCACCTCCCCAGCCCCAGTTTTAATATTTTTAAATATTTTTAAAAAGTAATTATACAGGCGCTTGGATCTGTTGCTCAGTTTTAGTTAATCATTCCATGAAGCATACATATAACCAAGACGTCACATTGACTCCACCAGAGGATTAGATGGGAGCATCCCAGGGTGCAAAGGAACCTGGGCAACTCAGGTGTACTTTGTCCTTAAAAAAATGTAAAACAATGGCTGGAACTGTAGTCCAAGGGTAGAGAGCCTGCCTGGCATGCATGATGCCCTGATTCAGTCATCAACAGCTGAGAGAGAGAAAGGGAGGGAGGGAAGGAGGGAGGGAGGGAG
>NW_004524687.1:5031507-5040845 GCF_000260255.1 Octodon degus
AGAGAGAGAGAGAGAGAAACGCTCCATATTGTACCCTGTAAGAGTTTACAATCTATGTGCTTTGGGAGGTTCAGCCTAAAATGAAATTTTGGAGGATTCAGTTATCTATCTATCTGTCTGTCTGTCTGTCTGTCTGTCTGTCTGTCTGTCTGTCTATCTATCTATCTATCTATCTATCTATCTATCTATCTATCTATCTATCTTTCTGTAACTCTTGCCATGGTGTTTGACATTCCCTGTTTTTAGGTAAGGCAGACAGTTGACCTACTTCTTTCAGGGGTTATTTTCCTAAGGTAGAATCTCACCTTCTAAGGCTAGCACAGAAGTTAGAAAAAGCACGCCACAGAAGGCATGCGTATGAATGCCTGGAGACATTACAGTCCTAGTGTGGCTGTGGTGCTGAGGTGAATTCTTACAGCGCCAAACTTGGCCTCCACCACCTGAGCAGTATCAGGTCCTGGAGTCATAGGCCAGCACAAGACCTGGGCATGGAGCACAGGACAGGAGTGATGGCGGGGCTCTGGAGCACATGGCACCAGCAGACATTACATTCTTTTCTGCCCACACAGAGCAGTGGTGAGGCTGTCACAGAAACCGTCACCCTCTCAACAGATCTTTTCTGATAAGTTCCTTCCATCCAGCTGGCGCTCTGTGAATTCATTTTTGTTTTGTGTGTTTCCTGTATGCATTGTGTGGCCAAATAAAGGTGAGGGAGCCAAAATTCTCTAAAATATTTAATTCAATTGATTTAGACTGATTTCTAAAACTAAATCCAGTAAAGTTTTTGTTAATAACCATCCAGTAACCCAGAATCATCTTCTACAGTGTAGCTCAGGCCCTCACACAGGGCTCGCCCAGGTATATGCAATGCATGAGTAGTGAACGAATTGCCTGGTGACTGAAGTGCTGGTATCTACAGCTTCCACAACTGCTTCACCCTCACAAGAACTAGGTGAAAATAGACAAAACACCCTTTCCCTTTCACAGACACCAAAATGTAGGCTCAGAAGGATTAGATACTTTGACCAAAGGAATAGGTTTCCCTGAGCCCAAATCTAAGGCTTCTCTGCTTCTAAAGTGAACTCAGCAAAGTTTCACTGTGACAACTATGCTAACTGCCCTGTTTTCCTTTCAAGGTGCTTTTGCTGGTGCAAGGTTTTTTTTTTTTTTTTTTTTTCATCTTGTAGGCTTGACCACTTTGGCAAATGAGGATGGACAAAAAGTGTTTATTTTGTGAGATTGTGTTTCATGGGCCAGAGGTGATGGTGAGCCAAGAGGAATAAGACCTTTTAGAGTCCTAAATACCAGAATCAAAGCCCCATGTCCATGGGCCATAATTAATCATGGAGCTATTTCTTATGGGTTCTCCTGGGCAGAAAGTACCCTGGTTCTGAGGGATGCATGCTTAGATAAAGGAGTGAAAACTGTGGTTGGGCCCTTGAGTTCTGGAGTGCAACCTGCTGTGCCTCCTGAGCCTGCACTCATGCAGGAGACCTTGGGTGTACCTCACTGCTGATCCTGCTTTGCCTCAATTTCTCCTCGGTGTGGTGGGGAAGGTTGTGGAGGGCACTGCTGAGGCCCTTGGAGGCTCCTGAAGGTGCGGGTGGGTAAGCATGTACATGTCATCTTGTCACCAGTGTGAAGGGGACTATGGAGGGAAGGGGGGTCCCAGTAGCCAGATGGAGAAGAGATGAGGTCCTCTGGTCAGGATGGCTCACAAATACATTAAATGCTTAAACTTAATTCAAAGAAAAGTACAAGTCTCTGCACTGCTGAAGTCATTGTTAGCTGCTTCTCTGTATCTTACAAGTCTCAGCCATAGACATGAAACTTGCCCTACTTCTCAGAACACAAGTCCTTCCATCTCTCCCTCACTCTCTCCCACTCCCTCAGAATCAGAATTGCCTTGTGGGCCTTGGAAACCTTTTCAGCAAATAAAACTGATAATGAAAAACAAATCCCTATGCTGTATCTTGCTAAATTCTTGCCCAGTTGTGACTGATGACTTCATGAAAGGACTTATACAATTTCTAAGGAAAACTAAAGACTCTGGGCTGGTGTTTCCCTCAGTGTAATCCTGAGAGATAGCCTCTTCCTATAATTTCCACTTAAACATGTGTCTTGTGATCTCTCTGAGGTTCCACACAGAGTGTTGCTTAGTTTCCACCTTTAAGAACCATCAGGCAAAGCATTAGAAGGGGTGACTGGGACAGCCCAGCAGTCCTCAGTCAGCAGCCCTGAGGCTGAACTCTTGGATCCTCTCCTCCAGTAGAGCAGCTGTGGTGCAGAGCAGGAAGCCACTGGTTTTTCCACAGGAGCATCTGGTGGCGGGCTTAGAATTCACACATGTGTGTGTTTGTTTCCACTGTGTGGAAAAGAAAGGAAACAATCCCAACCTCTAAGTAAATGGTGTTCTTTTAAGGTAAAGCCTGTAGGTACAAGCATCCATGTGACTAATGCCCAAACCTCTAAATAACAGAAAAGACAGGAGCATCTAGGAAGGACAGATGGAACAGTGTGGGTGAATGGTGCCCCTCACAATTCACCCACAATCTGAAAACTCCTCCACAGTTTCAAGAGTCCATTTCATCTCATCTTGTCTGGCTGGTCTTTCACAAGCAAACAACCCCAGGGTTAGGCTCAACAAACTTCCACAAAGGTAATGTCTGTCGCTTCTGAACTTTGACATCCTGTCCACACTCTGAGGCACCTTCATATCCATTCTTGCTCTCCAGGATCTAACATAATACCAATTTATTTTTATTATTTATGTGTTTTTTTAGTACACAGTATTTATATCCATCATAGGGAGTAGGTACAAGTTTTTACAGTACCTCACATATCTAAGCTCTTTCCATTCCCTTCCACTTGTCCTGGGTGTCCTTCTCTGAATGGGACAAGTGCAAGCTGTGTAGAGCTGGCTCCTTCCTTGAGGCTCTTCCACCATCTCCAAGAGGCCTATTCACTGGGTCACAGTGTGAGGAGAGCTTCAGACCCATGGAAGTCCACTGCCCTGTGCAAACCACCCAGCTATTTGGTTCCATTGAGAGGATTCACCTTTTGGGCTAATTTTCCATCTTGAATGTTTGCCTCTGCCACTGCAGAATTATTCAATTATCTGGTGTCTCTTCTCCAAGTTTCTTGCACACACCTCCCCCTCTTGTGGTTTGTGGAAAGCTCTCAGGGTTCTGAGCACATGATCTCCCACCACTTGGGGTCCAGATGTCCACAGGTCTACCACCTGCAGGTCACAGGGCACCTGAGTCTATGGCAAAGCCACATGGTCTCCACAGTAGAAGAGACGGGGTCTGGGGTGCAAACGAGGATTCTACCATTGATATTTTTGATATTTGTGGAAAACCTCACAATAATGATTCCAAACTGTTCCAAGTTTTAAATTCCATAGCCTGGCATATTATGTGATAGCACATAACATGTTTCATCTAGTCTGGGCATTACCAGCACCCATTTTGCCTTCATCCTCCAAAACCTTAATATTTTAAAAGGTGGGCATTAGAAAACTTTGGGTAAAAACTAATTTCCAGTGCACCGTACTCCAAAGGTGTTGAATTATCACTGTCCCATAAAACTCAATGGCAAGGCAGAAAAGTGCTCCTGCATTCTACTTTTAATTTCAACAGCTGCTCTTGGACTTCACAGTGTCTCTTCAGCCCTCGGAGACCATTCCCATAACTCTCAGGATTGGGCATGATTGACTCTTGGATTTTTGCATTATTATTCTCACTTTGCTAAAGTGAATCTTGCCTACTTACAGGATGACAATTTGCATCCAGAGTCCACTATGCAGCTGCCACACGGCCTCATTGAAACCCTGACCCTGGGACTCAGCTTGGGGACAGTGGTGGCAGAAAAATGCACTCAATCACCTTCCAGGTATTTCTTGAATTACTCAAATTCCTTATTTATATTATAAAGGAAACACAAAACCCAGGCACCATGATGACCTCTTTTCTCCTGGGTGCCCTTGTCCTCTCTCTCACCTTCGAACCCCTCTAACCTGCTCTACCTCAAGCACCTCTGGCTTGGCCTTAACTTGCATCATTTCCCCACCTCAAACCCCGGGAATACATGTTATGCTGCTCTAACGAAACACTGGATGCTGTGGAAAGAAACCAGGCTTATTCAGCTCACAGCTCTGGAGTATGAGAAGTCCCAAAGGCACTGCATGCCACCAGGGTCCCTCTGTCACATCACAACATGGTGGAGAAACAGAAAGGGAAGTGGCTGAGAGCAGAGAACCCAAATGGGCGGCCTTGCTTCCTAACAACTCCCCTCATGAGAATTGACAGAGAACAGCATTAATCCCTTGTGGGATTACCTCTTAATTAATTAACTCTTCTTGGAGAACCACATTAATCCCTTGCAAAAGTGATGCTCCATGACCTAACAATGCTTGTAAGGCCCCAGCTCTTAAAATTGCTGTCACTCAACACTGCCACGTGGGTCCAAGCCCTGGTGCCCGAGCCATGGGGACACGTTGTAGCAGAACATGCTCCAAATGCACATGGAAATAGCAGAGGGCCAAACACACCAGTGACATCTCTTTACATCCCATTACCTATCTTTAATTTTTACTTCTTATTTATATTTCGGGTTTCTTATGTAATAGAAATAATGTAATATTTAAGCATGTGAGTCCGATTTATTTCATTTAATGTTATAGTTTCCTGATGTCTCCATGTTCCCGCAAATCTCTCAAGTTTATTCTCTGCTATGGCACAGTAGTATTTGATGGTGTGTGTAGTGGTCCATACATTGTGTCAACTTGGCTGGATCACCTCCCTGGTTCCACACCCTGTGCCATGGGGACCCAGCTGGGGAGCTGGGGAGGGGTCCCCCTAGGTGGGGAGGGCCCATCCCAGAGTGACTCAGCACAAAAAGGGTATATAAAAGGGTTGAAGAAAGAGTCTGTATTCCACTTCTTCGCAGGAGCTTCAGTCTTCACAGTCAACTGGGACTTCATCTGCTGGCCTCCAGCACAGCCTCTTCGGCCTGTGGTTTAGATCCTTCAGTTTTCTGTCACAGACTCTTCAGTCTGCCATCGCAGACCCATTGACCAACTGATAGAGACTTGCAGGGAACACTGCCATGAGCTTCAGAGCTTGGGACTGAATGCTTCAGTCTTGGATGTGCAGACACGCTCTGTACACTTCCTCATCCAACTCTGTGGTTGACTGTTGTAACCTTGTAATTTCTTATACATTTGTACATCTTGTGTTATATGTGTTCCTTATATTATACCTGTTAAAACTCTGACTCATACAATGTGTAAGTACCATATATTCCTTATCCATTCATTTGTTGATGAGTATATTGACTGCTTCTGGGATTTAGCTACTGTGAACTGAGCTGTGGTAAATGTGAATGTGTGTGGGTCATTGAAATACGATGTCTTTAATTTTTCAGGGAAGATCCCTAGAAGAGGAACAGCTGGGCTGCATGGAATCTCCATGCTGATTTTCCTATTGATTGTACTAGTTCACATTCTCACCAACCTTGTAGAAGCATTCTTTTCCCCCCAGTAATCTTGCCAGCATTCATCATTTGATTTCTTGAAGATGGCTGCTCTTTCTGAGTTAAGTGTGTTTTATTAGCTTAAATTTCTCTAATGGCCAGAGATAGTGAATGTTTTTTCATTTATTTATTTGCTATTTTCATTTCTTCTGAAATATGTCTTTTGACTGGGTCTTTTATTTCAAGGTTTCAATTTATTTAATTCTCTATATATTCCAGATATTAGTCTTCCACTCAGAAAGTTTTGTCCCATTCTGTAGGTTGTCTCTTTGCTTGGTTTGTTGATTTCTTTGCTGTGCAGAAGAATTTTTATTTTTGTGTCTTCGGTACAGGCTCTCACTATTAAGCTTGTACTAGTAATGATCCTCCTGTTTTCAGCCTCTGCAGTGCTGGGCTTACTGGTGTGTAGCACCACACCCAGTCTCAGTGGTCGGCTCTGTGAGCCCGGAGGAGGGGACATGACATGCTAGGGATCAAACCATGGTCCCTGCACTTGCCTAAGCAGGCACTTCGTCCCTGAGCAATCTCATCTGCCCTTTGTGAAGATTTTTTAACTTGATAAAAATCACAGTTGTTGACTATAGGTACTAGTTTTTGTGTCACAAGAGTTCTGTACAGTCCAGACCTACCTTTATGTCATCAAGAGTCTCACCTATTTTAATTTCCGGCAGAATAAGTGTTTCCATTTTAACATATGCATCTTCATCCATTTTGATTTTAGTTTAACATATGCATCTTCATCCATTTTGAGACTATGGCCATTTTAGTTTAGTGCATGGTGAGAGGTACTGGTCCAGCTTCAGTCTTCTGCATGTGGGTAGACAGTTTTCCCAGCACCATTTCTTAAAGAGGCTGTCTTTCCTCTAGTATGTGTTTCTGGCCCCTTTGCCAATGATGAAATATCTAAACATGCTAAGAGTTCTGTCTGCATCTTCCATGCTGTTCAGTGGACCTGCACGTCTTTTTATTGCAAGTTCCATGCTCTGTCCTCACTGTAGCTTTCTAATACAGCTGGGACTGTAGTGCGTCCTGCTGTGCCGTGGTTGCCAGGATTACTTTTGCTATTCTGGGTCTCCTCTGGTCCCATATAAGTTTTAGAATGGTTTTCTCAAGTTCTGTGAGGAATGCTAGTCATAATTCTATTGGGATTGCATTAAATTTGTATATACATTTTGAGACTATGGCCATTTTGACAATATTGATTCTGCCTATCCAGAAATATGGAAAATTTTGTATTTTCTGGTCACTTCTTCAATCATCTTTTTCAAAATACTGTAGATTTCATTGTGAAATCTTTCATTTCCTTGGAAAGGAGTTCCTAAGTATTTAATTTTTGTTTATGCTCCTTTGAATGGTATGGTTTTTCTACTTTTTCCCCGAGTGAGTTAATTATTGGTGTACAGGGATTCTACTAATTTTTTGTGTTGATTTTGTATGCTGCTACATTGCTGAAGTTGTTTAATAATTCTAGAAGTCATTTGGTAACATTTGGGGGGTTTACTATTTGGAGGATCACGTCTTCAAATAACGATAATTGACTCCTTCCTTTACTATCCTTATCTTTTTTCTTTCTTTCTCTGGCTTGATTGCTCTGGCTAATGCTTCCAGCACTGTTGTGAACACAAGTGATAACAGTGAAATTCTTACCTTATTCCTTATTTTAGAGGGAAAGCTGTCATTGTTTTCCCTCATTTCATGCTATTGGTAGAAAATTTGTCATAAATGGATTTTATAAAGCTCTTTTATGACTGTTTTCTGAAGGGTTGTTTTTCATACTGAATGGATGGTAGATATTTGGCAAAGGCTTTTTCTGCCTCTATCAAAACAGTCATGGACCTCTGGCGACAGTGTTCTGAGCAGAGGAAATCAGGAAGGAGGACGCGTGGTGCTAGGCAAAAGGCAGTCAGTGACTGCCCCTTACCACTAAGTCTGTGGACACACTTATAAGGCAAACTCCAGGTGGAAAAGCAAGACAAAACCTGAGAGGGGAGCACTGGGCTCTATTTACTTAGTTTTCCTTGTTAATTTTTGAAGAATTTGAAAGTTCCTAAATACAATACATCTTGAAACTTCTTTGGATTAAAAATAAAGTAACCAAACAGAAATATCCTTCAAAGAATTCTACATTTATCCTTAGTGCAACTTCTATATTCTTGAAGACAGTGCCTGTGTGATGATTCCTTTAGCAATAGCTCTGCATACTACTCCCAGTACTCTGGGTTCCACCACTCAGACTACTCTAGGAGACTGCTGGCTCTAATCCCATGTCAGAGATCAGGTGTGGTGGTGCACCCCTGTAATCCCAGCGCTGAGGAGGCTGAAAACAGGGGATCACTCTGAGTCCAAGCTGTGTAGTGAGACCCTGTGCCAAATATATTCTAAAAAATTAAAAGACATAAATAAATAAATAAATAAATAATCCCATGTCCTTTTTTGTTTGAACCAAGGTTATGATGCTAACACACAAGCATGCACCCACATGTGCATGCACACATGTAAACAATATTTCATGAATGTCTTTTAAAATCTAAAATCAAAAAGTCAGCAGGAAAGAATGTGGGTGTGCTATTAAAAAATAAACTGACCATTCTCGGAATTTATGACTACTTTGGGGAAAGATAATGTGATTTAGTTTCATGTTTTCTCTCATTTCCTGAAGTTGTGTTTCTGAAGTCTTTTTGCATTTCTCCTGACCTCTCTCCACAGTTGTTGAGAATGTTCATCACAGTGACCTGTAGACAAGGTCTCCAACTAGAGCTTACAGTTTTACTCTTGATTTCACTTTTATTTTACAAGAGAGTCTGATTAATTCTTCCACAGATCACCTGTTATATATAACATTCCCCAGAGGCATTCCCTAGAAGCTCCACATGTTGGAAATATGTTTGACAAATTTTTCAGAGTTCACAAAAAAACAAAGGAAGAAGTAAAATGTTGTCCATGCATGTGTAGCAAACAACAAAAGAAATATTTGAGCATTGAGAAAGTATCACACACTTTACTGTCAGCAGATGTTAAAAGTGACTGAAAATATAAGATCAGCAGAGCTGAGATCAGGCTGAAGGAAGGCTCTGCTACTGCCTGGCCTCTGAGGGCAGGAGAGAAGAGTGGGGATCACACCTCTTGGGGTGCAGTGGGCACAGGAATTGGTTTGCATTTTCTTACAACATAACTAAAAGGGATTCTTCCACATAGGCAGCAGCCAAGTGAAGACTTTCTCCCTTTGCTACAATGGATATATTTTGGCTCTGACTTCATTGCCCCCCTTCATCCAGGAAAATTTGAGCATGACTGGACATGGTGCCTGTTACACTGGTTTTTCCCTCTTTATTACCTAGGTTTCTTCACCTTATAGGGACACCACATACCAGAATTACAGACTGTACTTAGAGGTAAGTTCTCTTAAGCTAGCAAAACAAGTTGGATCTGCAATGGCATTCACTGCCTTAAGTTAATAATGGTGACACTAGTAAGTCCTATTTACTTAGTGCTCTCATGGCTAGACCTTTCTGGAATGTTCTATGGATTCACTATGCAGGCATCACAGTAGTAGTGTATGGCAGGGGTCCCTCCTCCCTTTGCACACATGATAGACATGGGGTGGAGGAGCTGAACAACTGACCCATGTGATGTGAGGCAGCATGGGCAACTACAAAGCAACGCAGCCTCCACACTGCTCCCATAGCTCCCATTTGCTTGCTTCCAAAAGAGCCCTTGATTGAGAATCTGAAATTTGAGCTAAATTTTGAGATTATTATTAATTAGCAGATTGGTGTGCTAGCTGGAGGAAATTATGAAGTAGA
>NW_004524687.1:5048273-5049644 GCF_000260255.1 Octodon degus
TGCCAGGCCTGAGCTGAGCCTGGAGGGGACAAGGTGGAGTAGGGTGGAGATGCATCTCTCCCACACACTCACTGGGCCTGGGCTAGGACTGGATCTCGGGCTTCCAGGATCGTGCCAGTAATTCCTACTGCGTGGTCGGGGTTGGGGAGGTGCTGCAGAGTGGTGGGGGTTGTCCCAAGGTGTGAAAGAGGGTCTCACCTATGCTGGCCCTGGGCTGGGACAAACAGTATGTCCCGCCAGCGCAGTGTAGCAGGATGCTCTCCAAAACACTCACTGAACCTGGACTAGGACTGGTTCTAGTTGTTCCTAGAACACGGCAGAAATTCCTACTGGCATGCGGGGTGGGGGAGGTGCTGCGGAGTGGTGGGGGGCATCCCAAGTGGGTGGAAGAGGGTCTCACCCACGCTGTGCCTGGGCTGAGACCAATAGTAGGTCACCCCTATAGGGTAGCCGGAAGCTTTCCCACACACTCACTGGACCTGGGCTAGGACTCTTGAAGGTTCTTTTGGTGGTCATCCATCACTGCCTTAGCATCTCCCCCTGTTCTCCACATTCAGCCTGTGACATCTGTTGCTGTGACAGAGTCCCCTTCATGTCCGAAGCACCCATATCACAGCCTGCCATCTGTCTCACACTGCTTCCTTCCATGTGCTCCATGCCGTAATATGGAGTCCATCGTTGTAGGGCTCACTTTGCCCCGTTCTCCCCAGTCCTGTGCTTTGCATCCCATACTCACCAGCATCCATGCACCATCAAGCATCAGTATGCTTTGCACCTTCTGGTGCCGTTTGCTGCCTATCCTTCCACCAGAGGGCCCAGGGCACTGCCAGATGTTCAGAGAGCTGGGCAGCAGGATCCATCTAAGACACCACCTGGAGCCAAAAGAAAAGCTTGTGGCTTAACAAATCCTTTTGTGCTTTTGTTTACTTTTTTAAAATAAAAATGTTCTACATCAGCTAAGTAGGTGCAAGATTGTGAAAGTGACATAAGTTATAGGTAGGCTACTTGAGAGAAAAAGATGAAAGCAGGACATTATAGATATGCCAAATGTAAGATAAGACAGGGTAGGAGACTCTTTCATGCTGTCTGCTACAGCTGAAATTCAGAGCTCTAGGGTCTCTGTTCTGCTGCAGGAGGGACTTGGAAGCCCTAATTTCCTGTCATGCTTACATTTAAAGCAACCAGATGCCTGAATTTTAAAACTGAAATGAAAAAGGGGAAACTGTTTTAGAGATAAAAATATTTTGGTGTTTTCTCAAATATTTAATAACCAACATTTATATTATGCATAATGAAAAATTTTTTCATAACATATTGCTAGAGTCTGCACTGGTGGTAAAATAATAGTAATGATTTACTCTCTGAGATCCT
>NW_004524687.1:5049979-5051151 GCF_000260255.1 Octodon degus
TTGG
The DNA here is from genome assembly GCF_000260255.1 of Octodon degus. Lineage (NCBI taxonomy): Eukaryota > Metazoa > Chordata > Mammalia > Rodentia > Octodontidae > Octodon > Octodon degus. Next base: position 5,049,984 of record NW_004524687.1, read on the forward strand.
GAGGCTGTAAACAGGCGGATCACTACAAGTCTGATCTAGTAGTAAGACCCTGAATACCCTGTAGACCCTTCCCTAAAATACTAAAAAAAATTAAAAAATAATGCCTGGATAAAACCTAAAATGCAGTTGAGTTTCTTTGACAGGCAGTAGCAGTTATGAGGAGCCCCTAACTTGTAGGCAGCAAGTGGGAGTGCAGGTGGCTGCGAGGATCTCTAGCTTAACACCCACAGTTGACACCAGTGTTGTATCACAGGATTGTGGCCTTCATCTTGGGTTTGGCTAACTACAGTAATTACTATGTAGATTTTTAGGATAAGCTTATCCATTTGTGCAAAGAACAAAGCTGGGGTTTTGTTCCATCTATACGTAAATTTGGAGAACACTGTCATTTTAAGTGTTATCTTCTGAAAAGGACATATCTTTACATTTACTTAAAATGCTTTTATTTATTACAAGTCTAAAAACCTTGATTAAATTTACTTCCATTTTTTTGTTTGATTTCTATTCTAATTGAAAATTTTCATAATTTTTTGATCACTGATGTATGGAGGTACAATTTATTTTTATGTATCAATCAATTTTTTTTGAGACAGGGTCTTGCTATGCAGTTTGGGCTGGCCTTGTGCCCACTTTTTGTAGCCCCAGGCTGGTCTCGAACTAGCAGTAATCCTCCTGTTGAGTGCTGAGATTGCAGGTATGGGCCACCACAGCTGGTTCTGGGCTGAGATGGTGCACCCAATTATCCAGGGAGGAGAGGGCATGAAGGGCTGAGGATTGAACTCAGGTCCTTGTGCTTTTCAGGTAGATGCTTGCACCTCTGAGCTATCTCACCAGGCCCTGAATACCAATCTTGTGCCTTGCAATTTGGTTGAATTTATTTATTAGTTCTAATAGCTTTTAGTGGACTTCTTATAATACTTTATTCGTAAGACTATGGCATGTAAAAATAGAAATAATATCTTCCATTCCAATCCAGATACACTTGATTTATTTTTATTCTTAATAACCTTATAGAACTTCACAGAACTTCCAATATAGTGTTGAATAGGAGTGTCAAGAGTGAAATTCTAAAGACTGAGCATGGTGGTGAGCACCTGTAATCCCAGCCCTTGGGAGGTTGTAAACAGGCAGATCACTATGAGTCTGATCTAGTAGTGAGACCCTGAAC
>NW_004524687.1:5051251-5060013 GCF_000260255.1 Octodon degus
ATTTCACAAGTAGGGAAACATCTGGAAGGTTTTTGGGAATTCCTCTGCTTCTTCAGCTGGGGTTTGTTTGCCCTTTGCTTCTGATTTGCTCCTAGATTTTCACATGAGACGAAGCAACTCTGACTAAAGAAATATTTTCCAATCTTGCCTGGTTGTGAGCATCACCTAGGGACAGCTTGTTAAACACACAGACTCAAGCCATCAGGGCAGCAGAGTTTCTAGGGAACAGACTTGGAAATTTGTGTTGTTACTGAGGGTCTCAGGGGAATCTCACAACCAGACAAGTGCAGGACTCACTGGCCCAAGACACTGACTTCTGGGGCATGAGCTGAAGGACTAGTTGCAGGCCCAGTGCTCCAGCAAGAGCACTCATGAGCAGCACAAAGACCTGGCTGGAGCACCAGCAGCCTTCATTTGCCCCATTCACAAGCCTTATTGTCCATTAGAGAAAGAGACTCTCAGAATTGAGAGTTCACCACTGTGCTCCAGGAGACCCTAAATCAGCAGAAGTGAGACTGCTGAGAATCATTGAGAAGCACTCATACATTAAAACATGTCATCTGCCATCTCTGCCTAAAGGTCAACCCTATGTAAAGAGTGCAAGATGGGCAGAACGTCACTCTCTCATTTTTGCTCTCTCTCTATCTCCTCCCTTCCTCCACCTTCCTTCATAGTATGACATTCTGCCATAGCAGTGCAAAATGAGCTCAGCTGGGGGCAGGAAGGGACTTCCAAGGTTTTTGAAATGAAAATCCAGAATGCTGGAGCCCTTTACTGGGACAGGAAGGCCAAAGGTCAGAGCAGGGTTTGCTTGCTTGTTTATAGTTTTGCTTTGTTTTGGGTAGAGGAAGAAATCAAGGGGCTGATGTGAAATTCTAGAAAGGCAATGGAAGGACTCAGAATAAATGGGTATATTTGATAACAAATTCATAGGATTTACAGCCAGATGTGTGACATCAAGGAAAAGGTGGCATGGGGTAAGAGGAAGGAGGCACAGAAGGGGGGAAGGGAAGAGAGCCTAACAGAGAGGGAGGGGAGAGGAAAGGAGGAAAACTGGATGGATGCTCTTCTTAGGAACATAATTTCTCATGCTGAGCTGCCTCCTAGGACAGCAGCATTAACCCTTTCATGGGGATGAACCCTCTTAAATGTCCCATTTCTCAGTACTGCTGCTTTTGAGTTCAGATTCCAACACATGATCTTGGAGGACACATTCAAACCACAGCATTTCCTTCATCCTTCTCTACCCATGTCCAGTCCATGAGCAAGTTCTCTGGAGCCAGCCTTGAAGCCCTGTTCCAACAGGACTGCTTCCCTGCTCTCTCTGTTATGGCACTGGTTTAAAGCATGACACATCTACCAAATACTGAGCTGGTTTACTGGGTTTTCTGCTTTTACTCTAAGCACCATCTGTACCCACTACCCATGAAAGATTCAGAGTGATTGCCCCACAGAGTGAATCACCAAACCCTTCCAATGGCTTTCCACTAACACGGATGAAGTTGAATGTCCCTTTTTTAATGCTATAGTATCACATGTCACTCTTATTAAACAATAAGTTCACACAGTGTTAGGAATTTTACCTTCCAGCCCATTCACTTGTTTTATTTCTTGTCATTATATTCAATTTCCTAAAAAATCTTATTTATAAAATTTATTAATGAAACAATTATTAAGTTTTCAGAAGTTACCTGACACTTTAAATTGAGTAGCAAAACCTATCAGTTTGGAGAAATGAAAATAGTTCAATATTCAGTCTTAATGCTTTCATTGTTTCATATATATTTAATATAACTTCATTATTTTGCCATTTTAAATATATTTTTGAAGAGTTTTAATATCAGAAATTGGTATTGAATTTGATGAAATTCTTTAAGATGCTCTTGTTGAAACTTTCTTGTCCATAATCTTAACGGACATTCTAACATTTTTCATTTTAAAATATATACTTAATTGAAAACCTAAAATTGTATATTCAAGGTGTTCAACATGATGATAGATGTAAGTATGTGTCGTATACCAATTCTTACTTAATAGGACATGTACCAAATTTATGAAAAAATGGACATCTGTGGGTGGGAGAGTACAGCTCTGGGCACAAAACCTTAAAGTCTTGGAAATAATTTCACTAGAACAGGAGCTGGAAAAATGGGGCCCATTGTTCAGTGTGCTCATATCCTGCAGGGGAGGGGGTGACCTGAAAAGCTTCAGATACACTAAGTCCTCACTAATGAACATGCAGGCTACAAATGCTCACAGGTGGACTGTCAAGACTGTGATTAGAAACCAATCCAACTTACAGACATCCTTCCAGAACAGAACTCACTCCTAAGTCAGGGACTTCTTTTTTTTTTTTTAAATGTATTTAGTACAGGGTCTCCAGGGTCTCACTACACAGATCAGACTCATAGTGACCTGCCTGTTTTCAGCCTCCCAAGCTCTGGGATTATAGCACCACCTCACCCAGTCTCAGAGACTTCTTGAATTTACTAACTCACCCCTTGGAGACAGTTTGCCAACTCCATTCTGTAGAGTAGTAGGACTATGCACATGCATGCTGGAGAACAGGTCCCATACTCATTCACACCAGTACTTTCAAATCCAGTGGTGACTTCCAGAGTGGAGGTGGCTCTTCCCTTCTTCGCAGAGTGTGGTTCATTGACCCACCACAGCACCTGGATGCATTTTGAAATATAGACTCTTAGATTTTCCCCAGGCTTAGCAGAATCTACCTTTGAGCAAGACTTTCAAGAGATGCATGCTCATTAAATTTAGAAACCACCAGTATAACCCCTTCATTATTAGATCATATACTAGCAGAATGCTGAGAAACTCCAAAGCCCCTTACATGGACATTGGTTTTAGGTTTTGTGTTGTACAGACGTTTGTTTCTAAAATTTTGTATGAGTGAACTGATTTGCTATATATAGAGAGCCAGGAGAGCTGGCAGGATCTGGCTTCTCTCCAGTAAGTGTCTATACAGGGGAAGGACGGTTAACAGCAGGCAAGCTTCCAGGCTTCTCTCTTTTACTACAAGAAACAAGTATCTTGCTCTTGAAAGGTAAGTTCCATTAGTGATATGCCCATTATTGGAGAAATATATATACTGAAGAATAACTGATCTCTACATTTTTGTTGTGCATTACAGAGTCCTTCTTGGTTCTGGTCTTGGTCCAGAAAGTTTATATTTGTAATCCCATGGATAAATTATTAGAATCCCATCAAGTTACTTCCAATCCACCACAGTCAGTGCAACCCATGGTGAGAATAAAGCTACTAAGGTGTATTTGTAGTTATAGGGAGCCAAAGGTCCTAAGTCCAGCCATGACTGTGGCTATCCAGAACAAAGACCTCTATCTAAGGCTGACTCAGGTTGCATTCATTGAGGAAGAAAGGAGTGACTTAAAGATGAGTGACTATGAAAATGGCAGGAAGTAGGTGAGTGCTGTGAGCTGAGTTAGGTAGGAGGCCTGCACTCACCTGTGCAATATGCAGAGAGAAGGATATGCAGAAAGAGTAATCTGCATCACACAACTGAGACAGTAGCTAATGTTTTAGGGTCAGTGCTTCAGCTCTGATGTGTAATCTTTCAAGCCCCAGGAAGTCATATCCTCTCTATCAAGGCTCTACTCTATCTCAATCCCAGCCAACAGTGTTTAGCATTGGCTCTTCATCCCAACTCAACCTGGCTCACAATAGAGAGATGCAGGTGGGCAGTTTTAGGGAAACACACCTGCCATCTTCAAAGACTACCACAGCACCTTGGCTAGACTGATGTGCATTGCTGAAAGGCAATTGAAAGGAAAAGGAAAAGTCCTAGCCAGCTCTGTGCATGTCAATACATGAAAATAGGATCAGGCTCAGCCAAAATGGACACAATGGCTCCTCTTCCAAGGAGAGTCACCCAGGTGGTCCTCCACAGTGAATGTTTTAGTTTCTTTAAAAAATTGTCTTAAGGCAGAAGGATCACAAGTTCAAGCCCAGTTCAGGTAACTCTACAACTGAATGAAGCCCTGTGTCAAAATAAAAAAATAGGGAAGGGGATATAGCTTAGCAGCATAAGCATCTGCCTGGCAAGTGCAAGGTCCCCCGTTCGATCCCCAGCACCAAATAAATAAATAAAAATTAAAATACATACAAGCTCTGAGGCCTATTGCTCAGTGCTAAGGTCCTGGCTTCAATCATTAATATTGAAAAAAGTGAAGAAAAACTTTTATCATAACACTTCTACAAGAAGATTAAAAACAGGCTTTTCATCTCCTCCCTGTCCCACCACAAAAAAGAAATAAGAGCAGGACTCACTGTGGGGTTGGTTGTGCATCTTAGAGGCCGGGGCCCCATGGGGCCCTGGGTCAATCTTCTTAGGACTTGGAGCTGGCTGGCTCCTTTCCCCCTGAGGTTCTCTGACAGAATTTCAGCTTTCCTAATTAGCTATTAATGAGGTGGGTGTAATATATTGAATAAGTCCAGGTAAACTAGCTGTGCCTGAAGTTATGCTTCCTGAGGGAAAAAGAAACTTATGAAGTAAATCATTCCCTCTTTAATTAGTAGCTTTGGCCCGACTACTTGACATGACAGAGGAAAATTGGAAAAGAAGCCAACTATTTATTCAGAACAATTTAGTCAGTGAGACCCCAACATGGGTGTCCCTGGCTACTCAATGAGAGGTTAACGTAGCTGGGTGAATGGATCTGTGATCTTTAGTAGTTAAGTGCAGCAATGAGGTACACTGTGCTCCATCTGCTCTGGACTGGACCAACACACACAAGCCATTCACTCTTTTACTCCGGTGTTAGAGTACAACTGAAAAAGAGCCAGAGAGGGCTTGATAGAACAAAGGAGCCAATTTGTGTGACTTCTACATGTTTTGATTTATCTTCCTGCCGACTTACCTATGTCAGGTTTTCTTGTATGTGTCACTCTTACTTTCTCAACACAAGCCACAGATAACCTGACATTAGAAGCTCAGAGAACTGGAAGTAAGTGCATGAGATCAGGATGCACAGTGTTCTGTGCACAGCAGTGACATGGAGTGAAGCATGGTTTTCATCTGGCCAGCATTCTCTGAGCACCTGCTCAGTGTGTCAGATGCTGTATGGGGGCAAAAATCAGTTCATGAAGTAGGGATGAAGGGAAAAGAACTCCATGAGCTGATGAGAAAAACGTGGGATCTGTTATAGAAAGTCATTACAGAGAATAATTGAAATCATTTTCCTCATTTTATAATATAAATAATGCTCAAAAATTCAGAAGAACATCTCTGCATTGCATATGTAGAATGTACTTGTTCTTGTCCTGTACTCCCAGTAAAGCCACTTAGATTTTCTGTTAGAGACTCCATACCTGGAGACAAACCTGACTTTCCAGGGGTTAGAACCCATTTTCTACATCCCGAGGCAGCTGCCTGCCTTGAGTAAGACCAGCTCAGTAAGCACGGGGACACCAAATAGCTTGCTGAACTTTTGATGAGCTAAATGTGAAGGAATTAAAACCATATGGGTCACATTTCCTGAGCATACATGTGATTTTTAACACAAAATGAATCCGGCCCAAGAGTTCTCTGCTCTTGAACTTTCATCCTGACTGCAAACCTTGACTTGTGTGGAGCGGCATTTGGCCTGGAGTCTTCAAACTGATGGTGTGAAGTCTACTAGGATACTTAGCTTCTTTCCTGCTTACTTGAAGGATTTTTGTGAGGAGTCAGCTTCGCAGGCATGAGTGGATTTTTCCCCTGGTGGCTACCTGCGTCCTTGTTAGCAACTCAGAAGAAACAAGCAAACAAAATTCCAACAATTTCATAGCAAAAGCTTATTCTTTAACCCTGGCTTTGAAGAGCAAATCATACCCATACTCCATCATTTTAAAAAGAAAAACACAAAAAGATTCAAGAACCTTTTTCCTGGTACCAAACTATCATAAGATTTTTTTTTTATATCTCATATTTTCTCTATTTTGATCCTATTCACATTGTCAGTGAATCGCTCACATTCACTGAATCCCATCCCTGACACTCCTGGCTCCTTTCCTGGATGGAGCCAGCTTTCCCAAGGCCTTTCCCTTCCTGTCCCTTGGTGACAGTCACTTTCTCTACCTGATGCTGGCAAAGGCAGACGCAGACTCAGAAGTGTCAGGGCCCTCCCCACCGAGGCTGAGCGAGAGGGAGGCTGGAGGCTCATTTGAGGAAGAACAGACCACTAATAAATTGCATGGTCATTACCCTTTATGCATACTTGTTCTAATAGGTGTTGCAGATTCCTGCCTCCTAATAAGGAAAGGAAGTAGAAATACACATAAATTCTCTCAAGGGAGTCAGACAGCCTGAAGCCACAGTCAACAGCTGCAAGCGTTACCATGAGCACAAAAGCAAAACAGGGTTTAAAAAAGTGATACATTGCCCAGGCAAAATTTCCTTGGATCCAGACTACTTCTTGTGCAGTTTCAGTTGAGAAGAACAGCAGCTTTCCTGCTTGCCACATGTGCTAAACTGCGAGATTAAATAAACAGCAGCATTAATTGATTTAAGGGACCTTTCTTGACTAGATCCTGACATTTGCCTTGATTCACAGATTTGTCTGCTTGCTTTTATGCTTAGTTATTTTAGCGGATTTTTTTCTTTTCCTTTCTTTTATTGTTCTTCTTCTTTTTACATCTCAGCAGGTCAAGTTTTGACAGAAGGGAGTGCCCCCACCCCCACCCCCCCTGTTTCGCTGTCATTAAGTCTGAGCCTTTGACTTTGAAGGTTTGGTCCTCCGGCCACACTCCTGTTCTCCCATTCTTCTCTTCTAGTGTTTGCTTTGTATGCGATAATCTGGGAATTGTTGGAGATATGCTACGTAATGTGCAGTGCTGGCATGTACATGGTGATTGCAAAGAGGGAATTTGGGTGCTTTTTTAAGAGGTCATTAGTCTGCCCCTATGAGAGTTTACTGGCTTACAAAGAAAATCAGTGAGAATATACAGGCCAGAGTCCAAAGGAGATCTAAAGTCCAAGGTAGCAGATACAAACTTTGTATGTATTCTAATTTTGTCCAAATTGACATGTTAGCTTAAGACTGAGTCTCTCCTATGAGCTATTTTTCCACAAGAAAGTATTCCAGATTTAGTTGACAACTATTGTGTTTAATCTAATGAAGATTTTCACATTGGCATTGAAAAGTTACTATGGAAAAAATGCAATTTTGAGCTTTAGAAATATTTTTTGCTTTGTTTCATTCTTTCACTAATTTGTTTGAGGAATTTTGCACAAATAGATGGTGGAATACTATGTTGCTAGAGGCTCCTGTACTTACATATAAAGCATGGCTCCCTGGGCCAGGGATACAGCTCAGCGCCATGAGTAACTGCCCAGCATGTGCAAGGTCCTGAGTTCAATTCCCAATACAAAGAAAAAAAAAGGCACAGATAAAGCACAGCTCCCCAGAATTCATTATTTTCATTAGACAAGAAAAGTTTCTTTTCATTATTTGACAAAATCTTTAATTCTTGTGCTGTACTAAAATGAAACACCAATTACTACTGCTCCTCCAAGAGGAATCAATTTCCATTTTCCAAACAGAAACTGAGTCCAAAAAAACCAGAAAGCCAGATCTCAGTTCATCTCTAGCCGCCAGCTGGGCATTGTTTTTGAATTTCTCTATTTTGTATCATAGGCAAGAAAATCAAGATATTTTATAGTTTCACACATATCCAAGGTCCTATAAGAATCCATGGTAGGAATAAAATAACTAAAATCCCAACCAGCCCAAGAGTCTTCAGAATGTGCCAGGGGACTGAGGAATTCCACACCAGAGCTGCAGATGTAGAAACCTTCAATTCCAAATAAATAGATTTTTGGAAACCCTGGCTGCTTCTCTTAAAATTAAAAAGACATATCATCTTTGACCTGACTACACTTTTGGAAAATGTTTCCTTTTTATATAAAATGTACCAAGTTCTCTGATATGAGAAACACAGAGTATAAATATATTTCTAGCCAGAGAAAGGTGCCTTTCAGTGGTGGTATACAAAGGCCATGAACTGCCAGGACAAGCCGTGTGCTTCTAGGGCCAGTAGAATCATCTACAATGTTGTACCTCTTTCTAAAAAATTCAAAATTCTCCTCAGAAAGTTAGTCATCACACAAGCCCATTGTCGGGAAATATACTGCCATGCTATTTTAATCTTTGCTGCTATATAATGATTTAATTTTAACTCACACAGATGAATTGTGTCTTGACTTCCTATTGAAGGCAAAGGAAGGACAATGCTGACATGCACTGCAGTTGTGACCAGAAGGAGGATCCTCAGGAAGGAGTCTGGCTGAGGCATGGGGCACCTATCTCTTGACCATGGAAGGGTAGGGAGAAGCAAGAAGAACCAACCCATGAAGAAGGAAGAGCGAAGAAAGTGCAAGGACTGAGAATAGTCAAATTTAGACATGAACTGGCTCTGTGGAGAATCCTGGGCTGACAGGTGTTGCATAGTAAAATTGTGACTGGTTTTGCATTGGGTTTTCTCTTAAATGCACATTAATTACACGGAATAATAGGTTTAATTTGGCATATTAGTACATGGGCCTGATATATTTTGGTCATTTCCACACCCTGTTATTCCCTTCTCCCTTCTTTTTCTCCTCTTCTCTAACAGTCTCCCTTCAACTTTCACCTACCCTTTTAGAGATTCCATATATGAGCAAAAGGATACTCACAGAGAAGTGGGTGCAACAAGAAAGAGCTCTGCTAGGCCAGACTTGAAAGCTGGGCATTGTGAGCGTTGCTCTGTGC
>NW_004524687.1:5064598-5087891 GCF_000260255.1 Octodon degus
TCTCTCTCTCTCAGGTAAATGCATTTTCTTCTTTGTAACAGGTCAGAATACTAAACTATTAGTGTATCCAATGGGGCTGTCTTTGACTTTGTACAATAGTGAGAAGATTTCTTCACCCTCACCATTGACCTCCATCCAAATAGTTTCATCAAGAAAGTATCCAGTTATAGTGTTCCTGGTTTCTGAATTCATGAGAAATGGAAGACCCCTGAATCAGAAATAATTATTTCAGGGAAGTCCCTTTACAACTCAAGAAAATGTGCTACTTTTTATAGAAAACAATGTCTCTAGTTGGTGTGATATGTAAAATATGTACTTAGTGTTCACCTAGCTTCCCAGAATGCTGCTCCTAAAATCCTCAGGATCTTCAAAATAGTGTCATTCTCTGTTCTGAGGAGTCATCTGATGGCTGCAACCTCCAAGTGGCTTTGGGACAGGACTGCCCACAGGAAATGCCAAGGCAGGACTAGAGGTTGGAGACTTTTAGGTCTGCCAACCATCCACCAGGGAGAAGGCAGAGATTAAAGGTTGAATTGACAACAAAGCCTAATGATTTAATCAGTCATGCAGTGCAATAAAGCATCCATAACCCCCCAGAAGACAAGGTTCGGGGTGTCTGCATGGCTGCACACAAGAGCACAAGGGAGCTGCTCCCAGCTGCCCTTCCCTATGTCTTGCATGATAAATGGGCAAATGTGCCTCCCTGTATTCCACCAACAGTTCTATCAAATGTATCATGGAGGAGGTGTGGGAACTCTGATGAGAGCTGTTCGGTCAGAAGCTCTAGTGGCACATACTTGGGACCTGTATGTACAGTATGAAGGCATCTACTGAGACCAGGTCCTGAGGGTGGGATGTGATGCTGCCTTCTGGCAAGCATTGTTGGGACGAATGCTAGCAGGTACACTGACAGCATCTCAGCTGCTAGAGGACTACCTGTTTGGTGTGGGTGGGCAATCTCAACCAGTCTAAGGTGACTGAAGTCTGGTGACTATTGCGTGAGAATGTGGGACAAACTGAATTTGGTTTTGTCCTATCTACATCCATAGACTTAGTGTCAGACTGGGCTATATTTTCAACTTTCTCCAACAGATTATGATTGACAAAAAGAAGGATAGGGGCTGAGGCTGGAGTTTCTTTCTTCCTAGGGCTAAGGTAGTAGATTCTCCATGGCACCCATGGTCTCTCATGAGCAGGGCCTTTTGCAGTCACTCAATCCCCACTACACAAGAAATGAATTTAAAATGGAAATTCAGAGAACTGTAACACAGACATTGTCATTTAAAAAGATAAATCTTGGGCCAGCCAGCAAATTCAATGGACTAAAGTACCTGCTAAGGTGGACACAGGGACCAGGGTTCAATCCCCAGCATGCTATGCTGGCCCTGCCCTCAGGGTGCACTGAGACAGCAATTGAGTCTAGGTGTGGTGGCTCATGCCTATAATCCCAAACAGGAGGATCACTAGGAGTCTGACCTGTGTAGTGAGACCCTGTAGACCCTGTACTTAAGATAAAAGGAAAAAAGAAGAAAAAGATAAATTTCTTACTAATCTCTTGTTGTTCTTTTGTGGTGGACTAACAACTTGTGGTCCACTTGTATGACCTGGATGAATTGAACCAGCATGACTCTGGGTATTGGAAGGTCCACATGAAGATTGTTGCTAGCAGCTTAAGAGACAGAAATGGAGAGGAAGAAGTTTAGAAGCTGTTGGGAGCTGTTGGTTCTCCTGGAGGAGCTTAACATACTGGATTTCCTGACATGAACTTGGCTGTTCTCATTGTCATTGTTGAAGGAGCTTGGACCTTGTTGTCACTGAGAATGGCTAAAGTCCACTTTGGGGGAGCTCTGTTCCTTGCTTTGATTATCACTTCCTGGCTCCTGCGGGGACAATGATGCACTGTTCAGTTTCCTGGAGAAGCTTCTCACTCTGGCTTTTCTAAAGAACACAGCTGTTTTCACTGTTGCAGAAGCTCAGGACCTCATTGTCCCTGAGGATGGCTGTGGTACTATTAAAAGGAGCTCTGGTTCTTACTTTGAGTGTGCTTCCTAGCTCCAGTGCAGGTCTGTCAGCTGGGTAGCACAGATCCTTCATCCTGCTGGTGCAGACTTTCTAGCTTCTACTACCTCCTTTTGGGCCTTTCCAGGACAGATCTGTGAAACAGGCCTGCATGAGACATCATTCTTATCTCTACCTAGGCCTCCAGTTGGACTCATGGAAGGCAGTGCGATAGGCTCTAGCTTTTTAGCTGGACTCGTACAGGACATTACTAAGGGATCCAGGCCCTTGGCTGGATTCTTTTGGTCCTCAGTGTGCAGATTTCCTGCACTCTTTGTGTATGACTCCTTGGGTGACTTATAAAATGATCTTATAGGGCTGGCCAAATAGCTCAGTGGATTAAAGCACCTACAGGCAGGTCCAGGGGCCAGGGGTTCAATCCCCAGGCCTGCCCTGCTGGCTCTGCCTCCGGGACCCCTCTGAGATTGCAATTGAGAGGGGGCATGGTGACGTGTGCCTGTAATTTCAACTCATAGGAGGCTGTAAACAGGCGGATCATAAGTCTGATCTAGTAGTGAGACCCTGAACACCTTGTAGACGCTTTCCTAACATACAAAAAAAAAGTTTATAAAATGATCTTATAAGTTATGTGTCATGTATTGTAGTGTTCCACTTGCATATCCCAACTACAACAGTCATCTTCTACAAGTGACAGAAACTCAGTTTGATCTTGCATGTCAGGTCTGATTGACTTTCATGATGACTTCATGTGGCCGCCTTGCACAGACTAGTGAAGGACACCTGGAAAGATCAGAGGAGCCAAAGCACATCCTCCTCCCAACCCAAGGTAATAAATGCTGCCCCTTGTGCAAAAGACAGAGTGATCATCACAGGGAAATGCAAGCAGAGGAGATGAGGGTACATGCTTCTCACTGTGGGAGATTGAGTAGAGAAACTCCAATGAAATAAAGAAGGTAGATTGAGAGGAGGAAAAAAGGGAAGAAGAAAAAATAGTAACAAAGTACGAATGAGAATTTGACTTTAAAGTTTAGCTGGAATGAAATAGTTTCAAATATTCTTGGATAAAATGCAGAAAAAATAAATTTAGAGGTCATGACCTGGGAAATGCTGAGAAGACTGCCTTAATCCTGATGGGGTACTTGTGTTGTGAATGCTACTCCCACTTTCTTCTGAAAAGATAGTGAGATGATGGCTTTGTGATCTCAACGAACGTAGATTCTGAGTCCTTTCACATACACCTAGAACATTTCCTGGGATGGCATGGCTAGAAAGGAAAGCCAGGTTCTTGCTTTCCTCCCTGACCATTCTATTTTTCTCTGGCTGCAGAAGATGCCTTTGGGACGCTGAGGTTGGGACAGAAACTGAGCTCCACCTTCTCCTCTGTACATGTGTGGGCCACAGATCCCAGAGGCATGTGACAGTGCAGAGGGCCCTGAGAGCCCTCCACAGCTCTTCTGGTGGGTGCGCCATGGCCTGGAATTAGACGGGTTCTGGGAAAATGGAACTAGCGAGTGGCGGCCACATAAGCCAGCCAGGGTGTGTGTGCTCTCTGAAGACAGCCATGTGAGAGCTCCAAGGCTGCCTTTGAATGTAGAAACCTCCGGACAACCCTTCACTTCACATTTGTATTTCATCATATGTAAAAAAGGGACAATAGTAGCACTAGAGTCACAAGATTCATGGGGAAGTGAATGAAATGAAATAATATGCATAATGTATATTTTATACGTATAATGACTAGACTGTTATGTGTATAAATTTTGAATATGCTTTCCAAAATCTCATCATATTTTTGCCAAGAGGTACCAGAGCTGTGCAAAGTCAGCTGGAGGGTTTTTCTTTAATATGAGATTTACTGACGAGGAAAAGATGAATGTCAGACTGGAGAAAAGCAACGCAGATTATAGCTTGGTTAGACTTTGAACAATAAGAGAAACAGAAGGATGTGCTTACCACCCGCTTTCCCCAGCAAGAAAAGCTTTAGCCTGATGCATGCACCTTCTCCTTGGGTCCTGCTGGATACTTGATGTGTTACTGTAGGTTCTAGGAGAAAAATCTCCAGCCCAGAGGAGGCCCACAAGAAGGTTGAGTTTTTCTGTGTCCTCAGAACATTACACATGTCCTTGTTGACTATAAATTCATGTATCTGCTTTTTCAGCATCTGTAAAAGAGTCATTTAATTGGATTCAGTTGTAAAACTAAAATGATAGAGTCTGGGGCCGTGGGTGAACTGTCCTCATTCCCCAGCTAAGCTAAAAGCTCCAACTCCCAGCAGAAGGAGTCTTGATTTACAGTCATGCCATGATGGATTACCTGGAAACTCAACCTTCAGGCAAACTGTGATTAACTTGACCAAAGACATCTGGGAGAGCCATCCAGGGCCTGAAATTATGATCTCTGTGTTCCAGCCTGAAACCAGACACCACTGAGTTGCCTTTCTCCAAGGCCCCGCAAAGGGGCCTTTGTCTGTTATCCCAACAGGTTTTTTTCTCTTCCTCCTCTTCCTCCTCCTTCTTTTTCCTCCTGTTCCTCTCCTTCTTTGTCTTCTCAGAGCAACTCAAAACAAAAAACAAACAAACACCAAAAACACTTCTGCCAGGAAGATCCACAAAGAAATAGTGACTTCCTAGCTTTGCAGAAGTTTCTTTTTAGAAAGCAAATTTCATCTTGCTCCAGTCCTGGGAGAAAGGCAATTAATGCTTCAGCAGTTAGTAATTGCTGGATAAGTAGAGTTTGCCAGAGCCATGGACTAAATATAAAATTTGGCACTTGAAAAATCATATGCTCAAAATTAGCTGAGCTTGCTGCTAGATACTGTAAAATCACACCACGCTGTCAGAGTACATTTTCTATGGCTGTTATGGGGTGGGGGTGGGGGCAAAGCTCAGGTGGAAGCATTGGACTCGCAGGTGCTAAGACAGGCTTTCAGTGGGGGAGGAAGCCCTCCTGCGTGCCAGAGGAGTGTTTTTGTATTGGGGAGTGGATGATCCAGCAGCAGCTGCAGAAATAGGACTTAAAAGGAGTTAACTTTTTTTAATAAACATTAATAATTCCTTCCACCAAAAGAAGCCTTTAGAGAAAACAATTTGGGCTTTTCAACTAGAGCTTTAGAGACTTTCCTTTTCTGGCCTTTCCAGTCTCTCTCTCCCATCCTATGCATTACCCTCCACATGAGCATGGGTTTGCAGTGATCCCTCACTGTTTCTATAGGAACCAAAACTCCACGCCAGTAAGGACAGAGATCCCACAAAGCATATGCTCATTTGCTCTGGATGATATGGCTCATTCACAGAAGAAAACTCAGCCAATTCATGCATTATTTTATATGTGGCATGTCTTTTTGTGGAGGAAAAAAAATCCTCTTTTGTGGCACTATGGATTAAACCTACAGCCTTAGTACTGAGCTACATCCTCAGCCACTTTTTTAAATTTGTAGATAGGTCCTTGATAAGCCACTACATTGCCAGGCTGGGCTAGAACTTGTGTTCCTCCTGCCTCAGCCTCCCAAAATGATGGAGTTCCAGATATGTACCACTGCACCCAACCTTACTTAGGGTGTCTTGAGGATGCAGCAAATAGGTGAAGTAAAAGCTCCTCAGTTTATAAATCCAAATCAATATTTAAAAAAGTCTCAGGACAATGAAACAGACAAAAAGATGAAAAGCATTTGTACCCAATGATTTTCCAGAAAACTGTGAAGGGTTTTCACATTCTAAAAGACCAGTCAAACTCCTCTTTTATGAAAATAAGCATAAATTAAAGGGATTACACTTAACTCTGAAGCACACTTGAGGGTATTAAATGGTTTTGTAAACACTGAAAACTACAACAGTTTAAATCTCTCAAATGAATTGGAAATACTTTCTGTAAGGAGGTGGTTGGTGACAGTTTTGGAGAAAGGTTTTCACGTGCTGGAGGAAGAGTGGAAGAAGGTGTGGCGTTCACCTCTAGGAGTTGTCTTCTACTCCTGCCCTTCCACTCCATGTTGGAGTTGGCCATGCTTCTCTTCACCCTCAGATCTTTCTCCCAAGTTTCAGTCCTAGGAAAGGAAAGCCCATTTCTTTATATCTGGCTGTCATGACTGGTTCCCTCAGCCATCCTCTGTTGAGCTGGATTCCATTGGTAATGGCGAGTAAGGGAGAAAGACTAGTACAAGGGAGTGGCATGAGTATTCTTTAGCATAGCTGGGGTCAAACCATCCTTAGACAAGCAGAAGATAGAGCCTTGAGAGCACAAATGCCATTTGGTAATCAATCCTAGTAGTGCTTCTCCTTTCTAGCCCTTAGACTCCATTCTGTTGCCTTGTCTTAGTTAGAGAGCAAGTTTAATGAGGACTAGTAGAGAGGGGTAGAGTCTGTACTTGAGATGAAACTTTGTTTTCGCATAGGCATTAGTTCATTTCGCATAACTGTAATGAGATATCTTCAGCTGGATAATGCACAATGAAAAGAGATTCATGCAGCTCACAGTCTTGGAGGCTGAAAGTGCAGGATCAAAGGTTTTGGTGCGATCAGCCCTTGGAGAGGAGCTCATGGTGCATGCCCTCATTGCAAGTGTCTGTGTAGGAGGGAGAGATCATGTTAAGACAGGAAGCAAGGGCAGGGGAGTGTCATGCTTGAAACCTTGCAAAACACCCTTCACAAGGACTTAATAGAGGTCCCATGAGAACAGTCAACATGCTTCCCACCCATGAGCCCTGGGGCATGACTCACACCATATCCAAACCAGGGAATCGCAAAATTTGCTATTCTATGAGCAACTCAGTTTAGGACTTTTGCTTTGGGCCCTGAGAACTTTAAATAATTTGTAATAAATACCCTAAAGAGAAAAACTATGATGAAACTCAGAGACTACCACAGGTACCCTTGTAGTCATCAAATAAAAAGGCCATGTACTGATCAATTACAAGTGCAAGTTAAAATTTTAAGATACATTTACCTAAATCCATTTGATAATCTTCTTATGTATTTAAAAAAAATTATTTTCACTTGGAACCCACAGAGAATCAAGGAAAGTATTATATTTTGGGTCACGTGTAGCCACATGGCAGTGTTACCTCTCTCTGTCCCTAATCCTTTCTACATGTCTTGGGGGCAATGAGAGAGACAGGAAACTACTGATTGTAATGGTTTGTAGTACCACAGCTGGTTCCTGACTTGTGCTTTTCCTAACACCTAATGGCTGAGTGCTTTTCTACAAGGAGAAAACTTAGAATTAGATTATAATGAAAGACAGAATAAGGCCAGGAGCTTTATACAGATTATCCTTTTTGCTCTTGTTTTATGATATATGTTAAAATCTTAAATTATGGCTGTAGTTGAGCCATTGATAGATATTAAAAATTCTTAGAAAGCTCATGACTGATTATATTTTTAAGAAAAAAGTCTAACTTCAAATGATACTAATCAAGGATCAAATTGGTGGAACCCAGGTGCTGATGTGTAGTTTTTGAAGCAAGGGGATAGGGCAGTATTTCCCAGCTCCCCTAGCTCCCAAATAAGCATGTGTGAGCCAGGGCAGGATGGAGAGCTGTGCGCCACACTATCTGCTGGGCTGGGGTCTCCAAAGAAGAGGCTATGACTTCTCAGGGCATAAAAGATTACACATCAGAGCTGAAGCACAGACTCCAAAGCATCAGTTGTGTCATGCAAATTACTCTTTCTGTATATTCTTCTCTCTGCATATTGCAGAAGTGATTTTAGGCCTCCTACCTAGCCCAGCACTGACCTACTTCTGGCCATTCTTAGTCACTCATCCTCAAACCAATCCTTCTTCATGAATTAATAAAATTCTGATTTGGCCCTGGATTGAGGCCTTTGTTCCAGTAAGTCATTATCCTAGCTGAATTTAGGACTCTTTCATTCCCCTCAAGTACAAATAGGCCTCAGTGTCTATTCTCACTATCAGTTGTATGGGGAGTGGTAGATTGGAATTAACTTTGTAGAATTCCAATAACTTTTTCATGGAATAACAAATATAAACTTGCTAGACTTTGAGGAGGACTGGCAAGGGCTCTCGATATTCAAATTGGCTCCAAACTGACTAGTCTAAGAACTGTTGCTCCAGGAAAACAATGTTTGCATAATTACAAGAGATTCCAACCATAGAAAAGTCTAAGGCAGAAGAAACAGAGAAATAGATATTCTGGAAATGCAGTCTTGCTTAAGAAGAGAGAAATCATCTGGCAGAAAAAACAAAAGCTATTTTCTCTTATCATAAACAGTTTTATCCTGTAGTTCTATTCTGTGAATATCTGACAAGGAAAGAGCAACAGTTCACATAGAATTGGAAAATAAAAAGATTACATTTTGGGATTTCTGGTGACTTTGATTTATTTAGGGCTTTTGTATATGAATATATATTTACTTAACAGTACTTTGCAGTACTTTTTTGCTGAAAGTACTTAACAGTACTTTCAGATTTTTTGGTACATATTTAAACATTATACATGTTTTCTGATTTTAAATAAATTTTTGCCCATTATAGAGAATTCGTAGTTTAGAGTACAAGAAAAAATGAAAATCTATAGTCATACTGTATAATTCACATTTTAACAGTATTTCTTTTCAATCTTTCTTCTGTACTTACATGGTGACTCCAAGCTTCCATTGGTGTCATTCTTGTCTCCTCAGGAGTGTCTAAACATTTTTCAGTGAGCCACAAGATCAGTCCCCTTTATTTACCAGAGCTTCACAAGGAGATTATGAGGACTTATAACTATAGACTAAGGACCAGTGGTTTTCTGCCGAGAAGTCAGAAAGCTTGGGCTAAGGCAAGATCCTCTCTACTGGAGGTAGAGAGGCAAGAGCCAGGGTCCCTGTGAAGCAGAAAAATTTGCTTGTCTGGAGCACTAGCCACCACAGAAAGGTCAGCCTCACTGGCATGACCACTGCTGATCTGGGGACATCTTCCTGGTGGAGGTTCAGAAGCAAGAGGAGCGCTCCCCCCAGCACCACTGCTCAGGCCACACAACCCCACCTGGATTTCCCTAGTGTGGACCCCATTTTCTACTTCCTTGCTCCCCAAAACTGGGTTTCTGGCAAGACATACTGATAGGCTGAATGTCCATCTGGTCCACGCTGCCTCCCCACTGGAGTTAGGCTCAAAACTTGCACGTGCCCTGAACACATCATTGTTCCCTAATAATACAGTGTAGCAGCTATTTACATAGTGTTCCCGCCGCAATGGGTATTACAAATTATCTAGGCATAAGTTAAAGTGTATGGGAGGATGTGCATAGGTTGTACACAAAAACTGTGCCATTTTATATGAAGGGCCTTGGTGTGTGTGTGTGTGTGTGTGTGTGTGTGTGTGTCTGTGTCTGTGTCTGTGTGTGTGTGTGTCTGTGTGAAGAATCTCTGCAGACTCTGGGGACAACTGTGGATGGTGATTATTATTCACTTGAATTTTTTCGCAGGACACAGACTCACCTACACTGGACGTCTGCACTTCATCTCCACATGAATCATTGTCTTCCAGAGATGCCTCAGGAGTGCTCTCAGTCCTCAACCCTGCTTGGAGCACAGGAATAGAGAAAGAGGTCTCTGAGGACATACTTCCAAGGTGGCATGGTCCGGGGGCTTACATGAATCTTCTTTGCTTTCGGAGTTCTTAGAGTGATACAATAGTCACTCCTTTGGGTTAATGGAGTAAGATATTCTAAACCCAAACAGGTATCCAGTGATATTGTGGACAGAATAACAATGCTCAAGCAGTAAGGCACAGGGGCTGGAGAGATGGCTCAGTGGTCTAAAGCACCTACTTGGAAAAAGCTTGGTAAAGCACAGGGACCGCGGTTCGATCCCCCAGCACCACATGCCAGCTAGCCCCGCCTCCTGGTGGGCTGAGTTGGCCACACACACACACACACACACATAAATAAATAAATAAATGTAAAATAAATAAATAAATAAAATAAAGCTTTAAGAAAAACTAGTTTTTAAAAAAAAATGGGGTATAACTATGAATGTCCATTTTGTATCTGTGTATTCAAAGTGGTTGGGATAGATATATAGTTGCATTCTCTTAATGAATAGAATGAATTTTTCTAATGGTGTTTGTAAGTAGGATCACAAGTCTGCATCTTGTACAGCAATTAACCACTAAGAAGAATATATGCAGTGTATTATTTGTTGAAACTGTACTTTCGATTTGATTTGAAACTGTCTCATTGCTATATGTTTATCAATAAAACTTTGAAAAGAAAAAAAAAAGCAATAAGGCACAAAGAAGTGAGCTGTCCTTGTCCTGGAAACAGGGGCACTATTTGGAGAGCTACCCCCCCTGTGCGATCATTCACCCTCCCTTTTATCTGCATGAGTCCTCTTCTATAAAATCCCTTTCCTGAGTTCCACTATTGCGGTGTGGGGAAAGACACGTTTTGAAATGAAGAGAAAATCCTTGTAAAGACCTGAGCTTTGCCCCCCAGTAGATCCAGCACTGGGCTGGTGTGATGCTCAGGAAGTCAGAAGGAAGGGATGCTCAGAGGAGTGGACTGGCACCTGTTCTCTTGAGGACTATGGTCTTCCTCAGGAAGCCAGGTCATTCATGCAGAGGGATTCCAACTCAGAGAAGAGCCCTGAGGACACAGACAGAGCACTTCACCTCTCCCCCAACCTCCACACTTGGCCCAGAGGATCTTCTCTGAGGGTCTCAAGGCTGCTAGAGGCCTCTCAGTTTGCAGTGACTCTCTGTCATGGACAAAAGGTGCAAAGAAACAACATAAAAATGTACCCAAGAGGTCATTTACTCAGAGAGTTAGTCAAATACTAACACCTCCACAAGATCACAGTGATAAGCAGACTTTTAAAAAATGGCTTTAGTTCTTTTTCTTCTTTCTTTTTCTGATTTACTCATAAAGTTGAAAACATAGTGCAGTTCTGCAAAGCATTTTTTCTTCCTTGTGCCCCTCAGTGCTGTGTTGGCCTTGGGAGAGAGTGGGGCTTTTATTCTTTTGCCTGAAAAGAGAAGCTGGGGAGAACAGAGGGAGAGGGCTTTATTTTGGATTCTTCTCTGTCCGTGTTGAAAGGGAAGAATTGGCAAAATGATACTGCAGTAATGATGAGCCTTCTTACTGGACTCATTTTTTGTTTTGTTTTGTTTGTTTTTTTTTTTTTTTGGAGGGGGGGCCTCATTTTGGGCTGTGTCTGAAAGGCTGTTTATTAGATTATGCAGGGCTCTTAAAAATTCAAAGAACTCTTATTTTGACAAAACATTTTTCTATCATCTGGTTGGAATTTCTGAGCCAGTTAGCTCAGATCTACTATTTCCTCCCCACGTGTTCTGCAAACTGTGGGGGGAGAGGTCATTATTTTTCAGGAGTCAGGACTGAGATGCAATTACAGCACTGAGTGCAGGATAGATGATACCTTCTCTCCATCCTGCTTGCATAGAGGCCACTTGTCTGCACTCGGGGACTGACAACTGAGCTTGGCCCGCGCTATCTTCTAAGTGGCTTACTGGCCAGCTCGCTTTGTGCTCAGGTAGAAAGAAAGCATTGTGTGATGTGGTTATTCTAAGCAGGCCAGCAGAGTGAGTGCTGCCCTTGACATGATGAGTTTTCAGTGTGTGCACACAGCTGTACATAAACATGCACATATACGTACACACACACACACACACACACACACACACACACACACACACACAGGATCTCCTGCCTGGTCAGACCTCAGACCTGGCCCTCCCTGGCTAAGGTTTAAGTGGCTGGCTTTGGAGCTGGCCAGGGCATGTGCCCTTTCCATCTCCTCTTCCTGGGTACTCCAGGGACAGCTGATGTGCAGAGGCTAAGGTTTGGAGGCTGGTGAGCAGCCATCTCTGGTGCTTCACATTTGTGCTTTTTTCAGCCTAATATGTTTAATGAAGACCAAGCTCTGGCTGTCTAATCTGTTTAATGAAGACCAAGAGCTTAGCACTCACAGAGTATATGGGCACCAGACTGGTATACCTTGGCTTTGCCCATGAGGACCCTTGAATTCCCTCTCTCTGCAGAAGCATGGGATGAAACAAGCTGCCGGAGAGGACGCTGACATTTGCAGTACAGAGCATTAGTGAATGCACCCAGCCACACACCACCATGCACTGTGGGCAGACAGACGTGTCAGGGAAGGCCCCTTGATACTGTGGGTTCTGATTGGCCAGAGATATCTCACTGCGAGGCATTGTGACACTAACTTCCAGACCAGTGTCCATGGTCTCCTGAGCATTCATTCTGTGTGAATGGCAAAGGGCCTGTGGCCTCACTTAACTCTAGTAAAAGCAGATTGTATGCACAGGAGAACATCACCCAAGACAGCAGAAAGGTGGGCTTATTTTAGAAATATAAGTGGTGTACACAGAGAGGGAACTCACTTTGTTTTCAGAGATGAGCAATGAAGGTCCATGGAGGGGCCTCTTCTAAATGACAGCTTCCCATCGAGGATGTCCACAGGTCAGCTGCTTTCGCTTTTCAGATCAAAATATCTACATACATATTCATGAGTGTGTATATCTACATACACACATGAACTGCATATATTTGCACTCATACATCTCATGTACATTTACACATATACACCATATGTCACTGTTCACACACATACACCATGTATGTGCAATAGTCCTCTTTATCCACAGCTTTGTTTTCTATGGTTTAGCTACAGCAGGTGAGACGAAGGGTGAATATAATATATCATATACTTTTTATTGTAGCATACTGCTATAAAAATGTGCTACATTTTCTTATGAGATCCCTTTGTTATTCTCCTATTGGGCCTGCGGTATAAACTAACCTAGTTTGTCGCAACCTTATTTATATAGGAAAATCATGGTACATATAGCTTTCACACTCTCTTTGGTTTCAGGTGTCCACTGGAAGTCTTTAAACATAACCTCTGAGGTCAAGAGAAATGCCAGGATGCCTATGTATGTGCATGTATGTTTATACATAAAGAAATTCTATATAAAGAAATTGTTTTAATGCTATTTTTAAATCACATCTTTAAAATTGTTGTGGCATTGTGCTAAGTTTATTAGTTCAAATAAAACTTAATTTATGCATACAAATGTGCTCACATTGGTCAGCCTTCTATCTATTTGTTGGGAAAATAGATATAACTCTTCACAGTGCCTATGGCTATATGATATAATGAATTCTGTCTTTCTGTTTATATGTTTTTCTTTTAGCAACATTGCTATAGAGGTGAAATGTTTTATCTTCCCATAATCTGGCTGGAAATCTTTCTGATAATGTCTATATCTGTAGCTCTTAAGTTGTAGCTACAGAGTAGAGCTGGTGGATATGGGGCATAACTTTGCTCATTTAAACCTCATCTCTACCCACCCATGGTGTCTGATCATACAGTTAAATTAAGTGTGCATTTGCTGCTCTCCAAAATAAGTGTGATTACCAGACTGTATCACAGGGCTCTGACAAATATTTTGCAAACAACATATTAAACACACATAGCAAATTCTTGGTAAACAGTAAACATTCAGTGATTCTGAGCTGCCAGTACCTGTGTTAAGTGATAGGTCCTTGGGCTCACTGCATGAATTATAGATATCGGAATGGTGATTCTCTTGTTTTGTTGCATTTAACTGATTTGAAGTTACAGTTAAAATACTAGGATATCACAAAGGAAACAACAACCCAACATTTTCTCTTTTACTTCTACTATTGCTTTCACTTCCAGCTTTGTCATGATTCAAGTCAAGCTTATTTAAGTGCAGTGATTTGTAAACAGAGGACAAAGTAGCCTCTCCTGGGTGTTGTAACTCATCAAAATAGATTTGACTCAGTGGAAACAGCACTCTGAGGGGCTCATCCACTGTGGATCTTCTGCAGTAGACCAGGCTCCATGACTTATGTGTTAGCAGGGCATTCACAGAAGATCAATGCAAACAGTCACTCCTGGATGTTTTGGTTTTTAATGCTCATTCATTAGGCCCAGAGCTTTGTAACACAGCCATTTTTACCACAGCACCACCCACATTATAGATGACTTATCTAGGACTTCAGCCATGAGTGGTATGAAACAAACACATTGTTGAGTACAGGTCCTGTAATATGCAACTTGGTGAGCTCCATTTCATGGGACAAAGTTATGGCCTCACAAACTTTCAATGGCTCTCTCTGACCAAGAAATCAAGCCCAAGTTCTTTAATGTGTATGCGAACAAAACAACACTCAAAGTCTTTCTGTAAAGCACAACCTTAAACTCTGAGGCTACAAACATTAGTGATTCAAAATTTGTGTTAGAGAACAGTGCTTGTACCAGAGGGCCTAAGAATGGCATTTGTTAGAAGAACCTATGGCAAGGGACCTGTTATAATTTACATCTTAATGTCTCTCAAATCCTCATGTGGTCATCAGTGGGGCTTTTTGGAGGTACTGGATCTAGGGTGTGTGATGCTGGGATTAATGATATAATGCTGGGATTGATTTATAGTGAAAAGCTAGTGTTAGGGATGCCCCTCTCTGGGTGTAAGTGCTTCCTTCCATGGGGATAGGCAGCCGGGGTAAGATATAAGGACAGAAAGAGAGCTGCTCTCTGCTTGCTGCCTTGTACCTCTCATGAACTGTGTTTCTTCTGTAGTGTCCCCTGCCCTTCCATCTGGCCTTGGAGACAAGTAACTATGAATTGAAATCTCTACCAACTGTACGCCAATAAAGTTTTCCTCCTTTAACCCTAGATGTTGCATATATTGTGTCAGCAAAAAGAGAAAAGGAACTAAGACAGGATCCAAATTATCCGAGGGAAAAAAGTCATAATATTCTCATGATAGTGGAAAAGGTGATCGTTTTCTACAAAAATATTCCTAAAGAAAATTAAACATTCAGTTAACAATGGGCCTGCTTGATTCTATAATTTCAAGATTCTCCCAGTGATATCATGCAGGCTGTCTTGAGCATTCATCTTCTGATGGTCTAGCTCTCTGTTGTTCAAATTCCTGGAACAATGAATCTTCTATGAGCTTGCTCTCCCACAGGACACAGAAGAGTGTGGGGCTCGTCATCTTTTCTGTATAAATGCAGCAGCTATCAAACTTTATTCTGTGCTGGGTCTAGCTCTGGACTCTGTTTTCTTGTGGCTGGTCTTATTGCAATCCCAGCATAAACACATTGATAAACCATAGTCCTGTGTCAAATGAATTCCTCCCTCTTGGAAAATTGCTTGTTTTGTTTTGTCTTGCCTTGTTTGTTTTGTTTAATTTTACTCAGAATCATCACTAATTTTTTATGATTTCTGGATGGATGATATTGCTTAACTAAAATTATCATGGTGCATTTTATTGCTGTATGAGAAACTGCCTCAGGGCCATACAAGAACTTTCTTAAGCTATGAGTCAGACAAGAGCTACCTGTTACTCTGGGACATCACTGTCTGCTTAATAAAAATCTGTCCAGAGGTTATTGTTGTAACAGTCTCTCCAATTTATGTTCTGTGTTTATAAAAGGACTGGACCAACCAATCAAAAAGGAAGGAAAAGAAGGAAGGAGGGGTGAGGAAGAAAAGAAGTAAGAAATCAAGAAACAAAGCAAAAGAAAGGAAGGAAGGAAGGAAGGAAGGAAGGAAGGAAGGAAGGAAGGAAGGAAGAACTTAATCTTGAAAACAACAAATTTACAAGTAAATGCAACATAGTTAAATCAAGTATGAGTTATTTGAAAAGACTGAAAATTCACAATGCTCTGCTAAAACTGCAAAAATGTTCTTTAAAGAAAAAGTTGAAGATTGAAATTTATTCTCAATCAAGATGTAGTATTAGGAGCAGAATCTTAGGATCAACTAGAAATAGCTACCTGAAACAACAACCAACCAAAATTTTAAACTGAAAAGGAACAGTGATTTTTCATTGCGTTATCTGTACATTGTTCCACTTCTGCCTGAGAAATGATTCTTTCCTACAAGAATAGGGTTGGATCGAACAATACTACCCCCAAATTGAAGGGTAAGCCTGAAACTCTGGTTAGGTCAGTGGCTGAAGCTACACAGCATAGGGAAACTGCACAGAGAAAGAACTGTGAAGATCTGCAGATAATTTCTTTCATGGGCTCAAAAGCATCATGACCAGTAGAGAAATAACTTCCCAAAAGGAACAGAGAAAATGGAGTGTGACATTCACACAAAGCTGGAAATGCTGCCCCCACCTCCAAACTGAAAAACCACACAATCCACCCAGTACTTTGTTAAGTGCTAGGGTGGGTTTTATCACAGTAATAAAGATAATTAACACTAGAATAAACATTGTTGAATTCCCCTCTAAGAAATCTTAAAATGAGCTGTCTCCAAATAAGGCAACTGCATCCCAGAAAACATTTTTTTAAGTAAATATATTTAAAAGAATGTAAAAAGTATACAATACACAACAAAATAAAATTCACAGTGTCTAACATCTAATTAAAAGTGAGAGGCATGCAAAGAACTAGAAAACATGAGCCATCACAAGGGGGTAAGAGGAGGAATCAATCAAAAGTTAGACATGACGAAAGAGAAGATGAGTGAGCTGACAGACACAACAGGAGAAACCCTAAGTGACACAAGGACTCCAAACAGAACAAGAAAAAGATGCAAAAACAATGAACAGGGCTCAGTAAGGAATGGGGCTACAAAAGGTAACCTGATAAACTATTTCTTTGAAATAGAATACATATTTTAATTTGATTGCTCTGTAAAATGGTATTAATATGAAAATGAAGGAAGAAACACAGTAAAAAGGCTAGTAATTAGTTCTTAGAAAGATAACATAAAATGGAACATACCTCTCCACTAATTCAAGTATATAAAGCAAATATCCAAATTTACCAACCTGATAGAAGTACAAGAAATTAATGACACATTTATTTACACACTTATAACCTAAAT
The DNA here is from genome assembly GCF_000260255.1 of Octodon degus. Classification (NCBI taxonomy): domain Eukaryota; kingdom Metazoa; phylum Chordata; class Mammalia; order Rodentia; family Octodontidae; genus Octodon; species Octodon degus. The sequence goes on from NW_004524687.1 coordinate 5,081,461, forward strand.
GTACCTTATACCACTGAATTTTTAAATTTATTTTAGTAAAAAATTAGAACCTTAGTTAATCTAATATTTTTGCACAAAGGCATTTACCATGTTTTTTGGCTTGTTATTTACTTTAAGAGTAATGCACTATCTAATTACATAATGTAAGTTTTTTTCAAAATTTTATTGATAAACAGATAGCAGTGAGACAGTTTCAAATCAAATCAGAAGTACAGTTTCAACAAATAACACACTGCATATATTTTTCTTACTGGTTAATTGCTGTACAAGATGCGGACTTGAGATCCTATTTACAAACACCATTAGAACAAATCATTCTATTCATTAAGAAAATGCAACTATATATCTATCCTAACCACTTTGAATACACAGATACAAAATGGACATTCATAGGTATACCCCATTTTTTCTAAGTTCTGTTATTGAATATTATAGGTGTGTAAACTCAGCAAAATATTCTAAAAGAGTCCAGTAGCCCATAATAGCATTGGGTCTTCTGTTTAACTGACAATGTCAGAAATTATTGACGTGAGTCCCCCACAGCTCAACATAACAACATGGCTTTACTTCCTATATTTCATCTTCATACTTTTCTACTGGATGGTTAAGACCACGGTAAAGCAGAACCTATGCAACAAGAGTTGTAGCTTTTTGGTTTGAGACAGTCAGTGAAATGCCCTCAGGATTTATCCTGAGATCCTGTACCTCAGATTGTAGAACCTTTGTCAGTGTCAGCCATGTGGATGAGTCACGGCCATAGCTTGGCCAATGTGCTCTCTGTGAAAGCCCGAGAGAGTGTCTTCTCCCCATGTGACTCTCCTTAGGCACACTCTACGTCATCGATCACTTTCCTCTTTGGCCTCATAATCTTCTTGATCAGAAAATTTGGGGCATTAATGAGGTACATGACATTACAGTACAAGTTCTCATATGTCCTGAGTCTTAATTGACCTTAGAAGGTTAGGGCCAAAATGTTGGCTTTCCTTGTAGCCCTCCTTTTTCTCTAATTTTGGTCTGCAAACTTAGGTTGTTAACCATCCAGAAGACAAGTTTATTGTTATTGTCAAACAATTTAGGCTATCAAGCTTAACCTCACTATCTCACTGCATTTCAAACATCTTAGCCATAATAAGGAACAGGTATTTTTCATCAAGTATTGATATGTTGAACTTTAAGTCCCTACATAATATGATAAAAACATTTAAAAATTAGATTATATTTTAAAAATAGGATAAAGAATTATATACTTCTCATGTTTGTACATAAGTCCAAAAATCTCACCATATACAACCTTGAAGCAGGACAGTCCCACAATATTCCTTTTCCTGACTTTTGCTTTCATTCACCACCCCCTTCTTCTTGAACATCCACGTACCCAAGAGACATCATAGCAGTAACTGGCATGTCATGAAAAGCCGCCCATATTCAGAATACCAGAATGACAGGCACTCCAAGCATGAAGCTACTATTACGAATTCTGATAAACTCTTAATTGATGTTTAGGGCAAGGGAGGCAAAAGTTTTTGAATAATGGCTAAAAGTTTTCAAAATAGATTAAAAGTTATTTGACTTCAAGCAGAATAAACACAAAAAAAATACAAAAATATAAATAACAAAATTATTCAAAATGTATAAAAAGAGAAAATTTTAAAAGATTTCAAACAACTGGAAAAAATACAAGCAAGAGGACAGTAGAGCAATACTTTAAGGTACAAAAGGAGAAAATGTCATTTTATAATTTCACATCTTGAAAATTATTTTAAATAATGAAGGATGTACAAAAATGGAAGAAATTGGGGCAGGCAAGATAGCTCAGCAGACTAAAGCACCTGCTTAGGCAAGCTTAGTCAAGTGCAGGGACCACAGTTCAATCCCTGGCATCGCATGCTATGCCATCTCCACCTCCAGGGAGGGCTGAGCCAGCCAGAGTCTGGGTGTGATGGCAGATGCCTGTAATCCTAGCACTAGGGAAGCTAAAAGCAGGAGGATCACCATGAGTCCAAACTGTATAGTGAGACCCTATACCAACCAAATACATTTTTTTAAAAGGAAGAAATTCATTGGCACTAAATTCATTGGCACTACCTTCAAGCATTAAAATACTAGAAAAAAGTATATATTTCACAATGAATGAAAAGATTTAGAAAGCACAACTATGTGGTAAGTAATGTTTTCTCACTAGTTATTGTTAAATGACATTATATATGTTAAAATTATTTCAAAATCATATGAAGTTTATAACAAATGTAGAAATAAAGTTGTATAAAAACAATAGCACAATTACAGGACAAGATAATTGTATAGTTTTATATCATATATAAAAGAATAGCATATCAGCAGAAGGTAGACCATGATGAGCTAAAGACGTGCATTCAAAGTCCTGCAATAATCACTAAATTAAGGCAAGGTGTTATTACTAAGTTGACAAAGAAGATAAAACAGTAAAAAAAGATAGCTGTTAAAAGATACATTGGTTACGAAGAATGGAAAGACATGCCATGCTAAGACCAGCCCAACTGCAAGTATAAGTAGATGAATCCAGTCTTGCTATCAGAAAGACCAATACCTACCTATACTTCTCTTTCACTAATGGATAGAGTGAGTAGACAGAAAGTTTTAGTGATACAATAGACTTGTACAGCAACATCAGCTTACTTGACCTAATTGACATTTACATAACCTTTCACTCAGCAATAGCAGAAAACATTCTTTTTAAGTGTAGAAGGAATAATTACCAAGATAGATCACATTGCAGGTCACAAGTAAACCCCAACACATATGAAAAGAATGCAAGTCACAAACATGTTATCTCTGGCTGTAGTGGAATTAAATTCAAAATCAAAACAGGAAAATGTCTAGATGGGAAAAAAGAGGGAATACAATTTGACATTCTGATCTGATGACATTTAAATAATAAAACTCTATTAAAAGAACTTTAAATTAGATTTGAAAAGATACATGAAATTTCAAGAAGAAATACACAAGCAGAATAATTTAAAGAAAATGAATCAATATTTGAAAATCTTTTTTCTTTTTTGTATTTTAGGAAAGAGTCTATAGAGTATTCAGGGTCTCACTACTAGATCAGTCTCATAGTGATCCGCCTGTTTACAGCCTCCCAAGAGCTGGAATTACAGGTCTGTGCCACCATGCCCAATCTCAATTGCTGTCTCAGCACATCCTGGGGGCAGAGTTGAAACAGCAGGTCTGGGAATTGAACCCCAACCCCTACACCTGCTAGCAAGTGCTTTAATCCATTGAGCTATTTGGGAAATCTTTCTTTGAAAGTGTTTCAAATTACACAGTATTGCAGTACCTTCGCAGGTACTCACATAGGTAGTGTAACTATCCACACACTCCATCCCCAGCAGTTCTAACAAGTGCCACTGTGGATATTGGAGAGATTCTTATACATGTGCATCTGAAAGCATATTAGCAATATCCACAGAAGTTTGATATAAATGACAGAAAAGCTATAAAGAACACAAATTTTAACCCATAATAGACTAAGTAGTCGAATCCAATAGAGATTTAAATAATTAATGAACTTTAGTTGCACACTTCAAATGAACAGTTCTCACAAACCTAAAATTAAGAGAAAGGAACAGATTGCTAATAAATTTACCCTCAGGTTTTATTTACATATTTTACAGTTTTAAAAGTGAAACTAAACTGTGTTCTTGAAAAGAACACAGTTTAGTTTCACTTTTAAACTGCCACAGAGCGAAGGGTATGATTTTTCCTGGAGGAGGAGGAGGTGAGGATTGGAACCAAGAAAAAGCATTTGAGACGAGTCAGCAAGTGTTTTCTACAATGGCAGGAAAGTTAATATTTTGGTCATGCATGGACCTTATGGTTTCTGTTACAACTACTTAAATTCACTCTTAAGCATCCCAGGATAACTTTATGTACAAAATCAGGCACCAGACTAGATTTGCCTGCTGCTAGTAGACCTGCAGATATACTAATCAGTGATGAATTTTTAATAATTATTACTTAAAGAGCACATGCACATACATGTAATTATTTACATTCATATGTACATGTAATAAATTTCATAGCGGAATCTTCTAAAAACAAGTGCTTTATGTGTATATTTTGTAATTAAAAAATCTTTCTAAGATACCTAGCCAAAGGCCACTGTGTCGACTTTTACAGCTTCAAAGGTGAAAGATCTCACTTGACACGAGGAAGTAAAGAAGCTAGAAATCAACCTAAGTAGCACCAGTGCCTGCATAAGAGACTTAGTTCTTAGAACATAGCACTCAGAAGAGGGCTGGCACACAGTTATATAAAAGTTCGTGTCTATAAATTCTATATAAATCACTATTGGCAATCCATTGATTAAGTTGACTCTATTAGCACCCAGGATTTTTAATGTTTTCTTACTACTCTGGAGATAGTTGTCCTTAGAAATGATGATTTCTATGACAGTTACTTTGGTTCAGTTGTATAGCTGGAGTTTAAAACTTGAAAGTTGTGGCCTAGAATAATTTATTTGGGTATTATTTTCTTAAGTTTTTCTTCTCTCTGTGCCCCCTGAATCTCTTATTTTTCTATTATTGTTCAGTACAAGTATGATAAAAATTGTCCACATCTGTTATTTATCTTTCTGTCCCTGGGCAAGGCAAATGTATATAGTTCCCCTCAAGATAACAGGAACCATATGGAGTCCGTGGAATTCCATGTATTATCAGTTTACAAATTTGAACTTTTCCAAAGATTGTCCACAGGCTGCTCTCGGTTCTTGGGTGCAAGAATTTGCACTGAGATGTTTACACTCAGCAAACACATGGGTGTAAAGCATGCTTGCAGCTGCTGTCTCATCAGAGCAAGAGGGCTGAGCTGTGGGTTGCAGTGGTCTTCAAGTTTTGCATATTAGTTTTGCCTTGTAGGCATTAAAAAGTCCTAGTGCACAGGCCACACCTCATAATCGACTGAATTAGAGTCTATTGCATAGAGTCAGTGGCATCAGTTCCCTTTTTTTTTTCTTGCTCTCTCCTTTTAATTCTTCAGATAACTCCATTATGCAAGCCAGCTTGGGCATCACAAAGAGCTTTGGGTATAAATCTTTCTATCCTAACTAGTGTTCAGACAGGATATCATGTCTGCATCTTGTATTATGAATAAGTACTATGAAGACAACAATATACAATGTATTAATTATTGTAACTGTCCTACTAACATGTTTTGAAACTATCTCATTGCCATTTGTTTCTCAATAAAATTAATAAAAAAGAGCTTTGGGAGTGGGGGCTGCAAAAGACATGTGTAAGTGTCAGGCCACCTCAATTCACAGTGGTTATTTTGCCATTCTAATTAGATGGTGTTTATGTCTGGATAAAAAAAACCATCCTACTCCAAATCTGATTAGCATCCCTAAAGCCCTTACTATCTCTCTAGAACATCCTTCCCAGAAACAGCAAACACTGATTTGACTAGCCCTGGAGGAGGAAGAGGAGGAGGAGGAGGAGGAGGAGGATATGGGGAGAGAGGAAAGAGAGGGAGTGTGGGAAGAAGGGAGGGATGGAAGGAGGTAGAGAGAGAGGAAGGAGAGGTGAGAGAGAGAGAAGGGAGGGAGGATAGGAGACAGAAAGACAGAGAGAGAGAGAGAGAGAGAGAGAGAGAGAGAGAGAGAGAGAGAGAGAGAGAGAGAGACTGAGAACATAATCCATTCATCCAATTTTCAGGTCAATTGCTATTCATTCAACAAGCTACATCCTGGACTTAACACAAACTCTGTGTCTGTTTACCCTAATCACATGCAGTTGGCCTTCAAACAGAGGCCAGAAAGTGACAGAGGAGGTACCTTCCAGACACCAGCTGGCTCAAATTCAGTGTCCAAGAAGGAGTGGGGCACAACAGTGGGTCACTTTTCAGAGGATGGCCTGGTGAACACTATTTTGATGACAATCTTTGAAATCCTGTGGGCATTTTACAAAAAACTTGGTACTATAGCTCCGTACAATGGTGTCAGTGTCTATAGAATCCTTTCCTAAGTTGCCTCTTGTTGCAAAGAAACAATGAAACATTTGAATTACTATCCAGAGTTCTGTTCCCATCCAGAGTTGAATGTCTAATCTTGTATTCTACAATAGAAATAACACTTCAGATGGTAACTCCCACTGGTGCATAAAGCTGCCTTGTTACATGGTAACTTCTCCTGACTGCTTCAGGTAAAGCAATTCAAAAATATCTGCACATGGAGGAAAAAAATGCAAAATTCCTCAGTAGCATGATGTCTGGAGCTGTTTCTAACTTGTACATCTAAGTCTTTTTAAATTTATTTTAGTTTATTAATTCTTCTTCATATTATTTTGTACATATTAGTCATTTTTATCATTTTCGATTTTTTCCATAATTTTATAGAGAAACAAATAGCAATGAGACAGTTTCAAACCAAATTGGTAGGACAGTTTCAATAATTAACA
>NW_004524687.1:5088369-5090453 GCF_000260255.1 Octodon degus
CTCTCTGTGAAAGCCTGAGAGAATGTGTTCTCTCCATGTGACTCTCCTTAGGCACACTCTACATCATCGATCACTTTCCTCTTTGGCCCCATAATCACCTTGATCAGAAAATTTGGGACACTACTGAGTTACATAACATTACAGAACAAGTTCTCACATGTCCTGAGTCTTAATTGAACCTGGAAGGCTAGGGCCAAAATGTTGGATTTCCTTACAGCCCTCCTTTATCTCTAATTTTGGTCTGCAAACTTAGGTTAACCCTCCTGAAGACAAGCTTATTATTATTACCATATAACCTAAGCTGTTAAGCTTAACCTCACTATCTGTCTGAATATCAAACATCTTAGGCATAACATGGAACAGGTATTTTTTATCAAGTATTGATATGTTGAACTTTAAGTCCCTACAGAATATGATGAAAAAACATTTAAAAATTAGAATATATTTCAAAAATAGGCATAAAGAATTATGCATTTCTTATGTTTACACGTAAGTCAAAAAATCTAATCATATGCAACCTTGAAGCAGGACAGTCCCACAACATCCCTTTTCTTGTCTCCTGCCTTCATTCACCATGCCCTACTTTTTGAACAATCATCTACCCGAGAGACAGCACAGCAACAACTGGCATGTCATGACAAGCAGCCCTTATTCAGAAGACTAGAATGACAGACACTCCAAGTATGAACCTACTATTACAAATTGCCATCTTCAGTGCACTTACTTAGTTCACAGGTGTCAGTATATATAGTTAGTGAGGGTGAGAATCTTTCCAATTAACTGCTAGATTAAAAAATCTTCTGGAGATACTCAGGATCATTGCCTTGCCCATCTTCTACATATAACTGTATGGCTTGTTACTGTCATGTTTCCTAGCTCTTCTCCTTTCCCTCTCTTGATTAGTTAGTCCTCGAGTTCTTGCTTTCCTTTTACTTGTATTATACATTTCTATTTGTATTTCTTCTTTTCAGCTATTATATTAGGGAAACTATACGATATTTATACATGTGTGTCTGGTTTATTTCACTTATGAGTGTATCTTCAAGTGGCATCCGCTTCAATATAAGGCTTCGAGTTTATTATTCTTTATAGCTGAGTAATACTACATTGTATAAATATACCACATTTTTTTCACCCATTCCTCAGGTGATGGACATCTTGGTTGATTCCAAGATTTGGTTATCACAAATTGTGCTGCTATAAACATAGGCACACATATATCACTATGATATGTTGTTTTCAGATCCTCTGGGAAAATTCCCAGTAGAGGAATAGCTGCTTTAAATGGGATTTCGAGTCCAAGATTTCTAAGTAGTCTCCACACTGATTTCCATAATGGTTGCACTAGTCTACATTCCCACCAGCAGTGGAGAAGGGTACCTTTTTCTCCACAGCCTCTCCGACATTTGTTGTTGGGTGATTTCTTTATGATTGCTATTCTTTCTGGGGTGAGATGATATCTCAATGTTGTTTTAATTTGCATTTCATGGATGGCTAGTGATGTGGAGCATTTTTTCCTATATTTATTCACTTCTTTAAATTCATCCTCTGAGAATTGTGTGTTCATCTCAGATGCCCATTTCTGGATTGGGTCTTAAATTTTGGGGTCCTAGTGTTTTTTTAGTTCTTTATAGATTCTAGAAAGCAGACCTTTGTCTGAGTACTTATTTGTCATGATTTTTTTCCAAATTTGTGGGTTGTCATTTCACTTTGTTGGTAATTTCTTTTGAAGTGCAAAACTTCTCAGTAAGAGCAGGTCCCAGTTAATTCTTTCAAGTGTTTCCCGTGTGATTTGACTTTTGCTCATGAACTCTTTGCCTACCCCTATATCTTCAAGAGTTCCTCCTACTTTCTCTTTCAGGAGATTTACTGTCTCTGTTTAATGTTTAGATCTTTAATTCATTTTGACTTTACCTTAGTGCATGGTGATAGACCTGTGTAAAGTTTTAGTTTTCGGCATGTAGAGAGCCAGTTTTTCAGCACCATTTGTTAAAGAGGCTATCTTTCTTCCAGTGAGTATGTTTGGCCCCTTTGTCAAAGATAAGGTGACTGAGTGTGTTTGTAGGGGCTTCAACATCTTCTAA
>NW_004524687.1:5090923-5097070 GCF_000260255.1 Octodon degus
TGCTACTGAATTTCTGTATTAATTCTAGTAGCTTCTTGGTGGAGTTTCTTGTATCTTCCAATTAAAGTATCATGTCATCTGAGAATAAAGATAATTTAACTTCTTCTTTACCTATTCTTATTCCTTTTATTTCTTTCTCTTGTCTAATGACTCTAGCTAATGATTCCAGAACTATATTGAATTGGAGTGGTGATAGAGGACATCCTTGTCTTGTACAGGATCTAAAAGTACAAGATTTCAATTTTTCCCCATTTAGAATTATGTTAGCCATTGGGATTTCATAAATGGCTTTTACCAGATTGAAGTAGAGATCATCTATTCAATTTTGTTTAGGACTTAGAACATGAATGAGGGTTGGACTTTGTCAAAATTCTTTTCAGCATCAATGGAGATGACCATGTGGTTTTTAGTTTTGGCTCTATTGATATATTGTATTACATTTATAGATTTTCGAATATTGAACCATCCTTGCATCCCTGGGATCAATCCTACCAGGTCATGATGTATGATCTCCTTGAAGATTTGCTCTATTCTATTTGCTATGATTTTATTGATAATTTTGGCATCTATGCTCATGAGGGAGACTGGCCTGTAGTTCTCGTTCTTAGTTGTATTTCCCTGGTTTTGGTATCAGTATAATACTCGCCTCGAGGAATGATTTTGGGAGGATTGCTTCCTTTTCAATTACATGGAATAGTTCAAGGAGTATAGGGACTATATCTTCTGTAAATGTCTTGTAGAATTCAGCTGTGAATCCATCCCGACCTGGACTTTTCTTTGCCAGTAGGTTTTTAATTACATCTCCTATTTCATTGGCTGTTATTGGGCTATTGAGAGTGGTTATATCTTGTCGATTCAGTTATGGTAATTTGTACCTTTCTAGGAATCTGTCCATTTCTTCTGTGTCTACTATTCTGTGAGAGTAATTCTTGATGTAGTATAGATAATCTTCTGAATTTCCACCAGGTCTGTGGTAATTACACCCTTTTCGTTCCTTATTGCTTGTATTTGAGCTTTTTCTTTCCTGCTTTTGATGAGGTTAGCTAGGGGCTAATTGATTTTACTTAATCTTTCAAAGAACCAGCTTTCTGCTTTGTTAATTCTTTGATTTGGTTTCTTCATCTCAATTGAATTAATTTCTGCTCTAATTCTTATGATTTCTTTCTGTCATCGGGCTCTGGGTTTGATTTGCTCCTCCTTTTCTAGTTGTTGATGGTGCAGCATTAGGGTATTTATTTTTTCCCATCCTGTTTTCCTAATGTGTGAGTTCACAGCTATGAATTTCCCTCTGAGAACTGCTTTCATCGTATCCCATATATTCCGAAAAGTTGTGCTTGAATTTTCATTGAATTGTAGATATTGTTGATTTCTTGTTTAATTTCATCTGTGACCCATTGGTTGCTGAGTAGGGTGTCATTTAATTTCCATGTATTTAGGGATTTTTTTCTGATATCTTTTGTAATTTATTTCCAGTTTCATTGCACTGTGGTCAGATAATGTGCATGGGATAATTTCTGTTTTCTTGCATATTTTAAGCACGATCCATGAACCAGCATGTGTTTTATTTTAGAAAAAGACTCATGTCTAACTTAGAAAAACATGTATTCAGCTGTGTTTGGTTGGAACACTCTGCATATATCCACCAAGTGCATTTGTTTCAAGCTCTGGTTGAGTTTTGTTAGTTCTTTTCTAATTTTTTTGTCTGGTTGAACTATCTTTTTGGGATAAAGGTGTGTTAAATTCTCCTGCTAAGGTTGTGGTATTGGATATTGGATTTTTCACGTCCATTAAGATTTGCTTTATATAGTTGGGTGCTCCAGTTTTTGGTGCATATATATTTATGAATGTTACCTCTTCCTCTTGAATTCTTCCCCTAAGCAGTATATAGTGGCCTTCTTTATTTTGCTTGATCATTGTTGGTTTGAAGTTGACACTGTCTAAGAATAGGATTCCTACCCTTGCTTATTTCTGTGGTGCTGGGGCATGTAATACTATGTCCCATCCTTTGACTTTCAGTCTATGCATGTCTTTATGAGTTAAATGTGTTTCTTGTATACAGCATATTGTTGGATTTTTTTTTCCTAATCCACTGTGCCAGTCTATTTCTCTTAACTGGTGAATTGAGTCCATTTACATTGATGTTTAGAACTGAGATGTATTGATTTATGATTTACATGTTATTTACCTGTTGTCGTTTACTCTTTTTTTCCTGTGTTTAATTGCTTGCCCTATTTAGTTGGTTGCTTCTGATCTCAGTCATGGAGTTCTTATCATTTTGGTCTCTCTAAAACATTTTTCAGTAGCCTGTGTAGGTTTGGCTTTGTCATCATGAAATTCCTTAGTTGTTCTTTGTCATGAAAGTATTTCACTTCTCCATCAAACTTGAAAGAGAGTTTTGCAGGGTATAGTAGTAGTCTGGGCTGCAATTTGTTTTCATATAGGACTTGAAATACTCTGCTCCATGCTCTTTTTGCTTTCATGGTTTGTGAAGAGAAGTCTGCCATAAGGGGTTTTCTAATGGGTTTTCCATTGAATGTGATCTGTTTCTTTTCTCTAGCAGTATTATTCTTGTGGTGGATTTCTGGGATCTTGACTATTATATGTCTCTGTGTGTTTTTACTTGGATTGAGGTTGCTTGGCATTTTGTACACTTCAGTTACCTGAATGTCAGATTGTTTCCTCATGTTTGGGAAGTTTTCTTCTATTACTTCTGCCCATATTTTTAATGTCATTTTTATTGACTCCATCTTTCTCATTGATGCCTATTAGTCTCACACTGTTCATTTTTGCATCATCTTGCAGGTGATGGATTATTTTTTCCTGCATCCTAGTTGTATTTAAGAGATCCGTTCTTACCTTTTCACTAGCTGCACCAGCGTCTTCAAGATCTGAAACTCTGTCTTCACTTCCACTTAAACGGTTTTGCAACCTTGTGATTGAGATTTTAATTTCCTCTTTATCTCTGACTCTGCTTCATGTGAACTATTTCTTTCCTGTATTGCTCATTCAAGGAATCTGTCATTTTTCTAATCTCCTCTTTTTTTTTTTTTATCAATGTCTTCTTTAGAAGCAGGTATTAATTCTTTTACAGCAGTGTTTTGTTCAGATTGGGTTTCCTCCTTATGTTTTTGTAGTTGATTCTTTATTTCAGATGCTATGAGTTCCAAGAATTCTTTTCGTATTTCAGAAAATTCTGCTCAGAGTTCCTCTATAATTTTCTGCTGTTGCTTATTTATTATCGACGCTATTAATTCATACATTTCAGCTAAGCTAGTGTCCTCTGTACTTATTCTGGGTGGTCATTGGATTTCCTCCATATGTTTCTGCATTTGATTCTTTAGTGCAGATGTTATTAATTCAGAGATTTCTTTTTTTATTTCCAATCTGAGTTCCTCTATTCCTTTCTGCTGCTGTTCCTTTATTTCACAAGACACGGATTCATTGCTTTCAGCTGTGTGATTTCCAATTTGTTCTGTGTTAGTGTCCTCTGCATTTGTTATGGGTGGGCTTGGGTTCTGAGATTGCATTTTGCTCCTTCTCATTGTCATTTTGTGTCGCTCAGTCTTCTGACCTTTGTTGTAGATCTTTGGTGCAGTTATAACCTTAGCACCTACTGAAGTTCAGGTGCAGATCTTCATTGTTTGGATTTATCCAATTGTGTTTGGCTTGGGTCTGGCTGCTGTGCTCATCTCCTTCCTGGTTCTGCCCTTGAGAGTGAACCTGTTGTTCCCCTCTGGCAAGATGTTCTTCTCCTGGACTAGCTGGCTGGTTCTCTCCTCTACTTTCTCTGCAGTGATGGCACCTGCAGGGTTTCACCTCAGGCCTGTATGCCAGGCCTGAGCTGAATCTGGATGGGACAAGGTGGAGTAGGGGAGAGAGGCAGCTCTCCCACACACTCACTGGGCCTGGGTTAGGAATGGATCTGGGGATATCCCCAGAACAAGGCAGATACTCTCACTGGGTGGGCAGGATGGAGGGGTGTCTGTGCAGTGGTGGGGTGAGTCCCAAGGGGGTGGAAGAGGGTGTCACACATACTGCACCTGGGCTGGGACTGGTGGGTCCCACCAGTGCAGGGTAGTCAGAAGATCTCCCACACACTCAGCGGTCCTGGGCTAGGACTGGATCTGGGGGTTCTCAGAACGCAGCAGAAATTCCTACTCAGTCAGTGGGGTGGGAGGTGTGCTGCAGTGTGGTCTCTAAGTCTATCTCAATTTGAGCACCCGGAGGTGGCTCTATGGAGATAGGTGAAGTTCGACTAGTGAAACAAGTGCCAGTTCTATCATGTATCTTGAGCAAGTTTCTCATTCTTTCTGAGCCCAGTTCCTGCATCTCTGAAAGTGAACTTCTAAGTATATTTGCTTCACAGGTCTAGAGAATCAGATCACTGAAAACAAACATTCTAGAATCGGGTATCCCAGTTGGAGCCCTGGCCCAGCACACACAGCTATACATCATTCTGATTGAAACCTGAATTTCAGTGCTTTGTTTCCTAAGTGTTTTGTAAGGTGGCCATGAGATTAAAAATGTATTAAATATAGTAAAGTACCTGGGAAATTACAAGTATTTTAAAATAAAAGTTATAATTATTGTCGCCCAATTCATTAGATTGAGACTACACAAATAATGTAGGTACAAATTCTAGAGTTGTGCATGTTCCCAAACTCCTTTGTCTCACTCCTGAAGGACTGTGAGTCCCCATGACCTCATAGCACTGGACCTGTGACCTCCCAATGGAGTAGGAGAATGGGTTCATCTTTAGTTCTCCAGAGCCACTCCCATTCTTGCTACTCTTAGGGAATGGATAAATAAAAGAGTAAAGGGGTGCATGAGTTGAGAGAGGTGATACATTGGAAAATAATAAGTGAGAGAGAATCCTCAGAAATTTGAATTATTTATACAGAGGGAAGAAGGAAAAAAATCATGCATCATGATAGAAGTTTCTGAGGGGGTTTTTTTGCAAAGAATTTAAACTTCCCTTTCTACAGTTCTGCCTGATGGAATAAACACTTACATAGAATGATAAACCGAACTTCATACTTGGCCAGAAATGTGGCTTTTGGGAATTTGGGCGGAGAATCATTGTCACCTGTCCATTGTCCCCTGAAAGTGGAGATGTCTACTCTGTACCCCATGACTCAGTGATGAACTTTTGGAGAGAAGTAAAGTACATGTCTTTATGAATTCTAAGAAACAGGCATGGGAAGCCAACAGTGGTCCCATACCATCAGATTCCCCTTGGCTAAAGAAATGCAAAAATAAATAAATAAAATATCTTGTGCAAGATACAAGAAAGCCATACAAATAAGATAAATCCTGAAGAATTTCTGTAAGATGTGGTAGAAATAAGGGGGTTGTTGTGTTAGCTCTTGACACTTATTATAACAAAATGCTTATGGGAAGGAACTTTGTAAAGAGATTGATTCAGATTCCAGTTTTCAAGGCTGAAAATTAAAGATCAAACAGCATATCAGCCCAGCATCTGGTGGTAGACTCAGGGCAACATCACAGTGCAGTAGAGAAGCAGAAGGGAGATAGCCCAGAGGAGAATTGACCAAGCACATGAATGACCTCTCTTCACATAGCCCACATTTGGGAGAAACGACTCACTCCAAGACACCACCATTACACCCCCTGAGGGCAACATTGTCAGAACACAGTTGCCTTTGCCTGGGCCCCACCTGTAAGAGACCTTTCCCTGGGCTCCTACCTCTCAGCATCCTCACACTGAGCAAGAGATCAGAGGAAAGAAGCCACAGCCATGCTGCAGTAACTTCCAGGGCACACCCACTGTATGAGAACACACTCAGCAGAAGTCACCAACCTCTAAGTGCCCAGGCTAAGGCAGCACAGGACATACCATGTGCAGGGAGAGCTGAGTCCTGTCAAGTACTAAAGGGCACCTTCAATGGGGAGCTCAGAAGCATACTTATCCTGATGTCTGAAAAGGGATTGGGCAATGAGGGAACTCTCAGTGTTAGGTGCCAGGGAGAGGTAGAAGTCTTAAGGTTTCTGTCCCAGCCAGGCAGGCAGGGCCTCCATGGGGACCCAGAGCACACTCTCTGGCCTGCTTCCTTTTTAATTTCTTCCCAGTTTTTGAAACTCTGTATTTACACACACAAAAAAAAATAATAATTTGAGAAACTAATC
>NW_004524687.1:5107918-5109822 GCF_000260255.1 Octodon degus
ATGTTGGAGAGGCTGTGGGGAAAAAGGAATCCTTCTCCACTGCTGGTGGGAATGTAGACTGGTGCAACCATTATGCAAATCAGTGTGGAGACTTCTTAGAAAACTTCGATTGGAAATCCCATTTAAACCAGCTATTCCTTTACTGGGAATTTTCCTGGAGGATCTGAAAACATCATATCATAGGGATATATGTGTGCCTATGCTTATAGCAGCACAATATGTGATAGTCAAATCTTGGAAAAACCAAGATGCCCATCACCTGAGGAATGGTTGAAAAACATGTGGTATTTTTACACAATGGAGTGTTATTCAGCTATTAAGAATGATAAACTCAAAACCTTTTTATTGACTCGGACACCACTTGAATATATACTTATGAGTGAAGTAAACCAGTCACACATGTGTACGTTTCATATAGTTTCCCTAGTATAAGAATTCAAAAGAAGAAATACATATAGAAAGGTATAGTACAAGTAAAAGGAAAGCAGGATCTCAAGTACTAACTAATCAAGAGAGAGAAAGGAGAAGAGCTAGTAAACATGAATAAGTCAAGCCATACATTTACATGTAGAAGATGGGCAAGGCAATGATCCTGAGAATCTCCAGAAGATTTTTAAATCTAGCAGTCAATTGGAAAAATTCTCACCCTGACTTACTATATATACTGATACATGTGAACTAAGCAACTGCACTGCATTTAGTAATCTATAATAGTAGGTTCATGCTTGGAGTGACTGTCATTCTGGTATTCTGAATATGGGCTGCTTGTCATGACATGCCAGTTGCTGCCTAGTTGTCTCTCAGGTACATGATTGTTCAAAAAGAAGGGGGTGGTAAAGAAGGCAAGAGACAGGAAAAGGAATATTGAGGGACTCTCCTGCTTCAAGGTTGCATATGGTGAGATTTTTGGACTTATGTGTAAACATAAGAAGTATATCATTCTTTATGCTTATTTTTAAAAATATATTCTAATTTTTAAATGTTTTTTCATCATATTCTGTAGGAACTTAAATTTGAACATATGAATAGCTGATGAAAAATACCCGTTCCATGTTATGCCTAAAATGTTTGATATTCAGACAGATAGTGAGCTTAAGCATAGCAGCCTAAGTTGTATGGTAGTACAATAAGCTTGTCTTCTGGATGGTTAACAACCTAAATTTGCAGACCAAAATTAGAGAAAAAGTAGGGCTGCAAGGAAAGCCAACATTTTGGCCCTAGCCTTCCAAGTTCAATTAAGACTCAGGACATATGAGAACTTGTACTTAATGTCATGTATCTCGGTAGTGTCCCAAATTTTCTGATCAAGGAGATAATGGGGCCAAAGAGCAAAGTGAACGGTGATGTAGAGTGTGCCTAAGGAGAGTCACATGGAGAGAAAACATTCTCTCAGGCTTTCCCAGAGAGCACATTGGCCAAGCAATGGCCACGACTCATCCACATGGCTGACACTGACAAAGGTTCTACTATCTGAGGTACAGGATCTCAGGATAAATCCTGAGGGGATTTCACTGACCTTAGCAGACCCAAAAGCTACAACTTTTGTTGCATAGGTCTTGCTTTATCTTGGTATTACCCATCCAGCAGAAAAATATAAAAAGAAAATATAATAGGTAAAGTCATACTGTTATGTTAAGCTGTAAGGGATTCAGGTCAACAATTTCTGACATTGCCAGTCAAGTAAAAGACCCAATACTATCATGGGCTACTGGACTCTTTTAGAATATTTTGCTGAGTTTACACACCTATAATATTCAAATAATGGAAGTTAACCAAAAAAAGGGATACAGATTTGAATGTCCATTTTGTATCTGTGTATTCAAAATGGTTAGGTTAGATATATAGTTACATTTTCTTAATGAATAGAGGGATTTGTTCTAATGGTGTTTGTAAATAGGATATCA
>NW_004524687.1:5110817-5112195 GCF_000260255.1 Octodon degus
CATGTGCACCATGTCTGGAAATAACACTCAACAAAGTCTGGAATTCATATCCCTGATAGGATTTAAGAAACTGAAATGGTGAGAGGGCAGGCAGAAAAGGAAACATGCGACTTGAGATAAGGAGAATTCACAGAGGTAAAAACCATAATTGTGTAATCTGAAACCAATGATGGCAGTGAGAGGCTGAGAAAATATTACAGCAAAGAGAAACAGGGATGCCCAAGTCTGCTCTCCCAAAATAAAAATAACATACTGCAGTTGTTTTTACTTGCATGAAAAACTTTTGGAATGTTAGGCAAAATATGATAATAATAACTGAAGATTTATGATAGCAGCAGTGGTAATAGGCAGATGGAAGTGTAGGGGGACAGAAAACTGCCTAAGAAAGAGATTCCTGTAGGAGAAACTAGTATGTACCTGACATCTTTTTATTGAGGTACGACATGCAAAAAAGCTGTACATATTTTATAGATAAAACATATATAGTTGATACATACCCATATAGATGTGCTTAAATGTAAGTACACACTCATGAAACCCTTGCCACAAACAACGCCCTCACCATACTCATCATCTCTAAAGGCTTTCTGACCACTGTTCTTTTGTGAGAACATACGTGTAAGTCCAAAGTATTTATCACAGTGCTATAAACAATATACACTGTGTCGTGTGGAGTTTATTCATGTCACGTAAATGAAACTCCATATTCTTTGCTCAATGCCATCTCTGCCCTGTCCCCAAGCTCTGGTAATCACCATTTTAGGGCTGGATTCTGTACGTTTTTATATTTTAGATTCTTGTAATAAATAGGAACACATAATATTTGTTCTGTGTCTGGCTTGTCTTGGTTAGCATGATGCCTTCCAAGTTTGTCTACATTGCAGCAAATGTCAGTACTTCCTTCTCTTTTAATGTAGCATGACTTTTTTTAACCCATTTCTGTATCAGTGGATATCTAGATTGTTGGCATGTCTTGGCTACTATATACAATGCTGAAATAAATATGAAGGTCCAGTTAATTGTTCCAGGATTCTAGTTTCAATTCTTCTGGAGATATAATCAGAAATGGGACTCCAGAGCATATGATAGCTCTATTTTTAACATTTGGAGGAACTTTTATTCTGTTTTCTACAGTAGCTGGGCCAACTCACATTCTTGTCTATGTGTCCCAAGCATTGTCTTTTCTACATGTCTTTGACAAAACTTATGATCTGTGGTTTTTATTTCTAATAGCTATCTTGATAGCTACTCAGTGTCATCTCATTGTGGTCTTCATTTGTATCCCCTCCTGATTAGTGAGATTCAGCAGTTAGCTATGTTATGTTTTCTTTGGAGAAATGTCTATTCAGGTCTTTAGTCATTGTAAATAGGTTACTTG
>NW_004524687.1:5122000-5128799 GCF_000260255.1 Octodon degus
TTAATGAATAGAGGGATTTGTTCTAATGGTGTTTGTAAATAGGATATCATGTCCGCATCTTGTACAGCAATTAACCACTAGAAAGAATGTATGCAATGTGTTAATTTTTGAAACTGTCCTACCAATTTGGTTTGAAACTGAAAAAAAAAATAATAAAAAACCACAGAAGGCCTCCTGCCTTCCGATTCACCCCATCCTCAATAAATGATGTATTCTGACCCAGTCAATAAAATAAAATAAAATAAAATAAAATAAAATAAAATAAAATAAAATAAAATAAATGGCACAAGACAAACATTACCTTTATAAAAGCTATAAGCAGCAGTATGTAAAACATTGCAACTAAATAAATTTAAAACCTAAAAGGGCAAGCATTAAGTCTTGTAATTTTATGTGGAACATCTGAAGCAATGTATAATGAGTGGTGAAGTCCAACAGCCTTATATGTCTTTAACTCTACTGTACTTGTGTTGGTAACTCTCATGGCTTTTGTGGGGGAGCTGGATTTGTTTTCTCCTTGTAGCTTTTTTTTTAAACAATCTGTTTTGGCCTTTATAAATTTTTGGGGTTTTTATTGGATAGGCTTTTTATTTATAGTTTTATATATTGCCCTCTCAGGGGCACACGGCCTGGCTTCCCAGGCCTTTTGAAATCTAGGTAGAAGCCTTTTTAACCTCAGAACTCTTGAATTTTGATTGCTCATAAAACCAATGACAGTTGAGTGATGCTAAGGTCTGTTATCAGCTGTAGCAGTAGCCAGGCTTCCACCTCCCCCACCCCACTGACTGTAGGAGTCAAGTGCCTGAATTGCTGAGCATCCTGACACTGATTTTAGGAACAAATATTTTTTGTGGCCACCATATTGGAATCCGATGTGGCCACTACCTCTGTTTTGGAGCATGAGGCTCTGCACTTTTTCCTTACAGCAAAGTCCCTCACTCTTGCAATTCTGAGGCTGCAAAGGATGAGAACCTTCCACCCCTTCTGATGCCCTCAGGACATCTTTTCTATTCTCCTTTTCCTCCTGAGCAGTGGAAATCTCAATTCTGTTTTTGCAGCTTATAGCCTTTCTGGTTATTTATTTATTTAGCCAAACTCACAACATTCTAAATCATCCTACTGGGCTCTTTGCTGTTGATTTTTAACATAAATCTGGCTAAAGGGCCCCAACAATAGCCATGTCACTGCTTTAACATTTGACTGCTTGGAAATTTTTTTTTTTTTTTTTTCAGATTAACTAGTCTACTGTGCTTAATCTCAGTCTCAGGCAAAGTCTCTGGACAGGATCAAACTGTAGACAAACTTTCTGCCAAGCCATAACACAAATAATCTGGAGTCCAACAACCAAGGCCGTCCATCTTTCCAGCAGAAACTTCCCCAGCCTGGTCTTTACACCCAGGATTTTTGTCTGCATTCTGGTCTTGTAAATTCTGACCAAAATCTTCCATACAGAAGAGCTGAAGGCATTTTAGCTCTTTGCTAATAGGTGACATCGCTAAGCCTTTCTTATCTCTTCCCATAAGCCGTTTCCAAAAGCTCTTGAACAACATGGTCAGGTAGTCACAGCAACTACCCCACTCCTGGCACCAAATCCTGTTTTACTTGCTTTTTGCTCATTGGTGGGAAAAAATACCTGGTACCCAAAATGTGCAAATTAGATAGTTGAGAATGTTCTAATATCCAGAATAAATATATAAATAACACTTTAGGAGCAGTGTGAAGAAGTGAGGATGATCCCTGGGCTACCCAAAACTGCACACCGCTGCATTTTGTGTCTAGTACCTTTAACCCGCCGCCATTGCTACCATGTCCAAGAGAAAGGCTGAAGGGGATGCTAAAGGTGATAAAACCAAGGTGAAGGATGAGCCACAGAGAAGATCTGCAAGGTTGTCTGCTACACCAGGTCTTCCAATGCCAGAGCCCAAGCCTTAAAAGGCCCCTTCAAAGAAGGAAGAGAAAGTACCCAAAGGGAAAAGGGGAAAAGTTGATTCTAGCAAGGATGGGAATAACCCTGCAGAAAATAGAGATGCCAAAACAGACTAGGCACAAGAAGCTGAAGATGCTGGAGATGGCAAGTGAAATGTGTGTATTTTTGATGACTGTGTACTTCTGGTGACTATACAGTTTGAAATACTATTTTTTATCAAGTTTTATAAAAATGCAGAATTTGGTTTTACTTTTTTTTAAGCTATGTTGTTAGCACACAGAACATTTCATTGTTGTTTTGGAGGGAAGGAGTCTATGTTAGTAGGACAATGTCTCCAAAGTTGGATTGATGTGGTAAAGGCACCTTTCCCTGCTGGTTTAGAGAGACTTCCTCTTGGCTTTCAGGAGGAGGGATTCCCTGATGTTGACACACATGGCCACCTAGGCATAACTGCCTTGTGGTATGGGACAGGTCCCAGTTCATTTTATGTCTTCCTTTCCTCTTCCGTCAGCATAGGCTTAACTCCCTTAATCCCAGAGACCTACTGGGATCTGATTCCCAAAAGTGAATTTACCAGCATGTTAGGCAATCTGGACTTGCCAGTAATGTTGAAATGGTGTCCTGCAAGAACAACTGATTGTTTTTTCTTAGATTGTGGATCTTCAGATTGATAATTCTGTCATTTTCATTTCCTGAAAGTCAGGGTTGGTTTGTGAAAAGATGTTAAACAACATGCTAAATGTGAAGTGTCAACCCTCACTCTAAACTTTCTCTACTTCAGAGCCTCAAAAGAAGACTTCATTGGATTTTATAGTGGATTTCTGATTTTTGGTGGTCCATCCAAGAAGGGAGTTTGAAAGTTGTATACTGTTAATGATTGTGTGCCCATGTCCTGCCTGAAATACCATGATTGTGTATGAAAAGTATCTTTAATAAAGCTGGATACAGTTTGGCTTGGGAAAAAAAGCACATTAAGTTCAACAACAAAAACTTACAAGAAAATTCCAATTTTAAAATTGAGAAATAAAGTGAATAAACACTTCTCTAAAGATGATATGCAAATGCCTAACAGAAATTTAGAAATATGTTCAAAATTACTAACTTTGAGGAAACACAAAACAATAATATAGTTTATCATGTCCTCAAATAAGGCATTCACTTTTTAAAATGATAAAAAATATTAAATTCCTATACCAAACTTCATAAAGCAAAAAGAATTGTCATGCATTGAAATGATTAAACTTGATGCTAAAATTTAATACTAAATTCAAGTCAGCAAAACTTTAACTCATTTCATCTCTTATATTTTATTATTGGCCAAACTTTAGTTGCATAAAAATTCTTAATTGTTGAGACTATGGATCAAAACTCCCTGAGCAAGTAGAGTACTAAATGGACACAGTGGACCAAGGGACCCAAAACTGATCAGGGCTGGACAAGAAGGACTTAGAAAACAGATTTAGCCAGCTGGGATCCCACTGACATGTGCTATATCCAGTTAATCATTGTGTAATATATTCCTCTGTGTTAGTGTGGACACTTCCTATTTTTGGTTTTTACCATACTGAATTATTTTTGGAATGAAATCCTACTTTCATATGCTAAATAAATATGTTCAGACTTCTCCCATTTGCTTTGAATATAATGTTTCCCTGGTTTAATGTAGGCAATCATAATATTTTGTGTTCATAGAAAACCTTTTATTCATGAAATGTCAAGCACTTTGGCAGAATAAACAATTCTAATAATTTTCCCAAGTCCCTGAGGTCTCAGCTGGATTAGAACTTGCAATTTTCCTGGGGTACTGAACAAATCAGACACCACCTCAATGTCATGCTCCACCTCCCCCTTCTCTATTAGATAAAATGCTAGAGAGCTGAGCACTATGGGAACCCCAAGAAGCTGAGCTTCCCCATTTGAAGAGTTTTCTTATGCTTCCTCCTTCCTCCCTAGTCCCCACCAAGGCACCAAACAGAATTAGTTACTTCTTTCTTTTCAAACTCCATTTCCCCTGTTCAAATCTCTACCATGGTTTAGTTGTTACTTTTATGAGCTTTGCAATTAGAAAGGACTGGATGCAAGCTTTAGCTCGTTGTCTAACTAACAATGAAAACCTAAGTCCAAGTCTTAGTGTGTCCATCTCCACCAGTCCTAACAATAGTAGTGACCTCAGGGAACTGTTGTAAAGATCACAAGAGCCTGAGGTATCATAGATGCCTCTGGCCCCAGCTACTCAGAACAATCCCTTGTTCCCAGTGGAATGCGGCCAGCCTGGGCAACCTAGCAAGACCCAAGACTTAAAAATAAGTAAGCATGCAAGCAAGAAAATAAATAAACAAATAACTAGCAGAGATAGTATACCTACTGTACATGGTATAGGACCTAGAATAGTAGGTGTACTTGTCATCCTGGGACATCATTATTAGTAATGCCTGTAGCATACTGGTTTCATCATTGTAGTTATCACAAGCATTTGGTAATTACAATGATCATTTGAATGTAGCTGCTCATGTGTCTTTCTTGACTGAGTTGTCCCTAAACCCCATAAAGGCAGAGCCCTTACTTATTTGACCTTTTTTTTTTACCTTAGCATAGAACCTTAAATGTTGATTGGATTTATGCACAATTTACTTTCCTCACAGTTAGCACTTTCAGTCTTTTATCTGCTTAGTAGACATTTTATAATCCTCAAATAAGGAATAAATAATACTGTAGACTCAGTTTCAATCTCCTTTTCCTTGCCCATTGTTTATTAAGACCCTGTCAGTGACACTGAAATATTTAAAATTCAGCTCAGGCCCAAAAATTAGTCAAATGGGCCCACAGCCAAGGAAAGGAAAAGGAATCACTTGGAAAGCCACAAGTCAGTTCATCCAATCTTGAAGAACAAGACCAGTCTGTTTATTACTAGTTCTTCTTATCTGAGTTGCAAAATCTTGAAACAAATAAATTTTACTATTTATTTGTGCATATTGATGGAGATTTGTGGAATTTCAATGTGGAGGGATTTGGGATTTAAAAGCCCCAAGAAATTACAAGTCAATGTTTGAATTTCCTCCCTGGAACCATGTTAGCAAGTACTTACAGAACGCTTCTTTTGGGGGAGGATCCCAGGGCTTCTTAGAGAGCCTATAGTTCAAAGAATAAGAAGTTTCAGCTGTGGGTTTGCCCAGAAACTAAATGGCAGGTATTTTTCAGGTTCTTTCCAGATGTTATTGCTTCAAACATGTCTGGAATGTGTACCATAGATTTAGTCAGTGAGGTTGTAGGTAAGGGAGTGTTTGGCTTAGGTAACTTAAACATCACTTCAGAGGATAAGAAATATGAAGATGGATAGCCAAGTTCAGAACCTCCATGATGTCACCAAAAGTCCTGACCCCCTCCAGCCAACCCCACTATCATCAGCAGCATATTGGTTCTCATTCCTAGACTTGAGACAGCAACAAGTCCTCAAGGGATTTTGTTCCCCAAGAGCAACCCACCTGAGAAGAAGGAAATCAATACAGTTTTCCTCTTGAGACTCTCCTGTTTATACTTCTATGGTTATTGTTATGCCACTTACTATGGCAGTCCTAGTAAAGCAGAATAGGATTCTCATTGGTTCCATTAGGTCAACTGGTATTTGTTCACAGTAGATGTCCTGATTTTCCATGGTGTGGAGAGATCTCTGCGAAGAACCTGAACTCAAAATCTAGATCCTTCTTGCAAAGAGGCTACTGAGAAGCTATTTGAGTAGACATAAACTTTAACACAAGTATCATTGCCAATTTACAGATAAGAGAGGAGAAATTTAGAGAAATTAAAAACTATTCTCAGCACTACATGGCTCATAAGTAGCATGCAAAATTTCATCTCCAGTGCCACCATTAAATTAAGCATTGCTTGAAATATCTGAGAATGTCAGTAAAACAAGGAGAATCCAGATCCAGTCCTAGCCCAGGTCCGGTGAGTGTATGGGAGAGCTTCTGGCTACCCTGCACTGGCAGGACCCACTACTGGACCCAGCCCAGGCGCAGCGTGGGCTAGACCCTCTTCCACCACCCTGGGATGCCCCCGACAATTCCACAGCACCTACCCCACCTCACCCACAAAGTAGGAATTTCTGCCGCATTCCTGGAACCCCCAGACCCAGGCCTAACCCAGGTCCGGGGAGTGCGTGGGAGAGCTTCCAGCTAACCTGGGCCAGCGGGACCCACTACTGGTCCCAGCCCAAGCGCAGTGTGGGTGAGACCCTTTTCCACCCCCTTGTAACGCCCCCCACCACTCCGCAGCACTGCCTGAGACAGCCCGCCCAGTAGGAATTTCTGCTGCATTCTGGGAAACCCCAGAACCAGTCCTAGCCCAGACACAGTGAGAGTGTGGGAGAGCTGCCTCTCTCACCTATTCCAACTTGTCTGCTCCAGGCTCAGCTCAGCCCTGGAATACATGCCTGAGGTGTAACCTTGCAGCTGCAATTCCTGCAGAGAGGGTAGAAGATAGGACCACCCACCTAGACGAGGAGCAGAACATCTTGCCACAGGGGCACAAGACGTTCACCCACAAGGGTAGCAGCAAGAAGGAGCTGAGCACAGCAGGCAGACCCAAGCCAGGCACAGCTGGATAAATCCAAACTTTGTAGATCTGCAACTGAACTTCAGTATGTGCTAAAGTTATAACTGCAACGAAGACCTACAACAAAGGTCAGAAGACAGCGCCACACAAAATGATGAGAAGGAACAAAATGCAACCTCAGAACGCAACAACACCCATAACAAGTGCAGAGGACACTAACACAGAACAAATTGGGAATCACACAGCTGAAAGCAATGAATCAACAGCTTATAAAATAAAGAAACAGCCACAGAAAGGTTTAGAGGAACTCAGATTGGAAAT
>NW_004524687.1:5128899-5130754 GCF_000260255.1 Octodon degus
AAAAAACCAGAAGCTTGTGTTTCATTAGCTTTTGAAAAAAGTGAATGTGATGCATAAATAAATGAAAATTTTGGTAATTCTGTGAGTATAATATTTAGAAATGTTAAGGTAATATCAGAAAAAAGATGATGCTTCAAAGTCACTGGATAAAAATATGAGTAATTTATAGGTTCCTAAGCGGGCACCATATAATGTGAAAATTATTCATACAAACATAAAATTCTAAATAATATCAATAAAAACAAGGAATAAAAATCTTAGGGAAAAATCAAAGCATATAAAATTTGTTACTCTCCAGAGTAAAAGTAAAGCAATTCCATTTTGGTCATCATAGTTCTTTTTTTAAGGTGAAGTTGACATACTGTAAACTTAACCATCTTAAAATGAACAAATTAATGGCATGTAGTATTTTCACAATTTGTGTAACCACCACTCAAACTTGGTTCTAGACACAGTCATCATCCCCAGAAAACTCCACACCATTAAGAAGTTATTCTTGGGGCAGACAAGATGGCTCAGCAGTCTAACGCACCTGCTTAGGCAAGCTTAGGCAAGCTGAGGGACCACAGTTCAATACCCGGCACCACATGCCTCGCCAGTCCTACCCCCAGGGCAGACTGAGTCAGCCACAAAACAAAAAAATAATAAAAAATAAAGTTGTTCTCTATCCACCATAACCCCTTCTCCAAGGTCTTTGTGACCAGTAATCTGAATTCTATCTCTATGGATTTATTTACTCTGGGCATTTTATATAAATCATAATACCTTTTGTAGCTGGCTTCTTTCACTTAGCACAAAGTTTTTAAGGTCCATCTATGTGGTAGCAAGGATCCACATATCAGTTTTATAACCAACTAATATTTCATAGGACAGTTGGGTTGTTTCTACTCTTTGAATATTGTGAATAGGGTGAACATATGTTTACAAGCTTAGAAGAAAACAGTGCTCTTAGATTTAGCAATAGATTATTATGACACTAAAATCACAACCAAGAAAAGAAACATTAAGTAAATTAGACTTAAAAATAAAAACTTATCTAAGCTAAAGACATTATGAATAAATTATCAGATAAAACATTGTTCCACCACTTATTAATTTAATGACATTTTTAAAAAACAGTTTTTAGGTATATAAGCATGTTTATGAACACTTTATAATTTGAATATTGTATTATTTTAGAACCATGACATTTTTCTCCTGTATGAATGAAAATTTAAACACATTTAATATTTAATGGCAAATGGAGAGTTTCCCATTACCCTGCGCCAGTGGGACTTACTGGTTCCAGCCCAGGCACAACGTGGGTGAGAACCTCTTCCACCCCCTTGGGATGCCCTCCACCATTCCGCAGCACCTTCCCTGCCCTGCCTGTCCAGTAGGAATATCGGCCGTATTCCGGGAACCCACAGACCCAGTCCTAGCCCAGGCCCGGTGAGAGTATGGGAGAGCTTTCGGCTACTCTGTGTTGGCCAGAGTAACTGGTCTCAGGTCAGGCAGAGCATGGGTGACACCCTCTTTAACCCTCTTGGGATGTCTCCCCAATCATTCTGTAGTACACCCCCACAACCAGCCCAAAGAGCAGGAAATTCTGTTGCATAAGGGGAACCCCCAGATCAGTCCTAGTACAGGCCCAGTGAGTGTGTGGGAGAGCTGCCTCTCTCACCTACTCCACCTGTCCCCTCCAGACTCAGCTCAGGCCTGGCATGCAGCTCATACCCTGCAGCTGAAAACTCCACAGAGAGAGTAGGGGACAGAACCACACAGCTAGTATGTGAGCAGAACATCTTGCCAGAGAGGCACAACAGGTTAACCCCCAAGGACAACAGCAAGAAGGAGCTGAGACAGCAGCCAGACC
>NW_004524687.1:5131641-5132208 GCF_000260255.1 Octodon degus
AAACTCTCAATCACAAGCTTTTATACTGTTTAAGTGAAAGTGAAGACAGAGTTTCAGATCTTGAAGACGCTGGTGCAGCTAGTGAAAAGGTAAGAAAGGATTTTTTTTAAAATAATGAGGATGCAGAAGAAAATAATACATCACCTGCATGATAATGCAAAGATGAACAATGTGAGACAAATAGGCATCAATGAGAAAGGAGACAATAGAAATGACATTTAAAAAATATGGGCAAAAGTAATAGCAGAAAATTTCCCAAATATGAGGAAACAATCTGACATTCAGGTAACCAAAGCATAAAGAACGTCAAGTAACCTCAATCCCAGTAAAAACACACCGAGACATACAATAGTCAAGATCCGAGAAATTCAGCAAAAGAATAATCTACTGAAAGTCACTAGAGAAAAGAAGCAGATCACATTCAAAAGAAAACCCATCAGAATTACTACCAACTTCTCTTCACAAAGCATGAAGGCAAGAAGAGCATGGAGCAGAGTACAAGTCCTGTATGATAACAAATTCCAGCCCAGACTACTATACCCTGCAAAACTCTCTTTCAAGTTTGAT
>NW_004524687.1:5133161-5134327 GCF_000260255.1 Octodon degus
AAAAAAGAAATCCCTGAATTAATAACATCTGCAGTAAAGAAACAAATGCAAAAACATATGGAGGAAACCCAGTGCCCACCAAGAACAAGTGCAGAGGACATTAGCTCGGCTCAAATGCATGAATTAATAGCGTCAATAGTAAATAAGCAACAGCATAAAGATATAGAGGAAATCAGAGTGCAATTCCTTTCTGAAAGAAAAAAAGAATTCTCAGAACTCATAGCATCTGAAGTAAAGAAGCAGCTACAGAAACATAGGAAAGAAACCCAATCTGAAAAAAACACTGCAGTAAAAGAATTTATAATGGCTTCTAAAGAAGACATTGATAAAAAAAATACAGGAGATTAGAAAAATGACTGATTCCTTGAATGAGCAATAAAAGAAAGAAATTGATCGCATAAGCAAAGTCAAAGAGATAAAGAGGAAATTAAAACCTCATCACAAGCTTGCAAAACCATTTAAGTGAAAGTGAAAACAGAGTTTCAGATATTCAGGATCCTGGTGCACCCAGTGAAAAGGCAAGAAAGGATCTCTTAAAAACAATGAAGATGCAGGAAAAAATAATCCATCGCCTGCAAGATAATGGAAAGATGAACAATGTGAGACTAATAAGCATCAATGAGAAAGGAGTCAATACATATGACATTAAAAAAATATAGGCAGAATTAATAGCAGAAAACTTGCCAAATATGAGGAAACAATCTGACATTCAGGTAACTGAAGCATACAGAATGCCAAATTACCTCAACCCAATGAAAAACACACCGAGACATATAATAGTCAAGAACCCAGAAATTCAGCACAAGAATAGTATACTGAAAGCCGCTAGACAAAAGAAACAGATCACATTCAAAGGAAAACCCATCAGAATTACAGCCGACTTCTTTTTACAAACCATGAAGGCAAGAAGAGCATGGAGCAGAGTACTTCAGGTCCTTTATAAAAACAAAGTCCAGCCCAGACTACTATACCCTGCAAAACACTCTTTCAAGTTTGATGGAGAAGAGAAATACTTTCATGACAACGAACAGCTAAAGAATTTCGTGATGACAAAACCAACCCTACACAGGATACTGAAAGATGTTCTAGAGAGGGAACAAAATGATCAGAACTCCAAGAATGAGATAAGAAGCAACCAACTAAATAGGGCAAGCAATTAAACACAG
>NW_004524687.1:5134552-5141848 GCF_000260255.1 Octodon degus
AAGAAGAATATATGCAGTGTGTTAATTATTGAAACTGTCCTACCGATTTGATTTGAAACTGTCTCATTGCTATTTGTTTATCAATAAAATTATGGCAAAAAAAATAAAAAATAACAATAAAAATTAAAACAAGGAGAATCCAGAGTCAGGGATCAGGGCATTCCAGAAGCACTGGGATAAAGCAAAGCATGAAGAGAAAAGGAAAGAGATAATTTTTAGATTCCTCCATCGTGCCAAGAAGTGCTATTTACATTGCTTTAGTAAAATTTAAAGCAACTGATTTTAGGAGGACACCCAGAGAATTTACACAGTGATTTGACACCAAAGGGTCTTACTTCATAGCCCATGTCCTTCATAGCTGTTAGTTTGCACACACACACACACACACACACACACACACACACACACACACAAAAGGGAGTGTTGGGGATCAAACCTTAAGGTAGAAGCTAGAAAGTTCAGGGTTTAGCCCCAGGACTGCTTGGAGTAGAAGAGTAAAAGGTTCTTTAAAACTTTGCATTCCTTTAATTGCTTATCCTGTGTTTTCAAATTGATCCGATAGTCCCAGTCTGGTCACTCAGAAACAACTACACTTCTGACATTTTCCCCATAAATTTGGCATTTGAATTCCTATTTAAATTGAGTCACATTGATGGCCACTTGGGTAGCTCGATGGCTGCGGGTGGTGTAGGGACCCATAGACAGATCCAAAGCACATACATTCTATGAGAATTTGTCTTCTGAACAGCTTTCCAGAGAGAGAGAGAGGGAGGCAGTCTGGAACTTTATTTTGAGAGCAGGTGTTTTATTAATTATATCTGCAAAGCTCTTACGCCTGATCCAATTCTCTGTGACCATTCCCTGTGACTAGGATAAAACACAAGTAATAAAGTTGCTGTGGGGGTAACCATGAGGCTTTGTGAATAAGTAAAACTTCTGAGGCAGGGCACTTGGATTTGGAACCCCAGCTTTGTACTCACCAGCTTAAGTTTGTCAACCTATTTCATTTCACAGTGTCTTTCATTTGTGAAGACAAGAGAGACAAAATTGACCTGTTGTGTGCTTGTGAACCTGGATCAAGGTCAGGTCAGCTCCACTGCTTGACATTGCAGATGCAGGCTGGCTCTTCCCACACTGAGTGCCCTCTCAGCTGATGCGTGTCTTCCCTCTGAGATCAGGGCAGGTAGGCTGACCTGCTCCAAGGCATATCAGTTGGCACCCAACCTTTACAGGAAGCTGAGCAAGAAAACTGAAGGCTCTGTAACATTGATCCAGAGCTCATCACTCTGAGCCCCCAGGGTCCCAGGTCAGACTCTACTGAGAGAGCCAGGGGAAGCCAGTTACATATGAGTAGAAAACTTCCTGGCAAACCACAAATGTATAGATATTTTTAAAACTCCTCCCAGCCTTAAAGGAAAAGGAAGGTAGGCATATGTCATACACATCATGAAAGACTCAGATGAATCCATACCCACCTAGCACCACCGCCTAGGGAAGGTAAGGAAATGATGAAGAGGCAAGAAAAATGTCTTTCAAGATTTCTGAGTAGTGGCAGCAAGCCCACTGTTATGGTTTCGATTATAAGTGTCCCCATGAGACCTCCTGTGTCCAGAGGTTGGGTGTTTAGGGGGTCATGGGATCAAAGGGATCCATACTCCTTGAAAGCCACCCACTGCTGGATCCTCAGCTAAAGATGCTCTCAGCCACTGGCGTGGCCTGAAGGGGCCAGAGCTCCTGGTCCTCTCCTCTCTCTGCTTCCTTGAGGCCCAGTCAAGACCTTTCCATGGTCAGTACCTGCCTTTTCCGCTGTGGAGCTACACACTGTGGACTGTAATCTCTTTAAGTTGAATATGGTGAGTATTTGGTCCCAGTGATGAAAAAGAATATAGCTAAGGTAGCCACATACACTGTGTTCTATGTTTCCAACCTCCTCTCACTTGCTCCATCCAGGGAATGATGAAATTGATTATTTATTTATTTATTTATTTATTTATTTATTTTTGTATTTTAGTGAAGAGTCTACAGGTTATTCAGGATTTCACTACTAGATCAGACTCATAGTGATTCGCCTGTTTATAGCCTCTGGAGTTCTGGGATTACAGGCATGTGCCACCATGCCCAGTCTCAATTGCTGTATTAGCACACCCTGGGGGCAGGGCCAGCATGGCAAGACTAGGGATTGAACCCCCAGTCCTTGCGCCTGCTTGCAGGTGCTTTAACCCACTGAGCTATTTGGCCAGGGAATGATGAGATTTGATTTTGGAAATTCATATATACTTTAAAATGTGTTGATCACTTTCAGCCCAAATACCTTCTTCTCCTCTTCTTCCCTATTCTCCCACCCCTTCCCCATTTCCAGAAGTCCACCTTCTGGTTCTCTGTCATCTCTCAATTATTTATTTGTCTGCTTGCTGGTTTTTCATATAAAACAAAACATAGTATTTAACTGAGACCAGCTTAGTTTGCTTAACACAATGGCTTCCAGTTTTATACATCTTCCAGCAAAAATATGATTTTATTCTTCTTTATGGCTGAATAATATACCGCAATGCATGTGTACCACATTTTCTCTATCTGTTAATTGGCTGACAGACATCTAGAGTTTTTTCATGCTTAGCCATTATGAATTGCATGCCTAGAAACCAGAGCACACATGTGTCATTACAGCATGCTCTTATCAGTTCTTGGGGAATGTACATCCATAAGCAGGTTAGCTCCATTGTATGGTATTTGTGCTTTTAGTTGTTTGATAAATCTTCCTGCAGATTTCCACAGTAGTTGTACTAGCTCACATTCTCATTAGCAAAGTAGAAAGATTCCCTTTTCCCTGGCATCTGTACCAGCATCTATGGCTTCTTTTGTTCTTAAAAATAGCCATTGATGAGCTGGCCAAATAGCTCAGTGGATTAAAGCACCTGCAAGTGCACTGAGATGGCAATTGAGACTGGGCGTGGTGGTACGTGCCTGTAATCCCAGCTCTTGGGAGGCTGTAAACAGGCGGATCACTAGGAGTCTGATCTAGTAGTGAGACCCTGAACACCTTGTAGATTCTTCCCTAAAAATACAAAAACAAACAAACAAAAATATAGCCATTGAGACTAGGGTACAATAGAATCTCAGGCTTATTTTGATTTTAATTCCCCTAATGGTTCAAAAAGTTGAATTTCTTTTATAAATTGGCCATTTGTGTTTCTTTTTTTTTTTTGAGAATCATTTGTTCAGGTCATTTGCATGTTTTTTGATGGGGTTTTTATTTGAGGGATTAATTTTTAAGTTACTTGTATACTCTGCGTATGAACCTATCAAAGCGTAGCTAACAATGATTTTCTCTCATTCTGTAGGCTGTTTTTTCACTCTGTTATTTTCTTTGTTGTGTAGAAATTTATAAGGTGACTTAATTGCATTTGTTGATTCTGAATATTATTCCCTGTACAGTTGGAGTCCTAGTCAGGAAATTCTTCCCTGTGACTAAGGCTTCAAGTGTTTTCCCCATGTTGCCTTTCAGCAGTTCCAAAGTTTCCAGTTGTATATCTAGGTCTTTGATCTGTTTTGCTTTGATCTTAGTACAGGGTGAGAGAAGTATTTAATTTCAATCTCGTGCATGAGATGCGCAGTCTTCCCAGCATCATTTGTTAGTCTGTCTTCTCTCCGGCATATGTTTTGGGCTCCTTTGTCAAAAAACAGATAACTTCAGGGTTCCTTTCTTTCTTTTTATCCATAATCTCCAAAGGAAAAATTGGGATGATTTTGTTCTTCCCAAAAATTTGAATGGTATCTCTTTCCCTAATCTAGAAAGCAGATGTTTTTGACCTAGCCATGGAAGTGAATGTCATTTTATTTACTTACTTATTTCTACAGAAGTGTTTGAACAGTGTGTGCATCCTATCCAGTGACTACTTCCATACAGCACTTCATTTGGTTTCATTTTTTTTCTTTGCATAGACTTCTGGCTTAACAAGGAATAGCGGAATACTGTAACTTTTTGGCACAAATACCAAAAAAAGAACAGGGGGGAGGGTCTTTTCCAGGGCCAAACTATTTGCGCTCTTTGTCTGGGTGGTGCCACCTGACTCCCCTGGGAGGGCTAGGGTTTCTCCACATCCATCACGCCTACAGAGGCTGTGTCAGAAGCTCGGGCCTCCCCGGCCCCAGCTCTCAGCATTATTCACCACATTGTGTTCTGAGGACACACAGGCTATGAGAAAAAGGTGCATTCCCGTCTCGCTGCTTAGGACACTGACCCTTTTGTGAGCCAACTTTCCTCTCCTGTTGCTGTGCCTATGACCTTCTGTCACCATTGAGAGCCATCTCAAGGGTTAGCTTGAAAGGTACAACTTTTCCAAAAATATTAGCCCCAAATCATCAGCATTCTGATATAAGTAAAAAGGTATGTCTGCAACAAAGTTAGATACAGCAATTAGTGTGTCAGGATTTCAAAGTAGGTTTTGCAGCACCAGCTTATGGACTGGCTGATGTCAGAATTTACTTGATGCTAATCTAATAAAAGTGTGCATGGACTTCACCAAATATAGGCCCTGCACAAAGAAAGATGCTACCTGGTCATCATGGGGCTTTGTTTGCTTGTTTGAGCTCATCATTTACCATTTTGAGAGTGTCCCAGCTGGATTTATATACTTCTGAAAAGTCTCTCGTTATCTGTTAAGGTTAGATTTAGATACATTTTTAAATAAGTAGGGATTTAGCTAATGAGAATTGGAGTCACTCTGTAGGCCTGGAAATTCCCTCGTGGGCATCAGCCTCTTCTCTCTTGTCTTGCTTCGGGGAAGCATTTGGGAAAAATAGGAAACAGGTCAAACTATTCCACTGCTTTAAATTTTCATTTTTCTGAAATTAATGAAAGCACTCAACTTTCAAATCTGAGAAAACATTGAAGGCTGGGTTGACTTCAAGATTTTACCCTAATTAAACTGGAACTTTGTTTTTATATCTAAGAAGAATACAAGGAATTCCAAATGTAAGTGACGATAGGCCCCACAGTAGGGTGAATGAGGGGATCTGGCATAGCAGAGTTAAGAGGGTAATATGCGGTGTCTAAAAGGACAATCACAATTCCACACTTCCACGGTTCCCTGGGAATGCAAATACAGAAGATTTTCTTTATCTATGAAAGTCAGAAATCCTGATGCTTAGGAAAATCTTTGAACATTGGCAACTAATTCTTTTTTTGGAAAAAAAAAACCTTTCTACATGTGAAATATAATAAAGTAGGGTAAATGTAGCATACTATAACTTATATATTTCAAAATAACTAGGAGAGTCTGAAATTTACTAACACACAGAAATGATAATTATCATGGGGATGGAGATGGAAATATTAATTACCTTGGTCTGATCATTACAGCACAGCCTTGAAATTCATAAAGGTTACATTTCTAGAATGCCCAGGAACTGTAAAGAAAAAATATGAATTTCAGATATGGTCAGAAAAATGCCTATAAATTTCCATTTTAATGGGTTTAACCCTAAATATACTGTTTTCTGCAGTTATGTAATTTAATTTAATAAAATACTACATCAATAAAGCCTCAGAAGGTACAGGCCAGTTTGGCTGCATCTTAGGGATCTTAGAACTTTAAAAAGAGCAAAACTGAAAACAGGGCTGGGGAGATAGCTCAGTAGCACAGTGCCTGCCTGGCAAGTGCAAGGTTCTGAGTTCGATCCCTTGTACTAAAACGAAAAAAAAAAAAAAAAATGAGAGCACTGGAGAAAGTTATACAAAGTACAGCAACTGACTATGCTATGGGGGTGCATCTACGGAGCCGGCTTACAGGGCAGCGCCCAATCAGCAGCAAGGAGAACTGAATAATGCTCTCGGACTGGCTATTTGCATATCTCTTGCCCCCGCCTCCCCAAAAAGAAGAAAAATATGGAAGATATTTACTGTTTCTGTAAAATTGCAGAGGCTTCCACAAACAATTATCAGTTAGGTTCTAAGGGAAAACCCTCAGACAACCGAAGCCATGAACTCAGTATATATTGTATACATTGTTTACGTGCGTATTGCACAATCAAAGTCTAACCTATAAAGAGATAAAAAGAGTATGTGCTAATTTTAAAAAGAAAAAAAAGAAGTTTGACCACTGGATTTGGGCTGTGTGATGCCATTTCTTGATCTCTACAACAGATGAGAACTCAGCGATTTGTCTCTGCCCACGTGAACTGGGGCTCTGGACCTGGAGCTGCAGGGGACTTTGCCCCAGAGTGAGTCAGGCCTCGCCTTCCGCACAGTTGCCGCGAGCACCCCCGCACACATTCCGTGGTCCTTCGCTACACCGGCGTGCCTCGAGGATTCGTTCAAGCACATACATAGATCCTCGTTTTCTGTGACTACCATAAGAGATTAGCACTTCACTGGCTTAAGACAACAGGAGCTCCTTACCAAGCAGCTCTGTGGCTTACAGGTCTGGCATGCGTCTCACTTTTCTGGAGACTCTAAGGCGGCATCCTTTTCCCTGACGATTCTGGACAATGCCCGTATTCCTGTACTTGGGACCCATTATTCCATCTCTAAAGCCGCACTTTAGATGGAGTCCTCAATGGCACATCTCCTCTTCTTCTCCTTCACTTCTGTTTATGTTACCATCAAAGTTTATTTTTGAGCATTATACTGAATTTTTACAATAACAGTGTGCCATGAAATATTTAAAAACTAATCATTTTTTAATAATTTTATTGAGAAACAAATAACAATGAGACAGTTTCAAAACCGGTTAGTAGGACAGCTTTAATAATTAATACATTGCACATTGTTGTCTTCGTAGTGGTTGTTCATAGACAAGATGCAAACACTATTAGTATAAATCTTTCTTGTCATTAAATTAAGAGAAAGTAGCTGTATATCTATCCTATTTTGTATATACAGATACAAAATCGTCCTTCATTTGTATCATTTTTTGTTTAGTTTTGTCAGAGATGGGTATTCCATTGCCGATTAAATATTGTAGGTGGGTGAATTCAGCAAAATAATCCAATATAGTCCAGTAGTCCATAATAGTAGTGGGTTATCTACAGGACTGGAAATGTTAGAAGTTGTTGACTTGAGCCTTTTATAGCTCAGCATATTAATATGGCTTCACTTTTTATACCTCATTTTTATACTTTTTTGCTGGATGATTAAGACCAAGATAAAGGAAGGCCTATATAAGAAGAAATGTAACTTTTGTATCTGCTAAGGTCAGTCAAATCCCCTCAGGAGGAAATGGGATGAGCTAGGAAACATGACAATGTTAAGCCATGCAGTTATATGTAAAAGTTGAGCAAGGCAATGATCCGGAG
>NW_004524687.1:5143198-5156194 GCF_000260255.1 Octodon degus
AAAAAAAAATCCCCTCAGGATTTATCCTAAAACCCTCACAACAGTTTGTAGATCTTTTGTCAGTGTCAGCCATGTGGATGAATCATGGCCATTGCCTAACCAATTTTCTCTCTGTGAAAACCTGAGAGGTTTTCTCTCCATGTGACTCCCCTTAGGCACACTCTACATCATCGATCATTTTCCTCTGTGGCCCCATAATCTCCTTGATCAGAAAACTTTGGACACAACTGAGTTACAAGATGTTACAATACAGGATCTCCTTTGTCCTGAGTCCTCACTGATCTTGAAAGGCTAGGGCCAAAATGTTGGCAGTCCTTTCAGCCCTTCTTTTTCTCTAATATTTGGCCTGAAAATGTAAGTTGTTAACCCTTCAGAAGAAAAGCTTAATGATATTATTTCCTATTAAAAAGTAATCATTAAAGCTTCAAAAATATTCTTAATTGTAAAAATTAATTGAGAACACTCCTAGGATATGATTTCACTATGTGTAACAGTTTGGCAATCTTTGGCCTAAATTCAAGACTTAAACACTTCAGGATAACTAATTCACAAATTTGGAAGATAACAAAGAATAATAATAGTAAAAAAAAAATCCATTCAGAGAAAGAAATGCATCATGGCTCAATTATTAACTCCAAAATATTGAATTTCATAGCCTTTTAAATAAGAATAGTGAGTGGTTTTGATACAATTTTTTTAGCAACTCAATAACATACTAATAAAATGAAGTAAGTCAGACTCACATGTGTAAATATCATGTTGTCACACTTGCGTGAGAAACTGAATAAACAAATAAGATCCAGAATGTACAGTAGATATCATGCATAGGGAAGAGACTGTTCAAAAGAAAACACAAGCAGTGGTAGGGGAAAGAGAAAAGGATGGAAGAGTAGAAGAAAACTATATATTTATATGCAGTATAGTTAAGACAGTTTTACAGCTAGTTTCTCATGGTTCATTGAAAAGAAAGTCTTGTACTAATATTGTTTGGACAAGATTTTACATCTATATCTTGAAATCTGTGTAACTACCATGAAGACAACAATATGCAATATATTAATTACTATTATTCTCCTACTAACCTGTTTTTAAACTGTTTTATTGTTTTTTTTTATTTTTTCTCTTTAAAATAAATCGAATCATCATCAGCCCTGGCCTAGGTCACTAGTTTAACTCTAGTCTCTATTTCCAACCATCTGGAATTTACATAGCTATTCATTATTGCTGTTTCAAAAGAAATCTTAAAGTGAATACATCTTTTTCATTACCACCATATCCCCTGTTCCCTACTCCTCTAAAAGTTGTCTACCTACTATACGGTATTGTGACTCACTCTACTATCCAGTAATTTGGGCCAAAAACATGAATAGTATTAAGATACATGACACTCCATTAAAATTGTGTATGTGCAAAAATAAATAAATAAAATAAATCTTTAGAAGATTGATTCCTTTGTAATGCAAAGAAAACTTTTCCTTATTTAAGGTAGACAAGCACCATCTTGTAAGAGTGGAGATGGTTTTGTTTAAGGATGTCCCTGACTGACCTGAGCCCTGTTGGATGATCCGTGCCCTTTAAGGTCAACTGATGAGCCCCTGAATAGCCCTTCACCCTTTAGCCTAAGGTGCTTATGGCTACAGAGATTAATGTGCATCTGTGTGCATCTTTAGTGATGAAGGGTGTGATTCTGCCTCCCAACAGAAGAGGTTTACTGAGATATGGCTGCCTGAGAATAAGGCTGGAGCTTGAACATAGAAGTGGGGAAGGGTGGGATTTACTCCTAAGGAACCTATTTTCCACTGACTCTAGAACTCTTTCTATGAATGACAGCAAATCCCCAGTGACTTACCTGGCTTCTTAACTATCCTGAGGGCTATCAAGGGCATTTGTTTGTTGTCTTCATTTCTGCACCTGTTGAATTTAGAACCACTGGTGGCACTGGAGTTTCCAAACCAGAAGACAAACAGCCATAAGTATGGCAAAGAGACTAACAAAAGAAGATGAATTGGAGAGTTCTTGATCTCTGCTTTAAATGCCTGGTTTTTCAGAATGTGCATGTGACCATAAGCTTAAGAGACAGTTTGACTAAATTAAGAGACTCTTCAAGGCCAGAAGAGATGGGGGTGATGTGCTCAGCAGTGGATTATCCCACCCTGTCTCTAGTTGGCCTTGCTGTGAGGAGGCAGGGCCTGTCCGGAGGAGGTGCTCATCGGGCTCCCCTAGAAGATGGATCTCACACTGGTGCTCCTCCATGCTCTGCTCTACCATGAAGTGCGTACCTTGGGGCCGGCCAGCCATGGTCTGAATCTGGGAGCCAAACTAAGTGTTTCTGTCTCAAAGCTACAGGGGCCAGGCGCTGTGCTCCTCAGGGAAGCTGACCAGCATGATGCCCTATGGTCTCATTCAACACTGTGATTGTCTCATCATTTAGCAATTCGTTTGGCTCTTCTGCAAGAAAAAAGACAAATGCATTCTGGTAGCAAATGTTTCTTCCTGTTTGTCCACTTTAAAAAACCCACAGTCAAACACTTAGCTTGGTTTGTTTTCATGGCTTTGTAAAAATCTACTACACTTTTATGGAATGGCTTCATTGTCTTTAACTCTGTGTCAGGGTCAGAATGAGGAAACTGAAAGAAAATTCCCCAAGGAATAAAACGTCTTCTGGTCAATTACAATTGAATTTTTTTTTTTTTTTTTTAAATGTAACAGAGGAGAGGAAAGAGTGTGTGTTAGAGAACAGAGAATTCTATACGGAGTTACAAATGCCCAAGTGGAGTACTGATGTTACAGTTTGGTTTTCTGCCTTGAAATTTAATTTAATTACAATTTCAGTGGGATGAATGAAAAGAACATTTTCAGTCTATGGAAAGGCTGAAAGAGGAACATGAAGAGGCAGGCAGAACTGACACTGTGGTGTGGACAAAGAGCAATTACAGATGGGTCTCCTGAAGCCAGGCAGCTTCTTGCAGCTTTCAACCAATGCATATTTTGACAAATAGGAGCTAACTTGTGAATATAAAATATAAAATATTTTACCAAAGTAAAATCACAAAAATTGTTACTGTTGGTTATCAATATGGCATATAGCTCATATTATTACAATGATTGACAAAGAAGCCCATCCTCCCTTCTAGACTGAGAAGATGAGGAAGAGACAGACTCTGATTTACCTTTGCTTCCAAACTTGGGTCATACTTAGTGCCCAGTAAATATCTACTAAGAATCTAGTGTGTATTCCACCCTGAATTCATTCTTCCACTAATTCATTGTCACAAAAAGAGGGTTATGTAGAGCTATGGCTTGCTTAACCCCCCACCCCCTTGGATTATGGCTGTTCTTATGCTCAGGACTGTGGTTCAACCTCCAGCACCACATGCCATGCCAGCCCTGCCCACGGGGTGGGCTGAGCTGGCCATAAAAACATAATAATAAATAAAAGAAAATAGGAAATTAAATCTTACAGCCATGTGCAAGTGAATTTTGCCAACAAGCCAAATGATGTGGATCCTCCACAAAGCCTCCAGAAGGGATGCAGCCTCACCAACACCTTGATTCTAGGCTAATGAGACTATGTTATGCAATATGCCCAGTCTCTCCAGAGAAAAGTGCTCACTCCCTCTTCTCACCCACCAAGTGCCTGCTGCCCATTCACCAGCAGCATAGCACAAAACCTAACAATGTAGCCTGTATTCTTGTGAGTATCTTACCTAATTTCATTGACTGTAAGTTCCTGAAAGTCATGACCAGGTAATAGCCTTCTATATCTCTTTTTGCCTATTTTAAGAGAAGCCATTTATTTCAGCCAAGGAGCTGTCTGAAAACAATTTGAGAGGGGATAAACACAGGCCTGACTAGGGGAGCTGTTTTTCAGACTGAGTTTTATGTGGACAATCTGAAACTCAGGCAGAAGTGCTGAGTTTATTAGGCCCACAGGAGAGCCAGGTCAGATATAGCACCTAACATGTGAGCCCAGGTGTCTGGATCCAGGAAGTGAAAAGTAAGAGTGAGTAGATTCTGAGCAATGGCAAGGATTTAGATTACATAAAACTGCAGGGTTGAGCATTTGCCTGTTGAGCCCCCTGGGACATAGTTAGCCTTACTGTAAGCATTCGGGGAGCATGGCATCCACAGAAAGCCATTTTCCTATATGATGATGGGAGTTAGCAGTTGGGTCTATCTCTCTGTCCCTAGACCACCATCAAAGAATAGCTCCCAATTAATGTATTATATCTCAATGTCCAGAGGTTATTTCTCCAAAAAAATTAGAGAGGCCAGTTTTGTAACTCACTGAGTCCTGTGGGTCTTGCATTACTTCACTTGACTCCATAACGCAAGTCTAAAGCATCAAAAACAAGATCTCTCTCTCTCTCTCTCTCTCTCTCTCTCTCTCTCTCTCTCTCTCACACACACACACACACACACACACACACACTCTGCTACACACACCCACGCACACTTGCTTTCAACCCGGAAAGTTTGATGGTAGGAACAAACTTACCACTGGCTCTCAGCCAATCCTAGGAGCCCTTCATGATTCCCCCTCAAAAATACAGATCATCCCCAAATCAAAATTTTCAACTCACCAATCCCGAGTGGTAGCTTCTCCAGCCAAGTCACCCCTGGAATTGTATTTTAAACTCTTTTAGCAGAGAAAAATATTTGGATCTCTGCCTATTTTGCAAAGGCTTAGCATTGAATTACATACCCAAAGCTTCTGTTTTTTTAATATTATGTGTCTGTACTATTTAAACATACATGGAAAGTAGTATTTTTTCCTAACAAACTAAAGCTTGCTGGCGCCAGCACTGCACTGGTGACTGTGACCATTGTGTGAGCTGTGACACCCCATACAGCCAAGGGACTCAGCTAAGTTGTCTGAATGTGCAGGATGGAGCCAGATTGGGACATGAAATGTAGGCCTTCCCTTTGCTCTTCTGGAAAGTGTGATAATTATAGAATTTACAAAGACTTTCCACTAATTACTGAAATGTCACTTCCAGTGTCTCACAGCCAACTACAGTAAGACCTTGGACACTGAAATATTACTCTCCTTATATTTTTGGAGACTCAGTTTTAATTAGAAAATTTTTTCCTTTTGGTAATCTTTCCTTAAATTTAAAAAACATTCTGAGCTGAGGCATCTA
Source organism: Octodon degus (assembly GCF_000260255.1). NCBI lineage: Eukaryota > Metazoa > Chordata > Mammalia > Rodentia > Octodontidae > Octodon > Octodon degus. The sequence goes on from NW_004524687.1 coordinate 5,148,343, forward strand.
GGCCACATAAGGATATGAGCTTTGTAATGTCACATATTCCAAGAGGAAAAGAAAGAGACCCTTTGAACATACCTTCCAAGAGCCTTAACTGATTAGGAATTTATTTTATCTCATACATCTGTGAATAGTTTTCCAATGATGTGGCCAAAATCTTTTACTGCTAAATACCATATAGCATCTTTAATAAGTGAAGCCTAGTCCTCTAGGGAATTGCTAAACATTGAAGCAACAGATGCCCTGAAGTTTACAGACCAGACTCTAGAGAGGCAAAGGTCAGCCTAACAAATTAACAATATAAATAATACTTCAGAAGCTTTTTAAAGACAGTTAAGAAAACAAGCTACTTTCAGTCACTTTGGATAAATTACTATCACCCTAAATTTATTTTTCATTATTTTTTAAAGAGAGTAAAAACTAGAATCAAAACAAAAAATTATAAGTGATATGGAATTTCACTCAACAAAGCAATATGAATTTCACAGTATTTGTTGTAATACACAGATAATTTATTCATATTATCATCCTAAATTTAAATGCCAAATTTGTTATCTTACCTTATTAAACCAAGCATTTCAATTTTCCCTGTATAAAAACATACTTATTAACACAATTCCTTATATCCTCTGAAATAAGGAAAACTATATTTTAGTCAATCTTTCACTCCATTCAGTGATTTCACTCAATCTTGAATCAGGTTACAATTTTGTTGGGCTGTTCCCTTTCTCACCACTAAGAACTTGTTTTGAATTCAGGAGCCTTCTCTTTGTTTGACAAAGATTTCAAAACCTTAGCCCTGTCATAATTCACCTGGACCCTTAGTCTTGGCTGCTAGCAAAACTGTAATTCCTAGAATAACTCTCAGGGATACCTGTTGAGTCTGACATTAGAAGGCACTGGCAAAAGCTCAGCCATGTGTCATAAAGCACACTTCACTGTTTTGGGGCCCTGTCACAAATGCAGGAAGGAGCTCACTTTTTTGGTCCATTTACTGTGTGCCACACTGTGTGGAGCACTGTAATGTAATACATTATTTCATCCCCCCAGATCATCAGAACAGAGGTAGTGTTGTGCTAGTGAGTTCCACTTCTGCTCAGAGGAACAGGAATTTAGGCTGAGGAACAGCTCACCCCTAAAACACATGAGTACAACCATTCCCAGTACTGTCAGGGGATTGGTTCCATGCCACCCCCTCCAAGGATACCAAATCCCACAAATCCTCAAGTCTCTTTATAAAATGGCACAATATTTTGCCTATAACCCACACATCCTCCCACATACTTACCTAACACAGTGTAAATGCTATATAAATAGTAATAAGCTGTATTGCCTAGGGAATAAAGAGAAAAAAGTCTGCCTGTGTTTTAGTCCAGGCATAAATTTTTAAATATTTTTAATCTGCATTTGATTGAATCCAAAGATACAAGACTAACAGATATGGAAAGCTAACTCTATATGTAAAAGAATCATAACTCTAAATCCAATCAAAGATTCAATAAATAAATTTCTTTAAAAGAGAAACCAAAGCAATTTCACAGGTCAACCACTTTAAAGAACTTAACATTACTGATGAATTTAAGAAAATAATTAACTTACTTTTAGTGGTATATTTTGCTATAAAATGAAACTTTATAACTTGTTATACAATGATAATTTTATGAAATGATATAAAAAGTTTAAGATAGGTTGATAATAGAGCTGAAAGTTCATACACACTGAATATTTTAGTGTTTCTCTTTCCAATTCAGGAGAGAGGCAGGGATTCTTTGTTTGTCACAGTGATGTGAGAAAACCATGGCATTGCTACAATAACCTTTAGAAGACAATGCCAACCATGTTCTTTGCCCACTCCAACTACTCTTGGGTGTCCCAGATCCCAGGAGGACAGTACTCTGATGTCTTAGGAAGGCAGACCCGGATGATCTGCTCCCATTGTGACCGCTATTCAGCCTGTCTGCCATCAATCATTCCTGTGTCCACTAACAGAGATGCTGCTGAAGCATTTCCCATGATCCAGACATGGTTCCCTCTGCCCAAGGAAGCCACCTCTGCTTTCTCTTCAAGGCTCACATAGCTTTCCTGAAGAAAGTGCCCCTCCCTGCCTGTAGGAACATGACTTCATGACTTGTTCCTACCCCACAGCTGTGTCTCTCATCAGGAAAGCTGCTCAAGAGAGTGAGATTAATGGTCTGCATCTAGGTTTCTAGAGAGACAGCAAAACTTCCAAGGTCAGCTATCTCTCTTTCCAGTTTTCCATCTCTATAGCTTTAGCAAGTCATGCTATATATTTGTGAAATGAATGGCTTTCACTTGAAGGCACTCTCAAGTATATGAATCCAGGTTGGCAATGAGGAAATAGAAGAGATCGGCTTGATTTTTAACTGGACTATGGAATTCTCAAGTGCTGGTGGAACTTGTGCCTCTAGAATTCAGTGTCTTCAACTTTGAAGTGTGAGAGTTGAAGTAATAAACTTGAAATGACAATGTCAACAGGTACAGTCTGGCTCCCCATCCTTGGGTTTCTGTCTAGCTTTTCTTAGATCATGGATCTTACCACTGACATGGTCTTAGCCTTAAGTTTACAGCCAAGATATTAGTGATGTGAATTCCAGTAAGGCCTTTGGGGCTTAAGTCTCCATTTTCAATTTTTCCTTCTTAAATTTATTGGAGGGGGACAAAGAAAGAAAGGACATAAGTTGGCTACAAGATACTATCGGGTGAAGGCGCAGACCGTGGTATCAGAATAATCTGTGCTCCTCAGCTTCCCATCACTGTAGTAGTTACCAGAGGTAATCTGCTTCTACCAAAAAAAGGTTCATTTTGGACCTCCATTTGGCAGCTTCAGGTCAAGACCAATGGCATTTATTGCTTACCTGTTTATAAAAAGGCAGCAGCAAACTGTTCAGCTCAGGACCAGGACACAGCATAGAGTGGAAAAGAAAGGGGTTTCAAAGGCTTGGAGGTCTCACCTCCTCAGGTTCCATTACCTCTGGACAGGGCCACAGACTGGGGCTGAGCCCTCAGTGCATGAGCCTTGGAGGAAGCCAACTAGAACCACAGCAGATACAAAGGAAAGTCTCTATTCTTTTATTTATAAAATATACAAATTGTGGCAGCATATTCATCAAAATGCTTTAGAGGTAAAAGATATCAGCAAACAGATATTTACAATATTCTAAACTATGTAATGTCTTCAATTTTAAAGCAATATATTAAAGGAAATGCACAATCCTCAGAAGAGTTAGAAGTTACCAATCTCCATGCAGTCAGCCTTTCATGTCTGCCAGCTCCAGACCTGCAGATTAAACCAACATCAGATTAAAAATATTTGGGAAAAGATATTTTTAAGTAACACAATATAGCAACCATTTGTATAGCATTTTCACTCTTAGGTATTATGAGTAACCCAGGACTGAATGCACAGAATATACAGAAACACTACTCCATTATATATGAGGAAGCTGAGCATCTGTACATATTAACATCCAGGGGAGGAGGCACATCCTGAAACCAATTCCCACAAATATGGAGATACACCAGCATTCCATATGTTGTCTACCTGGCAAAAGAATCTATGTGTTCAACTTATAAATCAAGTTGAACTCTAATCACCGAGAAAAATAAAAAGCATTTCAAGAGCAAAATCATCAGATGCAGACAAAAATCTCCTTAGGCTCAATTCCGTGCTGCCAACAGCAGGAAGAAATATGTAACTTTGGAGTGTATCATAATCAGCTCAGAAAAAAGATTTCCCTCAAAGTAAAGTCAAAGCATTTTGCAAATTAAAAGATATTTTAACAATGTGAACTTCAGGCCCATGGGGAGAACATATGCAGAACGCAGCTGTCTTTACAGTGCCCCTTTTGCTGTAAAGTACAGTAAAAAAAGACCAATCCCTGTAGGAATGAGATATGTTCTTTTTGTCAAATGGAGCTGCACTTTCATGATTTCCCACAAAACAGCTGCAAAAATACCTACAGTAGGGCATCTGGAATTCTTAAAAGTGACTTGAGGATTTGTGGCTTATGAAACATTGTGAAATAACACTCACCATGTTGTAAAAAATACCCTTAACCATTTATTAGCATTTTTAAGACAAAAATGAAAGGTGCCTTAAGCATAATAGCCTAGAATGATTAGAAGAAAATGCTCACATGACAAAGAAGTAGTGTGAGTAGATTCCCTGCCAGGAACAGATCTAGACACATGATACTGTGAAATCTCTCAAAAGGTACAGAGAGCACTGTGGGAAATTCCAATGTGATGGCCACAGCCTCAGTGTTTGATCAAATTGTGAAGCATAATCAGTAATAGCCTTAATGTTCTTAAAAATGTGATTTCCTACTGGGACCAAGCATTGTTCCCAAGGGAGAGAGAGAGAGAATTCTCCTAAAGATGTTTTTCATTTTTGCCTCTCACAAAACAGGACTATCAGAATGAAAGCAATGGCCTTTCCATAAGAACTTGGGTCAAATAAACCATGTATTGTTCCATTTTAAAATGAAACATCTGGCTGATTTAAGATGAAAACTAGCTTAATTATTCTTGAGCATCTAGCAGAGAGAGGTTAACTTCAAAATCTATACATCTCTCCAAGCTAAACATGGATAGAAAAGAACTATGAAGTTATTTTTGACTCAGGAAAGTAGACCTGGAGGTAATTTAGTGAACACAAATTACCATTGACAAGGGAAGAAATAATTTATTCTCCTGCTGAGTCTTTTTATATGAATGGGCTGTGTAGAGCTGTCAGCAGAGAGAAGGCATTTGGATAGACTTAAAATAATTGAAATCCAAATCCAAAATCCTATAAGATAACTGAGATATCAATATGAAGTCTTTAGGCTCTTCAGAGAATTTTAGGATTTCAATTGAAGCATAATGACAAAATTACGAGGTATAAATTCAAGCAAAAGAAAGTTTGTGGGGTGGAGGTAAACAAGCTGGAGAAACAGTGAATTCTGATGTATTTCTTAACTAATTCTTCTCCTTCGTTTCACTTTTATTGGATTGTTAACTTGAGGGTCTCTTCCCACTGGAGTGTCTATGGATACAAAAGTTCATGAATTTAATTATTTCATGATTTTGGTCCCAAACTGAATTGGATAAGAACAACATCAAATTACCCCATAAAGTTTACATTGAACCTAATCATTGAATTTGATTTGATTCTCATCTAGTTTGATTTGCACCCAGAAGCATGGAAAGAATTAAGTTTGCAAACTAAGGTACCACTCTGTCTACTTGGATATCGGACCTCAGCTCTAGGGGCCCCTCCTAGTGATCCTTAGCTTCCTGTGCTGGTGGTCACTATTATACACAATTTGCTTGGAAAGGTGCAGTCCTTTCTCTACTGTAGTGTGGAACATAAGGGAAGGATTTGAGATCCTGATTTTGTATGGACCATCCCTCCCCTCTTCTCCATTTGGGTGTCACTCAAGAATAAAAGGATTGGGGCCTGGGAGATGGCTCAGTGGAATAAGCACCTCCCTGGCAAACGCAAGGACCTGAATTCAATCCCTGGTTTCGAAAAAAAAAAAAAGAATGAAAGGATGATTAGATTCTCTGGATGGTACAGAATTATATCCAAAAAAAGAAAACTAAAAATCATCCTTTTTTTTTCCAAAGTTTTATTGATAAACAGATAGCAATGACACAGTTTCAAATCAAATTGGAAGTACAGTTTCAAGAAATAATACACTGCATATATTCTTCTTAGTGGTTAATTGCTGTACAAGATGCAGACTTGTGATCCTACTTACAAACACCATTAGAACAAATCATTCTATTCATTAAGAGGATGCAACTATATATCTATCCTAACCACTTTGAATACACAGATACAAAATGGACATTCATAGTTATACCCCATTTTTTCTAAGTTCTATTATTGAATATTATAGGTGTGTAAACTCAGCAAAATATTCTAAAAGAGTCCAGTAGCCCATAATAGCATTGGGTCTTCTGTTTAACTAACAATGTCAGAAATTATTGACCTGAGTCCCCCACAGCTCAACTTAACAGCATGGCTTTATTAAATACCTGTTCCTTATTATGCCTAGGATGTTTGAGATGCAGTGAGATAGTGAGGTTAAGCTTGATAGCCTAAATCGTTTGATAATAACAATAAGCTTGTCTTCTGGATGGTTAACAACCTAAGTTTGCAGACCAAAATTGGAGAAAAAGGAGGGCTACAAGGAAAGCCAACATTTTGGCCCTAGTCTTCTAAGGTCAATTAAGACTCAGGACATATGAGAACTTGTACTGTAACGTCATGTACCTCCTTAGTGTCCCAAATTTTCTGATCAAGAAGATTATGGGGCCAAAGAGGAAAGTGATCAATGACGTACAGTGTGCCTAAGGAGAGTCACATGGGGAGAAGACACTCTCTCAGGCTTTCACAGAGAGCACATTGGCCAAGCAATGGCCGTGACTCATCCACATGGCTGCACTGACAAAGGTTATACAATCTGAGGTACAGGATCTCAGGATAAATCCTGAGGGCATTTCACTGACCTTCTCAGACCAAAAAGCTACAACTCTTGTTGCATAGGTCCTGCTTTACCTTGGTCTTAACCATCCAGTAGAAAAGTATGAAGATGAAATATAGGAAATAAAAATCATACTCTTAATCTATCTTCTTCCATACTTCTAGGAAGAAAATGAGCACCATAATTAGAGGGAAAAGTGCTTTACTAAGGGTGTAATCCAATACACACTCAAATTATTAAACTTGACTATCTGCCTGGACCTCTGTACCATTTCTTCTAATCTCCGTGTTGTGAAGTTCCATGTATCTGTGCTCCTCCCAGAAGGGAGGTTTATGAGCACACTGTGCTGCCTCAAATTTATATTACTTCCTGTCTGTGAGAAAGGAGACACCAGCAAGGAATGGTGACTGCTGTGTTTGGCATTTGAACCAGCGTTGAGTCCAATGCACATGCTAACGTAGATGACAAAGACAAACTTTAAATCTCAGACAACCTCATCCAGGCCTGGAGGAAGCGGACGAAGTACCTTTACCTGCCTGTCTGCCTCATGAGTTGTGAAACTGTCTTTCTCATACCCGTCACTGTGTTATTCAAAGAACTTCCAATAACTTCCTCCTTTGCTCTTTTAGCATCCAATAGGACTAACCATCCATTCTTTGGTTAGAATATCCACTTAACTACATAGATATTCACCTGTCATCTTGAGGTTATCAAATAATTCAAATGTGTATCCGAGAGTCATCAGAGACAGTATCTTTCTGGGGGGAAAGTAGTTACAGAAACAGCTCAAATTATTTTGTTGACAGAGAGTCTGAAACCATCTATCAATCATGTTACCAAATGAGAGCTGTTTAATCATATGGATAGTCTAAAATATGTATTGCTTCTTAACTTATTGATGTACATATACTGGAAGTCAGACTTGTTAAAATATGAAAATCGACCATAACTCAAAAAAGAACATTAAAGCTCTATTTTACAGCTCAAATAAGGCAATGGAACCCACTGCATAATTGCAATGGCTCTTCATTGTGACATGAATATTTCTGGGGAATGAAGTGCTCTTACCTCATCATTCAGAAAATTCTGAAACTTAAGCAAGTCCTACTTTCAGCTCTGTGACTCTTGTATTCATTCCTAAAGGATGTATGTGTGTGTGTGTGTGTGTGTGTGTGTGTGCATGTGTGTTTTTAAACCTTACATGAATGTATCATGTGAGAGAAATGGAAAGCCAAGCTAAATTTAAGAAGAAATCAATAATAAGTTCATGGTTTAATTATATTTTAAAGATATATTTTAATTATATTCTAAAAGATATGAGGGGCCAGGGAGATGGCTCAGTGGATAAGCGCTTCCCTGACAAG
>NW_004524687.1:5158986-5160187 GCF_000260255.1 Octodon degus
CCCAGAAAGAATGGCTACCATAAAGAAATCACCCAACAACAAATGTTGGAGAGGCTGTGGGGAAAAAGGAACCCTTCTCCACTGCTGATGGGAATGTAGACTGGTGCAACCATTATGGAAATCAGTATGGAGACTCCTGAGAAAACTTGTACTGGAAATCCCCTTTAAACCAGCTATTCCTCTACTGAGAATTTTCCCAGAGGATCTGAAAACATCATATCATTGTAATTTATGTGTGCCTATGTTTATAGCAGCACAATTTGTGATAGCCAAATCTTGGGAACAACCAAGATGCCCATCACCTGACGAATTGTTGAAAAAGATGTGGTATTTTTACACAATGGAGTATTATTCAGCTATTAAGAATGATATGCTCAAAACCTTTATAATGAAGTGGATGCCACTTGAACATATACTCATAAGTGAAATAAACCAGACACAATTGTGTAAATATCGTTTAGTCTCCCTAGTATAAGAACTCAAAAGAAGAAGTACAAATAGAAAGGTATAACACAAGGAAAAGCGAATCAGTATCTCAAATACTAACTAATCAAGAGAGGGAAAGGAGAAGTGTTAGGAAACATGACAGTGTCAAGATATACGGTTATATGTAGAAGATGGGCAAAGCAATCATCCTAAAAATCTCCAGAAGATTTTTTTAATCTACCAGTTAATTGGAAAGATTCTCACCCTGACTAACTTTATATACTGATACCTATGAACTAAGCAACTGCTGTGCAGATGGTAATCTGTAATAGTAGTTTCATGCTTGAAGTGCCTGTCATTCTGGTCTTCTGAATAGTGGCTGCTTGTCATGACATGCCAGTTGCTGGTATGAAGTCTCTTGGGTAGATGTTTGTTGAAAAAGAAGGGGTGATGAATGAAAGCAAGAGACATGAAAAGGAATATTGTAGGACTGTCTTTCTTCAAGGTTGTATATGGTGAGATTTTTGGACTTATGTGTAAACATAAGAAGTATATATATAATTCTTTATGCCTGTTTTTAAAATATATTCTAATTGCTAAATTTTTTTATCATATCCTGTAGGGACTTAAAGTTCAACATATCAATACTTGATGAAAAATACCGGTTCCATATTATGCCTAAGATGTTTGATATGCAGACAGATAGTGAGGTTAAGCTTAATAGCTTAAGTTGTAAGGTAATAACAATAAGCTTGTCTTCTGGATGGTTAACAAC
>NW_004524687.1:5160287-5171558 GCF_000260255.1 Octodon degus
TTGATTTTATCCAAGAGATGAGCTGACATTAATTTCTGAGCTCAAAATACTAAGATAAATGCACACCAACACAGTGACTTTGCTATTACACTGTTCAGCAAACCTCACAAAGGAGGATTTGGGTTTTTTCAAAGGATAAGAACATTGATTCTGAGCCACGGTTTTTAGTTGTCTTGTTTGTTCTGTGATCATTCCAAGAACTGTTTGGGAATTCTTCATTTTATGTCCTCTGGAAAAAATAGATACTCATTATCCAATGCATATTTGGTTATTAGGAAGGTGGTGGAAACTTACACTGAATCATGAACCAAATCGCACAAATTCATATTCAATTCAGTTATGAAATTAAGTCTGGAATACAGAAGCCACTGAGTATGGAGAGGATCTTCTAAAGAGGTCACAAATAAGTTAGGACTTTCCCTCTCGATAGGATGTCAGAAACTTGGCCCTGAGGTATAGTCATATTTCCAGGGGAAGAAAAAAGAAAACCATACACATTCTCTGGAGCTATACTTATCGCTTTAAAGGGGGTGTGGCATAAGAGAGAGGGCTAAAGCCAAAGAAAAGGAGGGTGAGGGTGTGAAAGAAATTGTGCCCTTCATGGGATAGAAATAAGGAACATCTGCAGAATAATAGCAAATTCCTTCATGAACAGAACATGCATAGCTTTGAGCTCTTCAACACCAAATAAACCACATTGTTTTCAAAGTGCTGTTTACTATTAGTTTCTATTATAGGATCAGTAAATTCAGAAACTACTTCAAAGATGAAAGGAAGGGAGGGAGAAAGGGTGCTGTCTAGCTCTACAGCTGCCATTTTAAACTTCAGTCACTGAGCTCTGCCATTTCATTTCTACCAAGAGAGGGAAAGACCTTGAAATGTAACTCCGAGGCCTACTATACAGTCAATTTTGCCCATCTTTTAAACCAAATGAGTATAATATTCCTGGGTGCCATTTTTAAAGGAACCAAATAGACTAAGTATCTTAGCTCCTTCTATTGCTAAGTCACAGGATTAACTGCATTTCTCATAAGGTAAACCTAAAAGGAAGTTGGAAGTGTTTCTGACTCCCTCCTGCTGGGATAAGAGAACTGACAGGAAGCCAACTGGTCTACAAGCTTGGCTGATTTCAAAAAGGAAAACAGAGGCAAAAATGAGTTTTATACTTAACATTTAAAATTAGAAGTACACTCTAAGAACAAAAGGATAAGGATAGGTAATTTTTTTTAAATAAAATGTTTATCTCCTATGTAATCAAAGACATGAAAACAAATCGAAGGCCTATAATCTATCCCCACAGAACCAATGCCATGAAAGCACAGCCCCCATTCCTACCGTCAGCAGGAAGCAGGGAGAAGTAGGAAGTAGGGGAAAATAGGCAGTCGCTCAAGCAGCCGCATCTGGAATGGCCATGGATGTGTCCATCATTCTTCTGTGACTCATGGTTACTCTCCCCCTTCCTTCTTCTCTTTCTCTTCCATTCTTTTCTTCTGTTCAGGCTCTCCTGAGATAGCACTGGGATCACTCTGTTCTTTACTATCCACCATGAAAATCCCACAAGTGTAATTCAGCCACCTCTTCTGCTCTCAGGCTAAATGAGGTTTACTGGGAAAGCAGGATTGTGAAAGTTTCGGGGAAGAGTGGTGAGAGATGTTTTCTATTTCAAGATCTGGCATTCACCTCTCTGAGTCATTAGATGACTTTAGTCAGTGGAAGTGAATTACTTTTTGGTATCCCTTAAAATGCCATGATTTATAATATCAACAAGAATTTTTACACATGCCCCTTAGTAAATCAAAACATGCCCAGTGATTCAGTCCATTTGTGATTATTGCAACTCATAGCTGTTTTGTAGAGTAAAGGAAATACTAGTTCTATTCTGAAAAAGTACAAAATGCTGCTCTTGCTGCCTTAGGTCTTGTCTTCCTCATTCTCACTGGTGAATTAGTTCCCTATATTTTGAACTCTCAGCTCTTACAAGCCAACAACTAATGCTACAGCAAAGTTCATACTGGCTCTTTTGGATCAGCTCCAGTCTACCTACATTAGAATGGGAGGAAACATGTGAACCACCAACTTTTCTGAATGTAATCCTGCCTTTTCCTGACAAGTGACCCAGCAGAAATAATGATGATGGTAATAATAATAACTTCTTTCAGGTAATTTTTGGTGCTGAGTATAGAAAGGGAATCAGATATAATAAATCTGATGTTAAGCCTGCTCAGACTCTCAACTGAAAGACCATTCTTGTTAAATAATCTCAACCTTTTTATATCTATGCAATGTAACTGACAGTAAATCTTCATTCACCTATACAACTCCTTTGTGTGTTACAGGTACAACAAACAAATGCTTGTTGAGTTAAAAGGAAGGCATCCATCCAACATATATATTACCAATTTTTTCTCTAAAGGCAATGTATAGGTATATAAAATGTTCCTGTGCTGGAGATATAGCTCAGTGGCACAGTGCCTGCCTGGCAAATGCAAAGTCCTGTGTTGGGTTCCTGGTGCCCACCCCCCAAAAAAGATTGAAATGTTCTTGAGTAATATGAAAACTAACATAACTGTTCCCATAAGGATCCAGCTGGGGAAACATAAACTAGTCCGAGCACCTAAACAAGAAGGAATTCAGTGCTTTGCATAGGCGGTAGAAGCTGAGCCAGACACAGTGGTACCACCCAGATGTGGGCAAGAGCAGGCCGTGGGTAGAGGCTGGAGGGATAAAGAAAGGGTACAATTATGTAAGCCCGAGTGTCAGGGACACAGGAGCCTGTAGGAACCATGGTATCTCAGGGGCCTTGGAAGTATGGTGCCTAAGAGAAAGAGGACAAGGGGAAATACCTTGTTTTCTGTCTGATCTCCACTCTGACCCCTTCCAGCCAGTGCCTCCCTTTAGCCAAACCGAGATGAAGAACAATTGACAAAGAGGCTTGGGTGACTCAGCCAACAGGGATAAACCACTCATGATGTTGAACAAGTCCAAGTGGCTGGGGAGGACAGTACAGATCTGAGAGAAAATGGCCTTAGTCTAGCTCACTGATACAGCATTAACTTCCTTAACATTAACACTGAGTGGTAAATAAATTCAAAAAACAGCAAGATCCTGTTGCACCTGATGCAATGCAAGTGTCCAATGCACTTTCACATGTCACATATGTATTTTGTAAACATGCATTCATATCAAAATAACTCAAGCCAACACCCCGGAGATCATACGTAGATGATATATGATGTGCATTGGGAAAAGAGCCATTTGAAATGGTGTCAAGGAATTTTAGAGTTACTTCTGCCCATTGCCTGAAGAATCAAAGGGGCATCTCTTTGCATATATGAGCCACTGTTAGAATCATCATCCTGAATCCAAGGCAAAACTGGCACTCTACAGAAAGCATGGTCCCCACCTACCCAGTCTTCTCAGACTTAGCATTTCTTACAGCCCTTGTGTGGACTGTGGCTAGACCACAACACTGGGCAACTGGCAAGTGGAGGTCAGGACAGGGCTGACTTCACCATGACGATAGCACAGCTGGGTAGTGTGCTTGCCTCAATGTGCTGATGCCAAGGCCAGCCCTTTCTTTCAATCTGCTCCATCTGTTGACTGAAGTAACTGTCCAATGTTAAGCAAAGGATGAAGGATTATTTAAAATCCAGCAGACTAGTTTCTCAGAAGCAGCTGCCCTGAGTAAGAGTTTTATGGTATGTGGCATAGTTGAGGCAAGATTTGGGTTGCAAACTGATTCTAGCTTCAAATTGTTGTCCTCTTGCCTACCAGCTATACAGCACTAGGCCTTTCAAGCCTTTCATGTGCACAGTGACAAGAATGAGGCAATTATTAAGGATATGGCACATAGAGCAGCTCAATAAACTCTGGCATCCACCAAGTGTTCAAGCAGTGACAATCCCTATAAGTATGGATTCTCAGCAAAGATTAGGTCCGATCATAACGAAAGTCCATGAAAGAGATAGTTTTGCAAGGTGGAATTTTGGGCCAACCACTGAAATAAAGTTATAGTGTAAACAGCAAAGTCAGTTGCATGTGTATATTTAATGAACATGTTCTTTCTTTGCTTGAGACAAAACATTTCCAATTTATTTATTTGGCAACTGACTTGTGGCCACGCTTTCTGCACTCTCAGATGAGGATCTTGACCCACAAAGTCACAGACCCTACAAAGGAACTTTCCAAACTGGGTCAAAAAATAGGGGGCATAGCAATGCTGTTACCCCTCATTTCACTGGTATTGAGAAAAACTAATGTTAAATATTTTTCACTTTGAACGTACAGAGTGTGCCTTACTTTCTGTGAGTTAAAGTGTTATTCCTTGTTATAAAAATTTAAAGACCATTAATTTCCAATGAAGCAAATATTTACTAATGCACCACTTTCCAGTTCTTAAATCTAAATATTTGTCTTCCCTCCCATTCTTTTTCTTTAGTTTCTCTGCCCTTTTACTGTCAATTTCTTCTCCCTTCATACTGTCCTACATAGAGCTGGCTCACCATAAGATAAGGCATATTTAATGATTTGTAACAAACCATCCACTGACCATTTAAGATATGATTTATATTCTAGTAATTATTTTAAGGATTTGTTATTTCAAATTTTGAGAAATCTTCACATGAAAAGAGCCCAAAAACTAGGCAGCAGCTTTTCTTTCAGGGGGTATGTTGACATATTCAGCGAATAATTCCAAAACACTATGGCATGTTTGAGGTTATTTTTCTATCTAGACAATGTGTGTGGTTTGAAACTCAAATTTGTGCAACATGTTTTCTTAGACTTGCTTGCCAGGTGACCAGAATAAAAAGCAGGTTCTTAAAAATTACCTCCTCCAACGTATATCTCCCTTGGTAGAGGGGCTTCAGTGCATTCCAACTATATAGTTTTTGTTTCAACGCCCTGTGTGGCCTTGCTCAGTTTAGATTTGAACCCAGTTCAAAAAAGCACAAGTCCAGAAAAGGATTGTGCAAGAGTTCCATGTTTATACTATGCTGTACGTTCTTAAGAATACTAGCCATATAATCCATAAACATTAATTTAAGTTTTATGAGATTACCAATCAACTCCAGCAAATACTACAAATTTCAAGGCCAACATGGAGAAAATGCTAAATAAAGCAATGTTTTCTGAAGAGTTTATATAATAATGAATACAAGATCATTTATCACATGAGTGATGCAGACATTCCTAGAGCATCCACTTTGGGCATCCACGGTTGCTAGGTGCTGGGAACAGCACAGAGTGAGCAAGACCTAAGTGGTGCTGCACATTCCATACTCTGCCCCTCTGAGGGCTTCACTGTGTTGATTTCAAGCTGAAAATCTGCTTATTGGGCTGAGAGAGAAATTGAGATGTCAGGAGTCAATTTGGAGCCTTGTCCTGAGAAGCCAAGAGGAGAGTTAGTGTTCACTGAAATGAGAAAGACTGAGGACACTGAAAATGCAAACTCATACCTGAGATGCACAATGTAGACAATGACTGCTAAAACTCCATCTGTAATGTGGTGGCAGAGAAATAAGCCTGGGGTAGCAGCCTGTCTCCAACCCCAGAGCCACCCTGGATTCATTATTTCCAGTTAGTCAGTGAACGCTGTAAATGTCTCTGTGTTGTTCTGTTTTGGTTTGCAGTGCTAGAAGTGACTACGCTACTCAAGTACTCCTCTACTAGCCATGCCTGCAACCCCCACTTCCTTTTTGAGACAGAGGCATCAAGCTTAGCCTTGAACTTGTGATGCTCCTGCATCTGCCACCTTGCTGGAATCAACATTGTGAATTTCAATTTATGGCAATCTCTTTTCTATCTGCCCTTTGTTCTCATCCATGCTTCCTCCTGATGTCATAAATCCAAACAACTGCTACTTGATAAATCTCAAAACACTAACCTCTGATCACTCATCTGATTAAAAACATCCACAAACATTTAAACTTCCTTGACAGATTCTAATGTCCCAAAAAGTAACTGGAGATAGTGCCCAGAGCAAAATCTGCAGCACACATGCCAAAAGGCGTCCTTTTGTGGATCTGGGCAAGACCTTAAAACCTGTATTCATGAAACAGGCTAGTAGAACTCAGTTCAAGACTGAGACATACTACAGTGGAGGCAGGAGCTCCTGCCCTAGATGAGCTGAGAGGCTCTTTGCAGGATGGGAGGATCTCATACTCTTACAGGGCAGGGCAGGGCAGCATCAGAAGATCAGCAATGTTCAGAAGACTGGCGATGACGGAAAGAGTCAGTACACAAATATGGGTGCACTTTGTTCTAAAAGCTGGCTGTGGCTGACCACTGCACCTCCCATATACTTGCAGATAGTGTGAAGTAAATGAGTTCTCGTGTCTGTGGCTCAAGTTAGCCAGTGTGTGTATGATGCTGGAAGTCTAACTCTTCAGTTAATAATTCCTGATCTTAACTCCACTCTGCAGCCTAAGAACAATATGTTTAATGAACAACTCTCACAGGACATTGGATTGGTCCATGTGAAGGAAGGCTAGGGTCTAAGTCTTGGCTGTTTCCATCACTTATGCCAATAACAGCCTTTCCAGAAGAAGCTCCAGAGTAGAACGTTTTCATTTCTGTAGAAATACACTAAAAAGTCAGTCTTACTTTTTCAACCCTCTCCTCAGTTCTCTTTTTAATTCATTATAGTCAGATTTTACCTCATTATTTCATCCATTATTTTCTGGCCTCTAAGGAACACAGTCTTGTTCTACCAAACAGTCACTTCTCCATCCTCATCTTAGTTGATATTTCAGCAACACTGGACATGATAAATCACTTTCTTCTTTTAAAAGTGCTTTTTTATATTTTCCATTAAATACAGAGTACACTACCCCAATTTAAAGGGAGAAAAGTTTGATTTAGCTAATGGTGTCAACAGCTCCAGTAATGGATAGAAAGGCTCCAAGCAGGAGGAACATGGCAGACACATGTGGAAGAGTGGGCCACTGAGCGTAGGGCAGCTAGGAGCAAGCAGAGAGCAGAGCAAGAAACAGCACCAGAGAGGAACTGAGAGGAACCTGAGGCTACAACCCCGTGACTCACCACACACACCAAGAAGTATGCTCCTCATTCACTGGGTATTTTTTCATTCAATAAAACTGACATATCAGGATGAATGACACACTTGTTGCAAGAACACCTCAAATGTAACCTTCCCAAGAGACATCCAATTGCCCACCATGAAAACTTTGGTCAGTTTGAATCGGAGAAGTCAAAATACAACTTTGAACACCCCAAAGGCACTGGGATAGGGAAGTAGCTTCTGTCCACCAACGTCATGCTTTACCATGGATTAGATATGGCAGGAGCTGATTTGGTATCAACAGGACCGTGGAAAGTTTTCTTCATAGGTAGCAGCTACACGACTCACTTTCAAAAGTTCAAGTTCCCATTACACTGGCTAGATTATGTCTAAGACACCTCTTTCCGTATCAGAAGCATTATATGGAAGCTGATCCAACGTTGGGAGAAAAGCTGGGCCGTCAGGAGAGAAATGATGCCAGAGTTTGATCGTGTCCTATTATCTGCTGACTTGCAATTAATATGAAGCTACAGCAACAATTTCATGGCATGCCTGTCTGAGACAGAAACTGGCCTCGTGGGAAACAAACAAAACCACAGACAGGAAATGGGCATCTCTTTCCTTCCTTCAGGGAAGTATCCAGTTGCCGGTTGCTCCACTCTGAACTTTTGGGGTCCACAGATAGACCCTCCTCAGCTGCTGCGCTCTCTAGCCCCACTTGCTGTGTTGAACCCAGCCCGCCCTGTCAGCCAGTGCCAGTCCATATCACAATTCATTTCAGTCGCTTGGCTTAGAGCCTAAAAGGAAGGAGTCAGACTGGATGCCGGACACCAGGGAACTGGCTGACCTCAAGTCAGATGCCATCCTGGACCCAGAAGAGTGGAACTGCATTTTTCAGACCTGAATATCTGGACTCACAAGGTTCTCCAGGCCGATCATTTATCAGTGAAAGGGACAATTTGATAGCAAATTTCAACCCACCATGGATTGTGACATTGCAAATAGCAAAGATGAAAGTTGTTTTCCTAGGGCTGACCAAATAGCTCAGCAGATTAAAGTATGGCAATTGAGACTGGGTGTTGTGGAGTACGCCTGTAATCCCAGCTCTTGGGTGCCTGTAAACAGGCAGATCACTATGAGTCCAATCTAGTAGTGAGAACGAGAGAGAGAGAGAGAGAGAGAGAAAGTTTTTTTCCTGACAAATGTTCCCGAAGAGTAAAGCTTACCTATCATGATCAAAGGCAAATGGCAGGAGTAGGCATGAATGCACTGGAAAGCGCTAAGGTGAGGGAGGAGACAGACATGAATTGGAAAAGTGGGAATCGCTGAAAGAGAGCAGAACTGACCCAGGTAAATGTCTCCCTGAACAAGTGTGCTTGTGTGAGACTGCAGACCAGTGGAAGAGGAATGACACCGTTTTTATAGAAACAAAAATTTAAAAGGAGGAAAATACTGGTTGGATTGCAGCCAGTTTCTCAGCCCCAAACATCTGGAGCTGAGACAGGGGAAGGTGAGGAGCCGTCATTGCTGCAGCTCCTGCCCCACTGCAGGGCTGGTTACAGGGGATATTTACATTAAATTAACGTGGCTGGCTAGGGCTGTGTTCAGCACTTGGATATGCGGTTAAATAATCAGTGTGGTTTGGCTGCTGGTTGCTTTGCTGTGGTTAAATAATTGGTGTTGTCTTGGTTGCGAGCTACTTTAAAATGTATATGTGCACTTGTTTCTCTCTCCCTGCTCCTTCCTAGAGAGCAATTCCGACAGGCCAAAGCAGAATGGTGGAGGACCAGCTTTGAAAGGAACACTCCCCCATCATGCGTGCTTCCCCGGGTGCTTCTCCAGGCTCAAGGTTCTCAGAGTCTTTTCTTCCCCACACCTCAAAATTTTAGCAAAGAATTCAGTCCTTACAGAGATAAGGCTGAGCCTAAGAGCATCTGCAGTTTCCAGAAATGAGCTCCACTTATAAGGATGCACTTACTTCTGAGACTCACCAGAAGAACAGGGGAAAAAATAATGCAGACCATTGGATGAAATGATCCTATGTGCAGGGCTTTTCCCCTGGAAGCATTCCTTCCCAGGACCTGTTGAAACCAGGAGCAGTTCCTAATCTGCTGTATATGCTCAACATTTTCTCAGCAAATGAAGGATAACAGCAACGAAATTCATAATTCAGGAAGGATACTGTAGCTCCTACTAAAAGACATTGTTTCACTTTAACACATGGTTGATCTGCTTAGTAATCATCCAACTGCCACAAACTGCTTTGCCCTGGGCCCTAGGAAACCCCTTCTTTCCACATGGTTCTGTCTCTTCCCATAGCCTGGAAGCTACCTCTGACGTAGATAGACTAAGATCAGGGCTAGCAGCCCTTCTCCTAACAAACTGATGGGACAGTGAGGTGATACACTGCTCGAGTCTGGGGACAAGCTTCCCTCAGACAGCAACAACACTGCCAGTTATGCATGTGGACAAGTCATGTGAAGACTAAGTCTTTGACAGTTGCTTAGAAACCACAAAGTCTGCAGGATCCGTAAGAGAACCCAAGGCTCCAAATCTGAAGTTGGATACAGAGGGGAAGCACATTTCAGAGTTAGACATCAGTGAGGAAAAGTAAAGTCATGTTTCAGATATGGCCCATTAATGAAGGAACAATTTCATCCCCTCCAGTTCAGCAGATACATTTCCTCTCATTTAGTGGTTAACACACAGGGTTTAGAAACTATTTTTTTTCTGAAGTATCTCTAGCAGATATTCCCAAGATTTTAAAGGTAATTAGGAAGGATTTATCAGAATTAATTTATTTTAGTAAGGAATCCTATTTGTCTTTATTTTTTTAAGCTATTATTTGGTCAAGAACTGTGATACATCCAAGCACTTTGGGAGGTTGAATCAGGCAGATTTCATGTTCAACTCCAGCCTGGGTAAGTTAGTGACTTAGCAAGACTCTGTCTCAAAATAAAAATAGAAAAAAAAAATGGGCTGAGAATGTAGCTCAGTGGAAAAGCCCTGGGTCCAATCCCTGGTACTATCCAAAAACACAACCAAAACAAAACAAAGTGTGTTAACAGTTACTGATGTTTGGAGGAAAACTCTGAAAATGTAAACTTTTCCCTGGGTGACTTGGCACTGCATTTAATTAGCATTAATGCGAGACCCAGTCCTAGCCCAGGTCCGGTGAGTGTGCAGGTGAGCTTATGGCTACCCTGCACCGGCATGACCTACTACTGGTCCCAGCCCAGGCCCAGCATGGGTGAGACCCTCTCCCACCCCCTTGGGACACCCCCCCCCAGCTCTACAGCACCTTCCCCACCCCGCCCACCCAGAAGGAATTTCTGCCCCATTCTGGGAATCCCCAGACCCAGTACTAGGCCAGGTCCGGTGAGTGTGTAGGAGAGCTTCCAGCTACCCTGTGCCGGCGGGACATACTACTGGTCCCAGCCCAGGGGTAGTATAGGTGAGACCCTCTTCCACCACGTTGGGATGCCCCCAACCACTCCAAAGCACCTCACCCACCCAGCCTACCAAGTAGGAATTTCAGGCAAATTCCGGGAACCCCCAGACCCAGTCCTAGCCCAGGCCCAGTGAGTGAGTGGGAGAGCTGCCTCTTTGCCCTACTCCACTTTGTCCCCTCCAGACTCAGCTCAGGCGTAGCATACAAGCCTGGGGTGAAACCCTGCAGCAGCAATCCCTGCAGAGTGTAGAGGATAGAACCACCCAGCTAGTCTAGGAGCAGAACATCTTGCCAGAAGGATACAACAGGTTCACCCCCAAGGGTAGCAGCAGAAAGGAGCTGAGCACAGCAGCCAGACCCAAGCCAGGCACATCTGGATAAATCCAAACTCTGTAGATCTGCAACTGAACTTCAGTACATGCTAAGGTTATTACTGCAACAAAGATCTACAACAAAGGCCAGAAGACAGTGCTACACAAAATGATGAGAAGGAACAAAATGCAACCTCAGAACCCAAGCCCACCCGTAACAAGTGCAGGGGACACTAACACATAACAAATTGGGAATCACAGCTGAAAGCAATGAATTAACAGCTTCTGAAATAAAGAAACAGCTGCAGAAAGGTATAGAGGAACTCAGATTGGAAATGAAAACAGAAATCCCTGAATTAATAACATCTGCACTAAAGAATCAAATGCAGAAACACATGGAGGAAACCCAATGCCCAACCATAACAAGTGCAGAGGACACTAGCTCAGCTCAAATGCATGAATTAATAGTGCTGATAGTAAATAAGCAA
>NW_004524687.1:5176331-5187633 GCF_000260255.1 Octodon degus
AGGATAAATCCTGAGGGGATTTCACTGACCTTAGCAGACCCAAAAGCTACAACTCTTGTTGCATAAGTCCTGCTTTACCTTGGTCTTAACCACCCAGCAGAAAAGTATAAAAACAAAATATAAGAAGTTAAGGCATGCTGTTATGTTGAGCTGTAGGGAACTCAGGTCAACAATTTCTGACATTGCCAGTCAAGCGGAAGACCCAATACTATTATGGACTATTGTACTTTTTTATAATATTTTGCTGAGTTAGCACACCTATAATATTTAAATAACAGAACGTAAGAAAAAAAAGGGTATACAGATGAATGTCCATTTTGTATCTGTGTATTCAAAGTGGTTAGGATAGATATAGTTACATTCTCTTAATGAATAGGGTGATTTGTTCTAATGGTGTTTGTAGATAGGATATCATTTCCCCATCTTGTACAGCAGTTAACTACTGGGAGGAATGTATGCAATGTGTTAATTATTGAAACTGTCCTACCAATTTGATTTGAAACTGTCTCATTGCTATTTGTTTATCTATAAAATTATGGAAAAAAATTAGCATTAATGCTATGACAAGGCAGGGTATTGACAAAGGATAAGGCTTAGGAGGGCTCTTCTTCTCCTCGGTGCCTTTCCCAATTAAGTACAGAATGTCAGGAGCCTTAATCTCGTGGGGCTTCATGTGTCTTCTCTATAGTAAGAGATATTAAAATTAAAACTGAGGAGGTCTAAATTTCACTAATGCAGGATAGCAGCATGTCATTCTGGTAAGGAGGCGGGGAACCAAACACTCTCATATAAAAATGTACTCCTCTCTACTCAGTAATTCCATGTCTAAATATGTCTCCATCAGTGCATTAAAGTACATGAGAAGACAAATGTGTCAGCATTTTCACTGTCACACTAGAACGAAAAAAGAAACGGAAGTGTTCATCAGTAACTTCCAAGCATTCCTACCAATTGTCAAGTGGACTAGATTGAGAAACACCGGGACTGCTTCCTAAGACAATGGACATCTGGATGGCAAACCAAGGACAGAGACCCACACTGAGTATGGGAAGCATCGTTTCCATAGGATGATGCTAATGAAGCAAAGCTAGAAGGAGGAAACCCATCCACGCAGGCTGGCAGCTGTCCGTCTGTCCATCTGTCCATCCGCCTGTCTGCCTGCCTCTCTCTCTCTCCACTTTCAGACCAGAAACTTTTCTTTAGCATCCCACTGTGCCATGATGCCCCCTCCCTGCCTTAGGACTGAGAGCAGTGGGTGCAATGGCCGAGCACTGAAGCCTGAAACAAAATAAGGTTTTCCTCCCGTAAGTTGTTGTCCCATGCACTTTGTCATGGGAAGTCAACCCATTTGTAAAACATAAAAACTGAATTCTGTGTGTTCACCAAGATAAGCAAGCAAGTCATAAATCAGTTCTTTGTAAAGTGACACAGATTAGTGTCCAAAATGTACTGTCAAATATATGGTTGTTTTGAAGAGACATTTATATTTGTATATGCAAAACAAGAGGTCTGGAAATGAAGGTAGTAACAGGTAATAGTGCTGAAAAAGTAGGAGGCTGTGTACACAAGTGACTGGGGTTTTCTGAAAACCTTTTTAACACTTTGTGTTCTGTATTTATTCATTTCTTATTTTGAAATTAAATTGCATTAAAAACCAGAAGCCAAAAAAGAATGTGTTAATGGCCTTGGCAAATATCTTGCATGAAGTAAAAGGCATAAGAGACAAAGTCACCTGTCACAAAGTACCATGATCAAAACTATAGTATGATAGATGGCTTGACTAAAGGTGAGTCCTCAACAAGTACTTCTGGGATGGAAACTAAATACAAAATATGACCATGTCAACATATGTCCTTACTTACTTGGGGAGATACATTCCACAGAGAGGCCAACTTTGGGTTTCAAACAACATGCCTGGACTTACCTTATTCTTTAATGGGCAAAAAAGGAAATTAAAAGTGAAAATTTTGGGGCTGGCCAGATAGCTCAACAGAATAAAGTGTCTGCTTAGGCAGGCTCAGTAACTGGGGTTTGATCACCGGCGCGCCATGCTGGCCCGGCCTCCGGGGTGCACTGAGACAGAGACCGAGACTGAGTGTGGTGGTACGTGCCTGTAATCCCAGCACTTGGGAGGCTGAAAACAGGAGGATCACTATGAGTCTGATCTGTGTAGTGAGACCCTGTAGACCAGGTACCAAATACATTTTTTTAAAAAATAAAAATTTTAAGTGATAGTTCTCTAAATTGAAAGACTGAAAAGTACAGAGAATTCCAACATAACCCTATAGTCCTCTATTTTTCCTTTATAGTTTTATTAAATTGATAAGGTACATTTGTAATAATTTTTTGTTTGTTTTTTGAGACATGGTTTCACTGTGTTGGTAAGGCTGGCCTCAAACACATGGTAATCCTCCTGCTTCTGCTACCTGAGTATTGGGATTCCAGGAATGTACATGACCTTTGCTGTATTTGTTACAGTTGATGTACCAATATGGATATATTGTTAGTGATTGGCATTCATAATTTACACTATATAATCTTATCTCTCAAATTGTACAGTGTATGGATTTTCTGTTTTAACCTAGAAAATACCTTAAATGGAAGCTTTTTATTCATAAGCCCATCTTCCAGAAATATGTACTAGGAACTCTACATCTATTGGACTAAACTGAACCAAATTCAGGGAAATGTAAGCAGGTAAGTACAAAAGCAGATTAAAAAGTAGGAGTGTAAACTCCCCAATTATGTGTTTGATAAAGTCCTTGGATACACACTCACTAAAAAGAATTAGATGGTTTATAATCTTCATCAAGTAGAAAGAAGATATTTTTCCCCTAGACATTTCATGACAAATTTTCAGCACTAAAGATACATTATTCTAGTGTTCCCGCCAATGTGTTTAAGAAGCACTAATTAGACATTCACAAACTTCACACCAGTTTGTCCACAGATTTTGTTGTGCTAGTTACTATTAGGCTCTCTGTCTTTATTTAGCTGTTTGCAAGAGAACACACAGACTTTTAAGACAGTTATTCAGTCATTCTCTTACCAAAAAAAAAAAAAAAAAAAAAAGCATTTACCCAGATTTAC
The DNA here is from genome assembly GCF_000260255.1 of Octodon degus. Taxonomy (NCBI): domain Eukaryota; kingdom Metazoa; phylum Chordata; class Mammalia; order Rodentia; family Octodontidae; genus Octodon; species Octodon degus. Next base: position 5,179,422 of record NW_004524687.1, read on the forward strand.
AAAATAGTAATTTAAAAGTTTCATCTTAATTCCAGTAGTGAGAACATGGATTTGGAAACAAGATTTGAGATTGCTTTGAAATATTCTACAGTGCTCATTAGAGAATTGATTATAATTATTGAAGAGCTTGGGAATGATACCCACTTAATTTTATCTTGGAAAAATTTCTCGATAGAAAATTAGGTAGCTAACTGCAAGCCAGTGAAGATGGGCGCTTGTGGTGCTTCAAGGTTTCTACAGTAAACTCGCTGTGGGACCTAAATCTCCACTTCACCAATACCTTCTTTTTCAGAAAATTTCAAGTTTCCTATAAATTGGGTGGCCCACTGATTTGTGGGGATTTCCTTGTGCTATAAGATGTTGAAAGCCAATAGTGATCCACATCTCCTCAGTTCCAAAGCAGAGTGTATGGAAGAAATCTGCTCCTCAGAAAGCAGGGGGTTGACCATGCCGAGGACTGTCCTGTGCTCACCCATGTTTCTGTGAAAGTAAGATGGTGCTCTTGTCTTGCATCAGCTTTTTTTTTTTTTTTTTTTTTTTTGCAGTACCAAGGGATTGAACTCAGGACCTTGTGCTTGCCAGACAAGCACTTATTCTTCTGAGCTATCTCCCTGGCAATTGTATTGGAATTATTGGTAACGGTCTCTGAAAAATTCCTGAATGTTCACACAGGCCTGAATCATGAGGGTTCTGCTGCTAACCACTGACATATCTCTGAAGCTAGACAAAATAACTGGTGTCCCCACTTCTTTTTTTCAGGTATACAGTTCTGTTCGTTTTGTTTTTTAAGCACAGAGCTTACAATGCTTCTCAAGTTGTCTCTGGCCAAAAACTAGGTTATCTTTTCCATCTATCACAGATACCTGGGTAAAACAAGTGAAGAAATTACTGGAAAAATACAGTGACATTTAAGGAAGGGAAGCCCCAAGGTTTATCATTATGTTGATGTTGCTATTCAACAATAACTGAGCACTTGCTGCTGCATCTGCATGCATCAGATCAGGCACAAGTGAAGCACAGTTCACATCCTTCCCTTGGGCAAGTCTGTGTAGCCTCGCTGAAGTCACTGTTCTCTGGGTCAGAACAAGGTTTGTGCTCTTAGAGAAGAGGGTACTGCGGTTACACGTATTACCTGGAAGTGAAGTGTCTAAAGGGGAATTCTCTCCCCTGAAAACAGGGGTGTGCTAGAGAACACCAGGCCAAAGGCCCCAGGTAAACAGATGAAGATCAGAGCGAAAGTGCCGAGATGGCTAAGTATTTGTGTCTGCATACATCCACACACGTGTATGCCTAGATATGCCGAGAATGTGTGAGTGCATGCGTGTAAGTACAGGCATGTGGATGTGGATGTATGACCTCCATCTGAGTGCCTGTACATGTCTGCATGTGTGTTTGTGCTTGGGAACACAAACAGGAATACATATGCTAAAGTATTTGAAATTGACCTTCTCAATATGATGTTTCATAATGACCTGGGAAATTTTTCTGAAGAGCGGCTACAAATTTTTAAGTGGAGCAGTGCTTTGGCCAGACACATTTATAGTAGCACTCAAGACCACTTTTTAATAATAATTACAAACTGCCGCTGGAAGTTACAAAAAGACCTTAAGAAGTATCCCCCATATAGGAAGTATATATGCTGCAATGAGAAAAAAATGGGGCAATGTAGTAAATAACTTAAATACACAAATTAAATTCAATGTAGAGGCCTTTGTTCTCTATTCTTTTCCTAATTTAGAAGCTGCACATGTCCTTAACAAAACACTAAAGTTAATAGGCAGTAGTAAGGAACCTGCCTCCTCCTACTTCATATCTGCCATGCTTCTGAGTTTCCGGAAGTAACTACTGTTCATTATCTGAACCTTTTATTCTTCCACAGAACCGCTCAACTGTTCTTAAACAGCTTTTCCTATATTAAAACCTTAGAACTATTTGATATTCTTCAGCTTTCTTGTATAGCAGAAAACGCTGCCCAGCCAGTATATTTCACTTGCCCAGATAGCAGTTATTGTTCCAGTTCTGGTTGCTTCTGCTTTTTGGAAATAGCTGGTCACTGTGATGCACATTATGTGAACCAATCAAAGACAGCCAAGTACTCTGCCTTTGTACTCCCCCTTGCAGACCCCACAAAAACCTCCCTCCCTGGCCTTTTGAGGCATGACATTTTGAGAAACAATTGATTCCCTCTCAGTGCCCATCAAACATTAAATAAATCGGCCTCCAAATACTGGGTGCTATTTTGGTGTTTCTGTTGCTATTGAATCGTGCACCCACTTGGAAGACTGACCATGCTGACCTTTATGGTCACTGGTTGTGGCCCTTGAGGATGAAGCAAGCACTTCTCCAGGTCCTAACGAGAGGCACACTCTTGAGATTTTTCAAGTACCCTCAGAAGTCCCCTTGGAGGAGGATTTTTGGCTCCTTGTTCAAGAAGCTCACACTGGACCCCAAAGGGAGGAGGATGCAGTCTGCTTGCCTGCCTGCCTGCTGGATTCTGCTAAGACCCTCAGGGGCACCCCAGTTGCTCTTTCAGTCCTGCTCAGCCTGAAGAAGACAGTCTGGTCACCTCTCCTTAGTTAGTCAGGACCCTCCTCAAGAGATGAGGATTGGAATGTTTTAACCCCTGAGTGCTTGTTGAATGGAACATCTGTGAACAAAGACAGGGAAGCACTGGTCACAGTGGCTGACTGGGCCCACACCTGCAGTTCCCTGGAGATCAACATGTGGCATAATGGAGGCCTCACACCCTCCTTAGCTAATTCATGCCTATGTCCCGGCGAGGGGCATGGCCAGGCAGACATCTAAAGGTTCTTCCTCTCTCTGAGGGACACCCACCCTTTTTCTGTTGCACCATCATTCAAGGGTACACAACACACACATAGGAAATCAGAGATGGGACACTAATTAAAACCCATAATCCCCCACCGCAGGGAAAGGACTTTTCTGAGATTATGGAGTTAAAAATGCAAACGAACGACTCCCTGCATCTCAAAGAAAGAAAAAAAAGGAGGACCATTCTTTCAGATAGACCCACCTTTCCCCCTTGTAGGCCACCACAGTTGCTGCCAACACCTATAACTTCATTCTCCACTCCCAACTCCTCTGCTTCCAGCCAACTGAACTGGTTTCAGCTAGCCATTGCCTGCCTGCATTCAGCCACAAAGGCCCTCCCTCTGGAATCTTCTGCTTCTATCCAGGTCAGATGGCATCTTCTAATGCCCACCCAAGATGACTGTCAGCAATTCCTTCTGAGTTCCACATTTTCACTGAGGAAAAGTTGGACTGCAAACCCTAATGAATGAGTTACCATGGCCTTTCTGAAAGGTTGCTCTGCCTGAAAACCTAAAATCAGCTGAGCATTTCTTAAAGACATCAAAGGGGAAACAAAAAGCCCATCAATATGTCAAAAATTACCACTGTTACCCAGTGTTGGGAGTGGCTAAAGCTGGAAATTGGTCACATATGTGAAGGCAGTACAAAGCCACAGTGCTTAAAGCAGTCAAGCTACCTCAGTCTAAAGAAAAGCATCCTGTCTGAACAATTTCAGTCATTAGCTGCTAGGCAACATTGTGTTTCCTGATACTAACTTTGCAAAGGTTAAGTTGCAAAGGTAAATGTCCCTACTGTTATCGTTCAGGTCTTTTGCCCATCGGGCAAACAGGCCTTCACCTGAAACCAGCTCTTGTTTCTGGTCTATCTTCTTCTGATTCCTGTCACCGTTTCTCCTCAGGGTACAAAGAGAGACCCTACAACCCAGAAGCCTGATTGATGTAAGGACACGAACATTAAGCAATAAATACCCATTCAGGTTAAAAAATTAAAAACTTCACCTTGGATCAGATGGCAACCCTTTTATTGGTCAGACTAGACCAGACTAGGCTCCCTTTTGTGGGGTGACTGGCAGCCCATAGCACATCATCAGGTCAACCTAGGACTCTTGCCTCTTACCCCTCTGCCAGGCACAAATCTGAAGCCTGACAGGACGTCTGCTGCATCAGCCAGTCTCCTTTCACTTCTCGGAAAAGACTGTCTCTTCAAGTTAGAAGTAACAGTCTACTTTGCACCAAACCTCTAGTTTTAACCCTGTACTTTCAACTTCGACTATTCCCTGAGAGGAAGACCACACCTGCATCAGTCTAAGACAGCTAACCACAACCCTGAAAGTGTGAAAACTCTCCTCCCAGACATATGAGCCAATAATTTGCCTCAAAGCCTGGCAATCAACCATGTCACCTCACTGCAACCCTCGTTGATGTCAGATATCATGGGAAGCACAAACATGAATCCAGCCATAACATCAGTTTGGGATTCTGATCAACTGTAAATCATTTTGGAACACTCCTCTCTTCCCCCCCCAAAAAAAAGAAAGTCCAACGGAATTACCAGCCAGTACAGGATCTTTGTGCCATCCCATTTTGGATTTTTACTTTCAGATATCACCTATTTTACATGTCTAGATTTAGAGGATGGCTTCCTCTGCTTGTAGGTTCTCTTTCCTTTTCTGTAATATAAATGATTTGGATCAGTTCTGAGTTAGCTGACTTAGAAGTTTGGGAAGAATCTTTTTTTTTTTTTTTTTTTTTTTCAGAACCGGGGATTGAACTCAGGCCCTTGCACTTGCCAGGGAAGCGCTTACTCTACTGAGCCATCTCCTCGGCCCCTAGCTGACTTAGAAAGCAACAAAGAAGTTCTGATGCTTCATCTGACTATGATGGACCATCAACTACATGTTAAAGAAAGGAGAAGCCAGCTACAGTAGATGGCAGCATACTTTGCCTGAGCAACTGGATAAATGAAAGTGCTGTTCAGCTATCATTGCATAATCAACCACCTCAAGACTTAAAGGCTCAAAACAACATTCTTTGTTATTCTTCATGATTCTTTGGGATGTTGCTGTTCTTGCTCATGCCAAAATCAGAGCTAAGCAGAGATGAGTGAAGAGTTTGGAGCATAACATTTAAGGAGACACTTGTGTGGGGACCCCTGCAGCACAGGACCTAGGAGAATACAAATGTTTCCTTTAAATTTTATACCTTGATGTTTCCCTTATCCTCATCTCTCCCTCATCCTGACCCTGGGCTGGAGGTTTTCTCAAGTATTCTCACAAGATAGCATCTGAGCAGGAGTCATTAGAAAGTTTGGTTGGCCTGGACATCCAAGATAGTTTCTTACAGGCCTGACACCTCCTTTATTCACAAAGCTCCAGAAACTGGGAGCTGTCCTCTAACCCGCAAGCTTAGACTTGCTCAAGAAGGAAGTCTCAAGGTCAGACTAACAGGCTCAGGCTAAGCCACAGTGGGCTCTCTACTTCAGCTGGGCCACTGGAAGCCCATAGTACCATCATCAGGGTAACTAGATTTAAAGGATGCTTGCATGGGACCAGCTTTTCCAAAGCAAGCACTGCAAGAGGCCCCAGTATTGACTGGAAGATATTAGATGATCTAGTACTAAAGCTTCCAGAATGTCAACAGCTTTCACCAGATCTTACTGGCCAGTCACTAAGGCCTGCCCAAGATCTGGGTAAGGAGACCAGTGTATTCCTCTTTGTCTGAGTAGCACTGGTATCAATAGGGGAGAAAATTGATGGAGACCAATTTTGGAGTGTCTGGCACAGAAAGCAAGCAGGTTTGGAGTGAAGAAGCTAGATGTGCTCTTAAAGTAGGCTGAGTTTAGGATTTTTTTTTTGAACCACTAAATGAATACATACAAATGTAAGTCTGAGGAAGATTGAGGTTGAAAATGTCCAAGGAGGTGTAATAATTAAAACCAAAGCACTGAATGAAATCACCTGAAGAGGAAAGTCAGGAAAAGAGCTGCCAAAGAGTAAATGAAAAGCAGGGGAGTGTTGATTTCCAGAAGCCAAATTGGATTTTTGAAATATTTTGATTGTTTTTGTTTTTGTTTTAATGTATGTATTTGGTACTCACCTTCCTATGCAGCTCAGACTCATAGTGATCCTCCTGTTTTCAGCCTCCCCAGCACTGGGATTACAGGTGAGTGCGCCCACACAGGGACTTGGTGGCCTGCTCAGTGCGCCTGGGGGCAGGGTGGATGTGGCTTGTGGTGCCTGAAATTGAAGCCCAGTCCCTGCACTTGCCTAAGCAGGCCGCTGAGCTATCTCACCAGCCCTTAAAAATATTTTGAAGAAAATGATCAGTCCTGTCAAATGTTCCCAAAAGTCAAATAAGATGGTGACTGAGAAGTGACAACTGGGCACAGCGAGATTTTGACCAAAATGGTCCTTAGTTACCTTGAGGAAAAAGGTAGATGAAATGAGAATAATGAATGGAACAGGAAAAAAAACCTCCTATAGTGAGTGGGCAGGATAATCCAACCTCAAGGGTCAGGCCCTCCCACCAAGAGGCCAAGGCCATGGAGGGGCACAGAACTTCCTGGAGTAGGCAGGGCACTAGGGCTCCCTCAAATCTCCCTGAGAGCTGTGTAAAGGTGAGCAAGTTTCAGGATAAATAAAGAAAAACCATGTTCATTTGGGGAGTATGGTCCTCGAAGTGTGGTGCCTGATAAGCAGCAGCACCCTCTCTCCCTGAGCGCTCGTCAGAAATGCAGATGCCCTGGGTTTTACCCAATCACAGACTCCAGGGCCTGCAATCTGGATTTCAGCAAGGGCTCCAGATGATTCTATGCTCACTGTTTTGAGATTTGCTGGACTGAAGGCTCTCAACAAACATGGACTAGACGACGAGTGACCCTTCTTCCTTGGTTCCTCTTGAGCACAGTGACCGACTGCTCCAGGATTGTACTTTACAAGTGAAGGATCCCAGGCTTCCTGTGCGTCTCCCCGGCCTTCCTGGCAGGATGGAGAGGACAACTCCAAACAGAACCCCTTCCCAAGAAGTTAACAAGCTTCCTGTTAAATCTTAAGTGTAAATTGATACTATTTGTGTACAGCCACTCAGGTCAGGGCAAAACTATCACCTCCCTTGGCCTGGCCCTGTGGGTGTGGGACAGCAGAGTCCTCTGGCACCTCCGCACTGGCACCTCTGCCTGCTGAGACCCGGCCTGGGAGCATGGCTCCCTTGGCCTCCGGGGAGGAGACTCGGCCTGGATTTTGTGACAGATGGAGTTGATAGTCTCTCCACGGAAAGAGGAGGGAAAAAAAGCGCCAGTTTTTGACAAGCTGTGCTGAGCTGCAGTTAAGGTCGCCTCTGCTCCAGCGAAGCCAACCCACTCCAAGCACCTGGAGGAGCACAGATCGGACGCTCGCACCAAGGATCCTTTTCCCCGGCGCCGGCCGCCAGTGAAAGCTGCCCCACATAATCTCCAGGTAAGGGCCATCAGGGTCCTTCGTCCCTTACGAAGTGTATTCCTAAGAAATGGATTTGCAGATGCCTCCGGCCTCGTAGGGGAGGGGGCGTGCGCTCGTGCCTGCGCGCGTAAACGTCTCACCACTCCGCGGCTTGAGCGTGTGCTACTGCCCCTCAGAGCGCGCGTGTGCGCAAGTTCCGAAAGTTCCGCATTAAACTACAGGAATCTTTATACCCTCGGCCGGTGCTGGCCTGCAGGGATGATCAAACCCAGAAAAGAAACGGACTTCTGACTCCCGTCGAAGGCACGGACTAGGGAGATCCAGACAAACGAATAAAGCTTCCTTGTGCAAAAAATACGATGGAAAAAGAACGGAACAGGAAAGCTAGCGGCCGCGGGGCTGAACAGCGGCGACGGAGTTACGCCGGGCCGACCGCGCGCCCTTAAGAGTGGGCGGAGTCGCCCTCCGAGCCGCTCGCCGCCCCGCCCCCTCCGCTCGCTGAAAAAAGTTTCAACAACAGCAAGCGGGGCCAATAGCGACCCGGAGCCGCGGAGGGGCCGAGCCGGGCGGCGAGCGAGGGAGAAAGGGAGCGGGTGCGGAGCGCGGGCCAGGCGCGGCGGCCGAGCGCGGCGTCGCCGCTGTTTTTGTTTGTTTGCCTTTCCATGCATGCATAATGAGGGGGAGCTGCGGCTCCGCGCGGGGGCTCCCGGCCCGCTTTTGTATTTAAAGCCTCGCCACGAGCGAGTCCGCAGCCGGGCTCCGCGATCCGCTCCCGGGCGCCGGTTCCTGAGCAGCCGCCGCGAGGAGCCGGGGCCGCCGGCGGGCCGCGCCGCGCCTTCCTCTCCGTGCTCCAGACGCAGCTTACCGACCTCGGCGAGACCGGCGAGGGGGGAGGGGAGGCAGCCGGGCCGGGCCCTTCGGGCCGAGCCGGGCTGGAGGGCGGGC
>NW_004524687.1:5187733-5188718 GCF_000260255.1 Octodon degus
ATAAAGACATTCATAGGCTGAAAGTCAAAGGGTGGAACACAATACTACATGCCCCAGCACCTCAGAAAAAAGCAGGGGTAGCAATCCTATTCTCAGAAAGTCTCAACTTCAAACCAACAATGATTAAGTGAAATAAAGAAGACCACTGTATACTGGTTAGGGGAAAAATTCAAGAGGAAGTGGTAACACTCATAAATATGTATGCACCAAACACAGGAGCACCCAACTATATAAAGGAAATCTTAATGGATATGAAAAATCTAATATCCAATACCACAATTATAACAGGAGACCTTAACACCCCCTTATATCCAAACAATAGGTCAACCAGACAAAAACTTAGCAAAGAAATAACAAAACTGAACCAGAGCTTGAAACAAATGGACTTGGTGGACATATACAGAGTATTCAACCAAACAGAGCTGAATACACTTTTTTCTCAGCTGCACATGGGTCATTTTCTAAAATAGACAACATACTGCTCCGTAGGTCATGCTAAAGTACATATAAGAAGACAGAAATTATTTCACGCACATTATCTGACCACAGTGAAATAAAGCTGGAAATAAATGACAAAAGAAACCAGAAAAAAACCTTAAATACATGGAAATTAAATGACATCCTACTGAGCAATCAATGGGTCACAGATGAAATTAAACAAGAAATTCAACAATATCTACAATTCAATGAAAACTCAAGCACAACTTAACATAATTTATGGTCTGGAAAGTTCAACACTCATTCATGTTAAAAGTCCTACAGAAAATTGGAATAGATGGCCCATACTTCAATCTTGTAAAAGCCATTTATGAAAACTCAACAGCTAACATAATCCTAAATGGGGAAAAACTGAAATCTTTTGCTCTTAGATCTGGTACAAGACAAGGACGTCCTCTATCACCACTCCTATTCAATATAGTTCTGGAATCATTAGCTACAGCCAGTAGACAAGAGAAAGAAATAAAAGGAATAAGAATAGGTAAAG
>NW_004524687.1:5191204-5210874 GCF_000260255.1 Octodon degus
GCCGCGGCCCCGCGGCGTGCAGCCCCCCGGGGCGGCAGTGAGCGCCCCCCGCCACCGCCTGGGGCTGAGCGCGGTCGTGCCTTTGCCGGAGCCGCCGCGCTAGAGCAGGAGTCCACTTCGGCCCGCAGCGGAGCAGCGGCCGGCGGCGCGCATGGATTTATGAAGACGCTCATGCAAGAAGGGGGCCGGACTCAGGCAAACTTTTCCGCCGGCTCCGCGTCCGCTGCTCCCCGCACCTCCGCTCCGCTCCGCTCCGCGCCCGGCGACCGCCGCTGCTCGCGATGGTGGCCGTGCTGCTGGGCGGCGGCGGCGAGGCCCGCGGGGGGACCGGGCCCGGCGCTTGGCTGTGCTTGATGGCGTTGCTGCAGCTGCTGGGCTCGGCGCCGCGGGGCTCCGGGCTGGCGCACGGCCGCCGCCTCATCTGCTGGCAGGCGCTGCTGCAGTGCCAGGGGGAGCCGGAGTGCAGCTACGCCTACAGCCAGTACGCCGAAGCGTGCGCGCCGGTGCTGGCGCAGCGCGGCGGGGCCGATGCTCCGGGGGCCGCCGCCGCCGCCTTCCCGTCGCGTTGGCGCTGCCCGAGCCACTGCATCTCGGCGCTTATTCAACTCAACCACACGCGCCGCGGGCCCGCGCTGGAGGACTGTGACTGCGCTCAGGACGAGAACTGCAGGTCCACCAAGCGCGCCATCGAGCCCTGCCTGCCCCGGACAAGCGGCGGCGGCGCGGGCGCGGGCGCGGGAGGGGTCATGGGCTGCACTGAGGCCCGGAGGCGCTGTGACCGAGACAGCCGCTGCAACCTGGCGCTCGGCCGCTACCTGACCTATTGCGGCAAGCTCTTCAATGGGCTGCGGTGCACCGACGAGTGCCGAGCGGTCATCGAGGACATGCTGGCCGTGCCCAAGGCGGCGCTGCTCAACGACTGCGTGTGCGACGGCCTCGAACGGCCCATCTGCGAATCGGTCAAGGAGAACATGGCCCGTCTGTGCTTCGGCGCGGAACTGGGCGCCGGCCCGGGCAGCAGCGGCTCGGACGGCGGCCTGGACGACTACTACGATGAGGAGTACGACGACGAGCAGCAGCGCCCCGGGGCCGCTGGCGCTGAGCAGCCGCTGGACGACGACGACGGCGGCGTGCGCCCGGGCGGCGGCGCTGCGGGGCCGGGCGGGCGCGGGGACCTGCCCTCCGGGCCCAGGCGCAGGAGCAGTAGCGGCGGCCCCCGCGCGGCGCCCTGGGACGCCTGGGCGGCACTCTGCCCCGTTTTGCTGCTGCTGCTCCGGCCGCTCCTCTAGCTGCACCGGCACCTGTGGCCGGGCCGGAGCGAATGAGGCCAGGGCGTCCGAAACTCTGCTGGAGACTGTCCTGCCGGGTCCTAGCCGCCTGGCCTTTCCCATCTCTCCAAGCTGAGCCCTGGGACTTCCCGCCCTACTCCCCGCTCCAGAAACCGCACAGGGTTCGGGCTGCGGAAGCCGCTCCTGGAGTTCCGGACAGCCTGCAGGAAACGGTGCGGGACGCGACCGAATCTGCAAAATGCTGGCGTGGGGGGGGGGGTCTTCACAGTCCCCAGGGACTGGGCTTAAAGGAGGGCTGCAGGGTGAAGGAGAAATGAAACACAAAGGGGCTGTTTACTAGCATTTTCCTTGTGAGGGAGGAAAATAGTGCTTGTGGCCAGTGAGGCCGGAGCAATAGTGAGTAAAGAGAAAAGTCCCACTTACCGACTTTTGCGTTCACTGTCGGTGGCAGTACCCAGAGTGCCTGGTGACCAGTGGTGGGAGGCGATGATTGCCTCAGGAGGGACTCCTAAATTAGTTGCTGATAACTATGAGCCCTTGACCTTAAATTTCATTGCTACTATTCTGATCTCTTAGCACATTTCTTAGGGTTAAGAGTCCAAAAATGCTCATCTAAAGAGTTACTATGGCATTGAACAATGCCGCTTTTTATTTAAAAAGCTCTGCACTGCCATCTGTGAAAGGCTCTTTATGATGTTTGTGTTGCTGTCAGTTTTGTTCTTTATATCAAGAAATTGTATGTTCAGATATGCGGAGATCATAGATGCCTCTGCCCCTATCGGGGTGCTCAACCCTGGTACATCGTATATAAAGTGTATTAAGACTGGAATTTGTTACCAGTTGCTGTACTTTGTATATATAATTTTTATAAATTGTATGCCTCAGAAATAATTTATTTTTAAGAAGAAATTAAAAGTTTTAAATCCACATTCATGTTAAATTTTTTACCCCCAGCACTGTATAGAATTCACTTGTCACTAGGGATCCAAACCCAGTATCTGTTTGGAAGTATGGTCTATTGAGAACAGCCTTAAAATGTACAGTGTATTTTATAGATTTGAAGTAACATTCTTATTTTCAAAAGAATTTATGGACATTGTAGAAATGTATAAATGCATTTCCAAACTGCCTTAAACATTGTATTTTTATAGACCTCATTTTTTAAAGTCCTATGATTTAAATAACTATGGCTTTGTGTATTTTTTGGTTGGTTTATTAAAATAATGTACATCAGTAAAGAGATTATAAACAATGAATATGGTGTAGTTGCTTTCCAGAATTTAGCCCAGGAATAGGTGAAGAGGGTTGTACAGAGGACCCTGGGAATCCTTCAGCCATCAGTGGGGATTAAAGTTGAGTACAAGACAAAAAATGTGGGGGATTTCTACCTTTAATTTAATGAACAATTAGACATCTCTAAATGAGGCAGCTAAAAGATACGCAACTGGCCTCCCTTGCTTTATTTCAGTGTGTAGAGAATTAGACAACTCACCAAACTGTACTGTGCATAATTTGAGGGTAAACCCAGGCATCACATCCCTCCACCCTCTTCTCTTGGGCATTTCCCCCCCCCACACACACACACCCACCCAAGCCCCTACCCCCAGGAGAGTCTTCTGGCTACTAGACCTGCAATCAAACAGGCCTATAACATCTGTTACCAATAGAGCCCAGGAAACCTACAAGACTCAATACTTCAAAGTCATTTTCACACTTTTGGTGAAAAAGTACAAAATTTTGTTGCAAAACATTCCCCAAAGCAAAAGTAAACACACCGGGGAGAGGAATAATTACCAGAACTTGTAATATTTTTGTGGAGAGTTGTTTAGCAGTGGGCTGAAGGCTGGGCTTTTGCCAGAGCTACTGATCTACACTCAAACGCCCTTAGATAAATAATTACACTCTTAAGCTGTGTCGAGTGCGGATACACTTGACCTTGTAAATAGAAATGTTTGCAGTAGGAATAAACTCCAGCATTGGAAAATCTTTTAAACATTAACACAAAAGAGAGCGCTCTGTCCTCTGGGGATTTGAGCCTGAACCTCGCCAAGCTAGGCACTTGCAAGGGGGAAAAAAAGTTTATTTATCTTCTATTCCTGGTGTTTATTTAAAGCTTTTCATTTTAAACTCCATGATTGGAAGGCAAGTCAGGAGTTTAAAAAGTCACCACAAATAAACTGTGTCTGAGGGGTCGACAGATTAGCAAGATCTGGTGTCTCTTTATTTGATATTAACATGTGCTGAGAAAACATAACCAGATTTCTCTGCTGCCTAAAGTAATTAACAAAGCTTTGCCCCTTCCAGCTTCCTCCCACCCCCTATTGCTTGCGAGGTTTCTTTTCCCTCTAACTCTTTTCCTGGGTTTTATGGAGCAATTCTAGGCACTCGTTGGTGCACCTAAAACTGAGATTATACGTACATGTAGATCTTCAAAAAAGCATAAGATAGTTGTCCCACAGGAGAAGCCTAGGAGAGCAGTGTGGGGTTGGAATCTCCAGTCACCTGAATGGTTGAGTAAACATATTGTTAAAACAAAGCTGAGCTCCTTGTTTCTTTGGGAAGTGAACAAAGAGTATTCCAAGAGACTTGGTAAATGAAATCAGCTTTCTTTACAAAAAAAAAAAAAAAAAAAAAAAAGAGAGAGAGGAGTTAGCAATGCTCCTGTGTTTGCCCTTAAATATATTTAAATCATCTCCATCTCATGTTATTTTAACACATTCTTGATGAAAAGTTAAGTCTTTGTCCCAGTAAAAGGCCCAGTTTTCCCCAGTAAGAAGTAAAAGGCATTAGCACTAGAAAAGGCCTGATAATTAACTGCTACAATAAACTCACAACTTGATTTTACAGGGTCCTGTCAAAAGCATCTGCCTGGAATAAATCAACACAGCTAGCTCTTGGGGAGAGAGGACGCGAGGCTTTAGGCTTTCTTCCTTAAAGAAAGTGAACATTGATCTGTAGTCCATTCTGCGTAATTTAAACAATTATGCACCGGAGCCCAGAAGCCCCTGGCCTCCATATAGATCTAGTGGGTTCCAGAACAGGTTGTTGAAATGTCAGGGCCCTTGCACTGCTGGTTGTGGGGTTGTGTGTTGCCATCTGCTTCTAGATAGAAAAGATTTTTACAGATGTTGACATCTGTAATAGCTGACACTCTCCAGGGAGCCCATTGGAATTCTGGACATTTGGCCTTCTCAGATGTCTCCTGGAGCATGCCTGGAAGTACCATTAGTGAAAGAAAAGGTATCCGGCTTTTCTTGAGAACTCTCAAGAGTGCCTCAGAGAAGTTTTCCAAAGTGGGAGAAGCTCCTCTTGGATTCCATGTAAAACATCATGTGTCCCCATAGCCATTCCTATTTCCCCAGCTAGCAGGTTGGAATGCTCAGTGACAGTTTATTTGTCTTTGGAGGCACTTCAGTGACAAATGTTTAAGGGAGTGTGGGACAATGGTCAAGAACAAGGGGGCAGTTCATTGAACTGACAGTGACCATACAGTAAATAGAAGGAGGTTCAAGCTTCACTGCCCACCCGAGCACACAGCAACGCTTTTGTATATGATCACAATGGCCATAACATAAGGTCTCTGTTTGTTTTCAATGATATATAGTAGTGTACATGACCATGCACATACATGAAGTGGAAAAATGGCTGGCTGGAGGTAAATTCTGCTGAGTGGCAGGAGATCCTTGTACTTGGGCAGCACCCGCGTGTATCTACAAGGAAGGAAGTAGCACCTGACCCTGACTGTCATAACTGCACAAGGACACACATGTGGTCAGTGCCATGCCACAGGTCTCCAGTGGGATTTGAGTCAAGGAAAACCCAACAACACATGTCCCTACCTGAGAATCTGAGGAAACTACTTGGCATGGACGTTCACCTCCTCACCCCATGTTCATGCCTTCACCCCATCCCACAATGTTATGTGACATTGAAGAAAGAGACCAAAACACTCCAGAACTTTCTAAGACATTATAAGCCCTGTTGGAAATCTCTCTACAGTACAGTCAAGCTTTGGCTTTGCATTATGAACTTATCGAGTTCAATTGGAAACTCTCTAGTGCAACTTCACGTTTTTCTTTTCAGAGCTGGAGAAAGAGAAGGAGAAATTACTTATTTTTTGACCTCTTACACCAAAGATATCAGAAATGTCATCACTTGACGTGGGTTTCCCCACTACTCAAGCAAAGTTGTTGGGAGTCTTGTGTTACCATGCCTGGTGGCCAGAGTCGGGCTCCTGCCTGTGAGTTATGTTGGACTTTACTATACTTCATTTGAGAGACTGCCTCTGGAAGATGCAAAGTGTCACCCTTGACTATTGCAATGACAGAAGTAGTGCACTGTCAACAGAAATACCTCCTAAGGCATCCATTTAATCAATTTCTTAAATAACAGAATGATCTACTACAAAATAGTGGACTGTATACACTATATTTTGGCACAAAGATGGTCATTCTCCCACTAGTAACCAGGGCTCTAAATAAATGATTTCAACAATGTTTTATTAAAGGACGACAAGAGCCCTCGAGCTGCATTAATCGGGGAGAAGTCGAGTGGCACTTTTGTTATGGAAATGTTAAGCACATAATAGCACAGCCAAACAATGTACAGCCACTTCATTCTTTCAGCCATGCTGACACCTCTTAAAGAGGAGCTGCAGGGAAGGATGTGGGAAAGATTTGCTTTCCTAGGAAGCTTTCAGCTCATATTTTGGAGGGCTACCTCCAAACCCTGTGTAACATGCATGCAACAGAGGCCAGAAGGGCTGCTGGGAGAGAGAAAGGTTTTCCACCTGGTATTTCAAAAGCACAGGTTCCTCAAGAAAACCAAGTCTACATTTTTGGGGGTGGTATTTTGCCCAAATAATGTTTTGGTGATAAGGTTGAGTTCAGTTTTATAAAGCTGGCTGGCAACTCAGTAGCTCTCGATGGTGTTCAGGATGCATTGAGTAGTTATCCTAGAGCTCAGTCTCCCTAACAAATAGGAGACATTCTAAACTTCCTGATAGGTGGGCACACAGCATCACCCAGTGCCTCTTTGGTTCATAACAAAAAATAAACAAAATGATCGGATCTGTTCCTGGGCTTTACAGCACCCTTACTTTCTCTGCATGTGCCTTTACAAGTATATTTCATTGTTATAAGTTAGATACATTATTAGAAGTTTCTTGGATGCCAGAGAGGGTAACTTCTCACAACTATGCTGCACCATGTATTTTTTCTCTGCTCAGATACTGCCATGTACCAAAATAAAGAACATTTTAGTTCAATTTTAGACCTTTTTTTTTTTTTTTTTTCGGAACCAGGGATGGAACTCAGGCCCTTGCGCTTGCCAGGGAAGCACTTATTCCACTGAGCCATCTCCCTGGCCCCAATTTTAGACCTTTTTGGAGAAGAATTCTTTTATGAAAGTGGCTCCCTTTGACTTCAAGTTTTAAACCATATCACTTCTTACCTGTTAGATAGTTCCACCTATTTTTCTGTTGTATTTTTCTATAACAAATATTGCTGTCAGCCTTTGTGATGGCTAAAGTTTAGCTCTGTACTCATGAGCAAGTGGTGGGGGCAATAAAAGATTCCTGAGGCATGCACTGTATGGGTATTGGGTGCAGCAGTGCCTATGGGCGTGCAACACCGCCATGTCCCTAGACAAGCTGCCAGTCAGGTCAGGGACACAAACATACACAGACACCATTGATGCATAAAGCAAGCACAGAGAAGGATGGCTTGCCAACATCATTGTGGGAAAGCCTCTTAGAGAAGTTGACCTTGAAGGGGAGACCAAAGTCGGACATAGGTGTTTGCTGGTGTAAAGAGGAACAACTGACCAAGAAGCACTGGAGCACTGCAGTGTAGTGGTGCCTCTTGCATGTACATGATGGCCAAAGCGTGATGGGAGGACATGATGAAGAGCTTGCCTTGAAAGAAGGGCCAGTGCGAGGTTGTGAAAACCTTGAAGATCACTGTGGGGCATAGACTTTCCCCTACACAGTGTAGAAACTTACTTGTCACATGAACAAGAAGGCAGATTCAAGACTCTGAAACTGGTCAGACACTAGTGCAGGAGTGGGAGAAGCTGAGAGGACTCCTGCTGGGGTTTTGGTTCAGAATACTGCTGAGCAGAATCACAGATGGTTCTAGGGGAAGAAAGGTTAGACGGTAAGTGATGTTAGAAGACATTTCAGATATCTTGTGTAGGGACTTGTTGGGCTCTCAGTGTACCCCATGGTGAAAATGAGGAAAAGACAGACAAGAGACAATAGTTGGGTCAGGTAGAGGTTCTCTCTTCCATTAGGAAAAGAAGAACCTGTCCAAGAACTGTGGAGTATTTATTTATACCCTAGAGAGGTTCATGTCAATTTCAACCTTTCTACCCAGCAGTAAGTTAGTAAGCTTCAACTGCTTGTTTACATGCTTGGAAGAGCTACTGTGTTCTTGGGCTGGTTCTGTCCTGTATGTGTTATTATTTTCCAGCTTTAGCCACTCCCAACAATCCTGGTCATGGTGCACTGCAGGACTTCAACTTTGAGTGTGGTGCTGAAGTGGTAGTGGGCTGTAGATAGTGACTAATCTTCACAGAGCTTGAAGAAGATAGGCAGAGGAGTGGTCACCAGAAGATTACTCCAGGAGGATGGGTCACAAAGGGCTGAGCAGCCAGATCCTGTCGTGTGAATTATTGCTTGCAACCCATTTTGGAGAGCTGATTTGGTGGTCATGAACTTCTTTGGTTGTTCTTTGTCAAGGAAGTGTCTTATTTTTCTATTGATTGTGAAAGATTTTGCAGAATACATCAATCTGGGTTGGAGGTTGTTTTCTTGTAGGATTTGGAATACTCTAAGCTCTCTTTGACTTAATAGTTTGTGTTGAGAAGTCTGCTGTGGCTCTGATAAGTTTTTCTTTATAGATGATTTGTTTCTTTTCTCTAACTGCTTTTAATATTCTATCCTTGCACTGAATTCATGGGATCTGGATTGTCTTATACTTTGGTTGCTGAGGGAGGCCTGTGTGGCTCTCAAAGTTCCTGGGGAGAAGGATGGTGAGAGGATGGAAAAATAAAGAAAAGAGAAAGCTGAGGTCAGGTGGAGCCCTCTCTCCAGATGGGAGGAAAGAAACTGCTCAACCATCACAGTGTATTTATTTATGCATTTGGTAGGCTGGTGTCCTGTGATACCTTTATCTAGCAACCCATTGCTTGGATTATCTCAGGGCTTGGTGCTCAAGCAGCCTGTTCACACAGCTCACTTGGGCACTCTTTGTTCTCAGGACCAGACTTGCTCTAGCATCTCATGTGTGATCAATTTCTAACTTCAGCTGCTCCCCACACTTGGTGTAGACTTATTTTGGTCATGGATATTAGGAGTTCTATATGCCTCATTTATTTGTATGTTAAATGCTTTATCCATTTTTTTTTTTTTCAGAACCGGGGATTGAACTCAGGCCCTTGCACTTGCCAGGGAAGCTCGTATTCCACTGAGCTATCTCCCCAGCCCCACTTTATCCATGTTTTAGAAATATTCTGCTATTAATTTTGTGAAGATTTCCTTTTAGTGGTATTTGCACTCTAGCTTTCTCTTTTACTTCAGTCTCATGTTGTTCTTCTTGGCTTCGTCTTGGCAGCTGTGTGTTTGAATTTCTACGTTCCCTTGGTATTTTCAAGATGCTGCTTTTCACAGTCACTAACTGCAATCCTGTCTTCTAGATGTGGTATTCTACCTTCATTCAGTCTATTGTGTATGGTTTCAGGGGAATTTTTAATCTTTTGGATGTTTAAATCTGCTTCATCAATTCCATTTCTTTCCTATGTCAGGTATTCATGGTTTCCACTGTTTTCCTAAGTACATATATATTTTTTTAATCCTGGTCTACTCTAGATTTATTGAACATGTCTTTCATTTTTAGTGTCATTTTTTATACCTGACAGATTATTTTTTATACAGCCATTTCCATTTTTTTTTACTCCAGCTGCTATCATTTAAAGAATTCCAGAATGTGAATCCCTATTTCTTGTATCTCATTATGCTCTGGAATTTTCCTGGGTGGCCCAGAGGTGTGGAGTTGCATTTTGCTAGTGTCTTGTCATTTTTTATTTGATATTTTTTTATTTTATTTTGATCTCTGTGTTTGTGCTTGTATGTCTTATGGTAGTTAGCTTTATTACTAATATCAAGGCTTCTCTATGAATTGTCTATTCCTAAGAGACTCTTCAAGGTATAGGTGGTTCTTGGTCTTTGTGTCTATCCCAAGATCCTGGCTTCACAATTTGTTCAGGATAAGATGTTGGTACCTATTTGGCTCAGTAACTCATCCTTTGCTACTAGACTATGATGATGGTTATTACCCCAGTCAATCACAGTCAATCATACATACAAGGGAGAAAATTTGACTACAGCATATATGACATCCTCGCTAAAGTAGTACAGGTATCAATAAGAACAGCATTAAGCACTGACAAACTGTGGTAACTATTAATTTGGTATCTAAAACTACAGGAACAAGTTCTACAGTTTTATTATAAAATCCAGCATGTACAGGAACTTATATGCAATGGTTTCCTATTGGTATGTTAATTTTATCCTGATTGGGGGATATTTATGAGGGATAGAAGACCAAGCAGACAGATAGATGAATTGAACAAAACAAAATATAGCAGAAGGAAAGTTGTAAGGAAACTAGTGATGAGTACAGGAGAGAAAGAATGAAAAAGAAATCAAAAGAATATTGAAGCAAACCAAAAAGAAAAGAGACTATGTTCACTCACATGAGAGTATCATAAATCAAGAGAGATAGCTGAGGGAAGAGAGAAAGAAGATGAATTGCACAAAACAAAACAAAATTCAAGGTAAGAAACCTAAATAGTAAAAAAAAAAATTAAAAACCAAAACCAAAGAATAAAAATAAACTAACAAAAAACCCCAAGCAGACTAAAAAAGGAAAAGCACTCAAACAAAGAAAAAGAAAAATAGTAAAATTCCCTTGGTGGTAGTCAACAAGCTTTACAGTAGTGTCCAAGTCAGGCCCCAGAAATGTACTGTGTTTGCAGTCAAGTTTGCAGTGGGATTTGTGCTAGGTTTGGGGCCAAATCAGGCTCTGGATGTGGGGACTGGGCTGGTCTTTAGCTAACAATGTTCGGGTGTCCCCTTTTCCTTACTGTGTTTGTCTCTGCAGCCCTCTCAGATAAGGAGAGCCTGTGTTGCTCCCAGACCCAGGAGCAGTTGGCTCCTTTGGACCTCAAACAGATTCCTCTGTTTCATACCACTAGCTTGTTTTACTGACCATAGGGCTGGGTCATGTCCTTGTTCCTCCATAGGCCAAGGCTGCTTTCCTGCCTGCACCACTGGGCCAAGGTGGCCACTGGAGCAGAGTCTGGGTGGTCTCAGCTCCTACCTCTCAGCAGAATTCCCACAGCCTGCTTCCCAGCTGCTAACAGTCCACTGTGACTGAACTGTTTTTTGCTCCTTCCACGCTGGGACTTTGGCAGCGAAGAAACCTCCAATCCCACCTCATTCACTAACTGCTCGTTCAGTAGGGCCTTTTGGGAAGCAGTGTCCTGCCATGCTGGGAGTGTTCTGCTGGGGTGCGCTGCTCTCTAGAGCACCATGAACAAATCCTAACAAGCAAAATGAAGTGACTGAATTTCTAAGAAAATGTAAGTAGGGAGCCATCATAATACTAATAGTAATTACTATTATAATCAGAGTAGCACTAGGATTATAAAAATTGCCAACATCATTCCATTATGTTAACATAGCAGTAAAAATAACCAATGTTATTCAGTGATTATGTATAATTATCACTACATGCAGTGCTGAGCATACCATTTGATCTCTGCAACAAAACTACCACCTTTTTGCAAATGAAGAACTAATACCTAAACACCTTGGCCATGGCCTTTCAGTGAGGAGTTTCATGAATACATAATCCAGGTCTGACTGTGTGGAGGTTAAGATTTTGATTTTTCTTTTATCACAGTGAGTCTCAAAACATAGAAAGCTTGGAATTGAAGAACTTTTGAAATATCGGGCCAAACTCAAGTGACAGCACCTGGCTGTCTGTGTGGCATATGACTTAACAAAGGAGATGCTAGAACTGTCCTTGGAAGCAGTTTCGTCACTGTGTAAACATGACAGAGTAAACTCATGCAAAGGAGAGTGACCACAAGGTAATAATGCAGCATAACTGATGGGATCATGTCTTGTGTGTGCTCCACTGGTGACTGAAACATCATCGTGAAGTTTGGGACTTGGATCTGTGACAGGAAATCTACCTTTGTATTAGCAAGTAACACCACCAAGGCTCATCATTATTCTCTTCCTTATATATTTATATGACTTCCAAATTTCATCAGTAAATATTATCTTACTTTCACAATTAAAACCTTTAAAAAATAATATTTGGAATCATAAAGGAGAAACAATAGAGCGCAGATCCAGCTCTTCAGCCTCTGTCCCTCATGGCCTGTGCTTCCAAAGGCGGCACCCGCTCTTCCCGGCATGCTTCATAGACCCCAGATTCTCGCCATGATGTAACACTTCTCGAAGCAGAAAGTAATGTCGAAACTGTTCTACTTGAAAAAGCTTTCGGTGTGTGAAAATAGAACACAAAAATGTTAGAATAAGAAGACTCTTGGGAAAATAATAATCTCTTTGCCCTATTCCTCCTTTTATGCACTCCTTCAGTTCAGTGGATTTCAGGAGCCCTCTGGGGCCAGCCCTGTTCAGGAGAAGCAGCTACCAGCCGAGGTTCCCTTCTGTGGAGGTGCGCAGGGAGCACCAAAATCTTGCTTTTGGAGCACGTACTCCTGTCTTCTGTAAGGATAATGTTCTTCCTTTAGCAAGGAACAACTGTCTTTTCTCTTTGTCTCCATCCATGCATTAACAGTTTTATCCTTCTTTTCTCAAAGTACGATCATTCTTATGGGCACACATGGACAAATACAGGCTTTCATACAAATGACATCTTTATTTTGGGGTTTTAATGTGTTGTATGAGAAGAATGAGATCCTAAATTTTTAGTATATTAAAATGTAGTGTATATTAAAGTGTAACAGTTTTATTCTACTAAAGGTTCCCCCCCCCCTTTTTTTTTCTTTTGCAGTGTTAGGTATTGAATTCAAGGTGTTCTGAGCACAAGGCAAGTGTTCTGCTCCTGTCTACATCTCCAGCTCTTTAGTGAAGCCTGAAGAAAAGTTAAACCAAAAATTTTCTGGCACATTTGATGGGTTAAAACATGCTCTGATTCTTGGCATTGGAACAAAATGCAATGCTATAATCGGGAAGGACAACATACATAGAACGTCTAAGTTAACCATAGCATTTTGTATTGTGAATTGTTGTTAAAATAATCATCAGTAAGCTCTTGAAAAAAACAGACTCATATTTCATTTAAATTGCCAAATGGAGTCCTTGTTCAATGAATTTTTCTCATTTCCCAAAATTCAAGCTATTCGAACCAATATCGTTTATAACAAAATAAAGCAAAAACCTGCCACTATGAAGGTTACTGGCAGGACATTAGTGATTTTATCATCTGGCCTCTGCTATCTCATACCTCAAAACTTAGTGCTTTATGCTCTTAATAATTTATTCCATCGCAGTTCCACAAACCAGCACTAGTTCTTCTGGCTTTTTCAGGCTCCCTGGGCTACAACCAGCTGGAGTGGACCAGGGAGGAGGACTTGTTCCTGGCGGCCTCCTTCAGCTCTTGGCCCCGGCAGTGAGGGTAGGGGAGCTGGCCTAGGTGGGCACTTCTGGTATCTAAGAGCATACATAGCTCCTGCTTTCTGTGGCACCGAGATGCCTACAGGAGTGCAACCAAGGAAGGCCCAACACACCAGCCCTTTTCAAGCTTTTGCCTGGGCTGCATTCGCCTGGATCCCGTGACCAGTGAAGGTCATGGACTCAGCCCCACTGCAGGGGTAGATGAAAAGGTGGGTCTTTCTGCCAGAAGGAAAGCAAGGCTGCGTAGCAAAGGGCATCTATCTTGGAATGGGAAGGGCCACAGCAGCCACTCTGTAAACAGCCTTCCAACGTAATGAATGGTTTTCCCTGGCTTCTATTTCCACATCTTCTGCTGGCATGACAGAAAGAGATACGAGCGTGGTTGGCAGGCTTTATTTTCAGAATTTATAGAATTCAGAGCCAAAAACAAAAAGCCAGAAAGAACCTGAAATATTGCTCTGTTTTATTTGCTAAAGACTCAGTATCTAGTAGGATCATTTCTTAATTTTCTTCTGCTTCAATATATCTTATATAATGCTGCAAAACTGTGTTACCTTCCAAAAGAGGTTCAGAATCAGCTTGTAAAGATTCCTTGACAAGATTTTATTGTGAATTTTAACTGCAATTGTAAGTAATTTATAGATCAGTATGGAGACAATTGGTAGGCTTATCATACCTTTACCATTTCTTAATTACTATCTTTTCAGGCAAACACTATATTGATCTATAAACAATTCTTATTTAAAGTTTTATATATTATTTCATTCAAGACTTTATATTTCCTTACAGACTTATTCCTAGGTATTTTATAGTTTCTATGGGATTATTATGGTTATGATACTTTAATAGAGTTAACAGTAGGTTATTTCTGGTTGTAGTATATTGATTTGGTACCAAACACCTGGCTGCAGTCTTAGGTGAACCAACCCAATGTTCAATGATTGGCTAAAAGGACTCACAGAACTCAGCGAAAGCTGTTGCTATTGTAGGTGTGACACAAAACAAAGAAAGGATGCAGCCTACAGCAGCCAGCCAAAAACTTCATGGAACACCCACCCCACTGTCGTCTCGGCACACAGTCAGGAGACACAGTGTGCACACCAGCCCTCGCTCCTGGGGAACTTGCCTGCACCACAGTGCTTGTGCTGTGACTCAGTTCAGGACTTCTTGCTCTAGGGGTGATTATATCATGGACTGCCATTCTGGCTGATCTCAGCCTCCAGGTCAGTGGATTCCTCGTGATCTGAAAATCACACAGTTGGTCTTCATGGTGTAATTTTGTATGTATACAACATTTTCATAATTGGCAACAATTTCTGTTATTTTCTTTGAATTGTATTTATTTGTTTTTGATAAACATTTACCTATTTTCAAGTTTAATAAACATAGTTTTCAGCTGTATGTGGTAGGGAATGGCTTATAATCCCAGCATTCTGGGAGGCTGAGGCAGGAAGATCATAAATTCTAGGTCAATCTGGACAATCTAATGACTCAATGAAAGCCCTAGGTTCAGTACTCAGTACTGGAAAGCAAAAAGTTCTCTTGTAGTCATTCTTGAAAATAAAAATGATGTCTCATATTTTTAAAAAGTCACTTATTCTATTGATGCAGCAGAAATATCTTATGCATACTTTCCATTTCATCATACAGAATGTTTTTAGAATGTTCCTTCAAGAATTGCAATTGAGAGCCGGCCAGATAGTTCAGCAGACTAAAGCACCTGCTTAGGTAGAGCACAGAGGCTGGGGTTCGATTCCCGGCCTGCCATGCCAGCCTTGTCCCTGGGGGTGCACTGAGACATCAGTTAAGACTGGGTGTGGTGGCCGGTGCCTGTAATCTCAGTGCTTGGGAGACTGAAAACAGGAGAAACGCTAAGATTTCGACTGAGTCCAACTTTAACTTCTTCATTAAAAGCCGTTCTCAATGGTAGTATATTTTGGTTGAGCAGTAAGATGACAACCTGAATATTACAAAGGACTCTGGAGTACTTGTACTCCCACTACGTGCTGTTCTTCCGTAACGAAAAATAATTCCATCATAATTTCCTCTCCATTGTACAAATAATTATGTCTTGTAAATTAAGTTCTTAGCACACAGGAGAAATTGTGTGTAATAAAATTATCGTATCTTTTGAAAAAAAATAGAGCCATTCTTAGGTGAGCTGCTAACGTCTGTGTGCCAGTACATGGCAGAAGCTCCCACCCAGTACAGTTTGGTGCATTTGACTTTCTCTGTGCGAAGGCACAAGTGGTTTTACTATAGTGCTTTTACTACACTGGTGCAAACAGTGTAGCCTGACTTCCTGCCGGGGTTGTAGCGGGGAGGTAGGTGTCTTGGAAACCACTGGGGAATCTGCGCAGTGCTCTGAACGTTGCTTGTGACCCACTGTTTTCTTTCCATTATTTATAAAATGTGTGTTTCATGCTCACTTTCATGACTTATTTTTCCAGTTAGTATTTGTAGTGAGATAGCAGGACTGGTTCGTGGATGTTCTTCTTGCATTCTTACTGCAGGCTGATACCTGTCTAGATGCTTGGTATAGGCTTCCAGTTGAGAAATTGTTTTTTCAGTTTCTTTTTCTTAATTACTACTTTGAAGAGTTCTACTTATTGAACTATTAATGAAATATATTTTTATAAATATTTTAAATAGATTTTTAAAATATAAAATTTTATCATATAAATAATTTTCTTCAGTTTTTTTACTCCTGTGCCTTCATTCTTAACTTGATCTATGACTCCTTCTTTTAAGATTTGCCATATATTATTGTTTTTGCAAATAGCAAGTTTTGAGTTTCAGCTACTAAATTCTTGTACAGAGTTGTTCCTTCTTTTACTACATTTTGGTCTTCATTTTGGTTTTACTCTTCTACTTTAAACTTCTTTTTCTTTTCCTAAATTGTTAGCTCATTTATTTATATTTTTATACATCTTCAAATAAATTCATTTCTGAATGCTGCTTATTTTCCTTTGTGTAACTTTTGGATCCTATTCCACTGGTTTTGATGTGCTATTTTCTTACTATAATTCATTTCCAAGCAGTGCATACTTTTTATTGTTTTGTTTCTTGTGGTCCTGGGGATTGAGGAGCCCAGAAGACTGAGTGTGTTAGGCAAGTGTTCTGCCACTGAGCTCCACACTTCCAGCTCTTAATTTCCTATTTAACCTCAGAATTATCTAGATTATGTTTTTAAATTTCTTGCAGAAGTTTTCTCATTTTATAGCATTTCAATTGAGCCACAGTTTGCAATTTCATTTATAACATAGTACCACTGCATCCCCCTGTGATCCCTCCCCAGACCCCACCCACCCACATCCCCATAGACCCCCACCCCATGCTGGCAATGGAGCCCAGGCCCTAAGCACCCTACACAACCAACCCTCTTGATACTACTGGGAGGCAGGGTCTCACTAATGTTTCAACTGGCCTTGAACTTGCAATCCTTATGCCCCAGCTCTTTGAGTAGCTGGGATCAGACCACTGCACTCAGCTCAATTTCTCATTTTGCTTCTGTCTACTTTGTGTATATACAGAACCAAATCAAATACAGTGCTTAGGTTCAATGCTGACCTCATGGGGCAATTTGATTCAGTTCTCACCCAGTTAAGTTTGTGACCAGAATCGTGAAGAAAATTGAGTTCATGAACCAAAGCACCACTGTATTTTGAAGTGTATGGATGTGACATTTTATAACTATGGAAAGAAACCACTTAATAATTTGAACTGGGACTTTGCCCTCTTCATTGTTGTCTTTAACTTTAACATATAATATGTTGCTATAGTTTTACTTTGTTAGTTTATACTGTGTTTAAGTAGTCTACACTTTTTCTCACTGCAGCACAATCCACATACATTGAAAACTTAGAGGACTCAGTTGATCCAAAATAAGAGAATATAAAGGATCCATAATAATAACACCTCGGGAGCATCTATTTACATTGATGCATAGCACTTTAATCTTGTCTATATTTAAATAAAATCAAGATGGACAATATATATTGTTTTGCACATTGTTTCATTATACCCACATCTCCTTTCAAGCCACTTCAAAGGGTGCTACATCTCCTTACAGCTCTTCATTTTCCACCCTGCTATCTTTTTGTAAATAGTCCATAGCCGGTTATACTGACTTTTCATTTGGTTGGTTAATCAGTTTATTTTTTGAAATTTAATGAAGCTTTTATCTCTTCATGGTGACTTAAATCTATCGGTATGTATTGGTTCCTTATTTGTTTCAATTCCTTCTTACTGTTTTACCTTGTGTTCTACACTTACCATGTTCTCTTACTTATTTGAGTCCTAGACCTTTGTTGGATAGATGGAGCCTTCTCTCAGCTTCATTTTCTTGCACCTCCTCCCTGCCCCACTGTTTGAGTAACTTGCATATCTGTATCTTCTGATGTTTATCTTCAGAGATAGGTCCTGTGTTTGGCTGCTATTCTCTGTCAATCTCTCACGTTAGTCACTTTATGTCCTGCCAAAGAAGACAATAACCTTTCCTCTCCTCTTTCTCTCAGCCTCAGGGCAGGCACATTGTAGTCTATACATTGTTCCTGTGTCCTGTTACTGATACTTTATCTTCGTGACCCATCTTGGAAGGAACAATGCTTGTTGCTCTTTTCTTCTAGGAGGAAAGCAAAAATAGAAGTATTAAATCATAATGACTTTAAAGAGTCTCTATGAGAATTTGACAGAAAACGAAAGTAAGAAAACTTCTTCTACTAGCTAGAACCAAAGTTCCTCTTGGTAAAGAAATAGTCTCCTTAGGAAGACTTTGGTGAATTCTCCAGTAGAGATCACTAAGGGCCGCTCCAACACAGAAAGGCTAATGGGAAACACAAGTGGACAATTCAAGTACGTTTTGTGAGTCATAATCTGTGGTGGAGAGATCAGGAGTGTGAAGAAGAAAGAGTGGGGAAGGAGGTCACAATACAGAGAATAACAATACTACAAGAGACTGTGCTTGAGGTGTCAGAAAGAGGGATGGGCTCCCAGGGAATGGAAAGGCTTTTGCACTGTTCTCTGAGATGCTCACAAAAGTCTGCCATCTATCACTTCACCTTATTACATCCATACATTTGACCTTGTATGTGATGGAGGAGCACAGTCTTCCATACAAAGAAAGAGTTTTGCCCTTATGATGGTTAGTACTGGGGCAGAGATACACAAGTTCAGAGAGTAGAAAAGATTAAAGCCCTGAGAGTTCAAGTGGATCCTTAGAGCAAACACAGAACTCTATGCAAGCAAGGGAGAAATGTGGTGAAGCATGGGTCAGATGGTCAACAGGTGGCAGTCATTACTGTCACCGCAGAGCAGAGGTGACAATCTCCACCTTTCCTCTGGCAGAAGGAAAGGCATGGCTTGATGAGTTCATCCTGGGTAGTCCATCCCATGTGCTGTAGACTAGGGTGTAGCTCAGGGCTGCTGGGCCTCAGGAGCATGTCCTGTGTAGCCAGAGCAAGTTCACAAGTGACACCGCTATGATTTGTATGAGTGTTCCCACCATGGTCCATGTGTTAAATATGTAGCCTCCAGCACACCCCGAGGGAGGTGGTAGAGTCTTTAATAGGTGGGACTGAGTGATAGGTAGGCAGGGTCACTCTCTGCAGGGGATTCTGGCCTGGTGCCTGTCTTGTCCTGGCTTTTGGTAGACGAGCTTTGCTCTGCCACCCATTCCTACTATGATGTGCTACCTTTGCCAAACACCCCAAGCATGGCTCACCTAATGTGGGGCCAGAGCCCCCAGAACTGTCAACTAAAATAACCTTTTTTTATGTATGACCTAAAGACCTTGGCATTTTCACAGTAGCCATACAGAACTGACTAATACAAAGATGAAATGGTGGTAACTGAAGCCACAACCATCTACCCCAGTCTTGCAGGCAGTCACTTCAAACGTGTTGTTGGGTCCTCAGAACTCTTCTGCTTTTCATCTAAAAATTTCCACTGGAAGAGATGGTAAAGGCAGATTTCATTAGTAGTAAGTTTACAGATTCTTTGTGTGCTACGTTTACCTCCCTCACATGTCAACTCCCTTGCCAGCTTTCACTTTAAACATTCATTTTCCATTGGAAGTTACAAAAAACACAAAGCTAAGCCAAATCTTTCGGAATAGATTTTTTTGTCAACTGAATGTATTGCAGGCCTGCCATCTGACTCTAATTCATTTGTGATGTCACTAGGAAGACCACTTTGCCCAGGAAACAATTCTACTTGGATTTCAGTGAGATCTTAGCCCTACTGAGCTATTTATTTGTCAGTGTTTGTTACACATCTCACTTGTGCCAGTACTTGTGGTGGGCACTGTCCATGCAACTACGCTTCTCACCATCACTGCTATCACTGACAGCAGAGAGGGATTTGGTCAAGGTGGAAGGAGGGTGGATCTTTAGTCACCTTTGCAATTGTGTCCCATCTCTTCCTGCCATCCAAACAGGTATCAGCACAGCTATGTGAAGATGCTGGCATGCGTGCCAAACCTACACAATCTCAAAGTGTGCCTTGTATACCTCTGCCAACATTTCCTAAGCTCCTGGACATTAAAATGTTGAGATGTCACTGTCTTAGAATAGCAAGTCAGGGGGCCCGGGAGATGGCTCAGTAGAATAAACACTTGCCTGGCATAGTGCAAGGGCCTGAGTTCAATCCCTAGTTCCGCAAAAAAAAAA
>NW_004524687.1:5210983-5217522 GCF_000260255.1 Octodon degus
AATCAAATCGAAAGTACAGTTTCAACAAATAATACACTGCATACATTCTTCTCAGTGGTTAATTGCTGTACAAGATGCAGACTTGTGATCCTACTTACAAACACCATTAGAAAAAATCATTCTATTCAAAGTCAGAATCTTTGAACGATGAAAGGTCTACACATATTTGGAGAAGCTCTGCAATGAGCTGAAGGAATTATAAGATGTCATGCTTCATGCTGCTATTGTAGAAGACTACAGACTGGGAGACTCGTCGACAGTGCCCTCACTTCTGACAGCTCTGGAGACTGAGAAGTTCAAGAGTACCTTTGGGCTGTACCACTCGATGGTGGAAGGGGAACAGGAAGAGAGGAAGAAGGGAGGAAGGGGATCAGGGAAAGTGGGGAGAGAGGAGGGCCACACCCACCCTTGTATCAGCAGCCCATTCCTACAGTAACTGACCTGCTCCTGAAATGGCAGTGTTAGGGAGTGCAGGAGGGCAGAGCTCTTATGATCTAATCGCCTCCTAATGGCCCCACTGCTCCCATGGTGCACTGGGAATTACATGGACATTGGAGGACAGCCTCACACCATTGCTCCACAGAGAGCACCGAAATCCCATCACAGAAACAGTACGTTTCTGGTTGACATCTGAGGAAAATTCAAAAAATAGTGCCACACATTGCATAGCTTAAGTGTAAATGATATTATTAGAGAACTCCATAGCCTCCACACCATGATAGTTTAATGTAGAAGAAAATGACTGTTAAATAGGTTAAATTCCCAAGTAAAGCCAGCAGGCAAGAAGACCCAATAAACATATTTATTCATTTAAGAAAAGGTCTGTACTCTTCTGGGTGTTGGAGATAAAAAGCAATGATTGGTGAGGTCTCTGCCTTCCCTGAGCTTAGAGTTCAGGTGGGAAACCAAGGCCAGATGAGAATTCTAACTCTTCTTGCAACTCTACTTTGTGCCATCTTGTTTTCTTCTTTCTTTGCAGAAATGGGGATGTAGCGATACTGAAAAATGCACCATCCAAACCAAAAGGATATTATTGATCTGAATGTTAGATTTGAGATTTAAAGTGATAGAAATGCTCTGGAGAAAAGAGCGTTGCTACTGCCCTGTGTGGCTTAACGTACCTCTTTAGACCCACGCTGCCTATAAGTTCGTGCAAGGGAAGGAAAGAGTTCAAAGCTGACTGGTATTAAGTGTTCCCTTTAGCAGGCAACACCCAGGACAGAGATGTGTTCCTGATTTTTTTTTTCAGTGATCCTAACCTTTCTGCCAGGACCCCAGAGAGATTAAATTTCAAGGGAAGATTTGATCACAGGTTTTCAAGGAAAATGGAAAGGTACTAATAAAAGAATTAACATTCCAATCCACATTGAAAAGCAAAGCTAAGAATTAGAATGCTGTTCCTAACAGTTGTTAAATATTACTTGCCATATCATTAATAAAGTTTGGGTAACACTCAAATCATAAGACAAAATAAGTTGAAGTTTACACTTAAGATAAGGCCAGAATAGTTTACCCAACCAGCACTGTGTAACCTAACACGGTCGTAATACATTGTTTCACCAATGTTTGCACACATTTTCTTCTAGTATACATAAATGTATTCCTCAAAACCGAATGCTAGATTTGAAAATAGAACTTTAGAGGGAAAACAGCAATCATCTCCCACCACGCACCCACTGCAGACGGGAAGGGACAAGCTATATAATTTAGCAGCAAAGACTTGTTTTTCTTCTAAGTTCCCAGTGTCATATTTCAGGATTTTTTTTTCTGTGTGGAGTTTTAGAAAGAATGATGAAGACACGGTTCCTAAACCCACAGCCACTTTAAGAGGATACAACATGCCTATTAATAATTGTATTACTCCTCTATTATTGCTAAGAATAATGATGGGCGGGAAGCATTGGCCTCCGAGCTGAATTTATCCTGAAATGTTTTCAATTAACTCTTGGCACCGGCAGGAAAGCATCAAACCTTTCCCAGGCTGAAATATGGAAAATCTGCAGGGAACATCGCAGCAGGAGAGGAATTTCATTAAAACAAGCGCATCAGAATCCAAGGACTTCTGCTCCCCCTTTAAGCTCCCTATTGATAAGGAGTCCCTGGAGATTTTTATGGATTTGCAAAGAGAAATGATTTCATAAGATCTTTTCAGAGAGGTTGCTTTGGCCCAGTTCTTTGAATTATTATCTGCTCACTGATAAAAAAAAAAAAAATGGCCAGACGTTTGGCATAACTGTGACTGCTCCACGTGAAGCTGGCCCGCGCTGTGAGCTTCATGCTGCAGACAGCTGTTTTCTGCCTTCATCTCCTCCGGGGGATGTGACACCCAGACCAGTTTCCCAGGTCTCTCAAGTGACAGTACTGCCACAACCTGCGTTTTTGCTGCCTGCTGAGGGAGGTAAGAATGCAGTGAAAGCAGCAGCCAATGGTCTATCAACTTTCCAAGGTGCTAATCTACTTTTGAAAAACTCCCGTTTCCCTCCTGGGTGGTGGTGTTAGTGATAAGATAGGTACAAGCCACAGGGGAGTGCTATGAGAAAAATACAGAAAATTGTCTGAGGACATCAAGATACGGGGCTCTCTCTGAAACTTAAACTAACTCAAC
The DNA here is from genome assembly GCF_000260255.1 of Octodon degus. Lineage (NCBI taxonomy): Eukaryota > Metazoa > Chordata > Mammalia > Rodentia > Octodontidae > Octodon > Octodon degus. The sequence continues at coordinate 5,213,589 of NW_004524687.1, forward strand.
TTCTGTTTTCTAGTGTTAAATCTGACAGGAAATTGTAAAAGAGTCTCAGTTTCCCTGTGTATCAAATCATAAGAAAAGGGATACCATATGATAGGTTATGGCTCTACTATGAATTGTTGAATTATTATGGTGGTCATCCAATATGGCTGAAGCTCTTAAAACAATAGCTTATCTTCCCAGAGACCACCTCCCTTCTTCTTCTCTAACTCAGCCAAGAGTGCACTTTCCTTTTACCTTTCCCACCACCTCAGGGAAGGCCCCATCAGCTCCTCAGGTATATATCTAAACGTCCTCCTCAAGCCCCACCCCTGGCAAAGGCCATAAAAGCCTCAGCCTCCCTTTGTTCCAATCCAGAGAATTCTTTATCCTCCCAAGTTCTGTCGGAGTCCTCCAAGACAATGAAGCCCCTGTCCCTTTATAATAAAGTTCCTTTCCCTTTTCGCTGCTGCCTGTTTCTCTGCTGCAACACCATCAAAATCTATCACCATAGAGTGAGAAAAGCACTGTGAATGGCAAAAGAGATGTTGTGAATGAAATGCTCAGTAGTCACTGTTAGAAGTTCTGGCCACACTAAAAAGCAAAACCTCAAGAGCCAGAGCCACCACCTGCAACCCCAGCACTTCAGGGGGCTGACGCAAGAGGATCCCAGGTCCTGTATCAGGATAAAATAAGGTTGGAGTGGTGATCCAATGTGAAGGCCCTTGGTTTCCATTCTCTGTATTAAAAAATAAGTAAAACATCAAAAAATTAACTACTACTCCTCAAGAATAAAGCAAGTTGGAAAAGTATCAGAACCAAGAAGAGCCAAAGAAAATATAGTAAGTGTGACTAATCCTAGATACCTGGAGAGGGTCCTGGAACACACACACACACACACACACACACACACACACACACACACACACCATATTCCAGCCACAATTCGCAAAGCTGATTATTTTACTGTGGCTCACATGTAGGGAGGGCTCAGTACAATTTGTCCATGGGGGCTACCTCTAAATCCACCTGCTCTCTGTGTGTAACCCACAGGGCACAGGGGAGCTCCACCCTGCTCCACCCAACCCCTCTTCTTTCTGCATAGTCACTACAGGGGCACACAGAGCCCCTCACCTGGTCCCTGAAGCTGAACTGAAATCTCCCTGGCCCTGTTCCGCAGCTGCCTGAGTACTCACTGCTACAACTGAGGCAGGTCTGCGCTCCTCCAGAGCGAGGGGAGGCTCAGCTCCTTCTTCTTCACATCTGCCTCCATCTATGTCTGCAGTTCTTTCCAGTGGGGATTATATGTTTTCTCTTCTATCCATTCCTATAGCCTGAACCTCATTCTATGCTTTAAGCCCAAGTTCTTGGGACTTCCAGCATGGTTTCTTTTAGCTAACCCACATATCCAGTGGAAAACCTTTCCCAAGCCCCATTTTCATTAAGCCACTTATGCATTTAAAGACTCATGGCCAGCCACATCTGCAGGGGAGGCCTGTTTTTCCTTCACCAAATCAGGCATTCTCAAACCTGCATCTGGATGAGGAATGTTGTGGCAGTGGTGGGGAATGGTTAAGATGTGGATTGCTGGGGTTCACCCTCAGTCCCCAGTTGGTAGGACTGAAGAGCACACCTACAGAGCCACACCTCTACATCCTGACTCCAAACCATTCCTTCTCCATTTTAGTCCATCTGTGTGCCTCCCTCCCCCCCCCAACCTCTGAATTCCACTGCAGTTACACCCAAACACCTGCCAAGACTCCACTGGCCAGACTGGGTCCCCCACAACAAAAGCTGTTTTGTTGAAGACCAACTTGCTAAACATTCAGGCTCACATCTTGAAATGTGAGAAACCAAATGGAATTCTCAAAGAATTCATTCAATGTGAAGATGTAAATTTCCCAGGGGAGAGCAAAGCATGCACTCATTCTACTATGTTCAAATTTCAAACATCGTAGGCAAACGCTAAATCAGCCTTGGTTCGCCTGTTGGGAAGGGAGCCCAAAGCCTCCATGCTGGACCCTGCTCTACACTGCATAATTCTGACCATGCCTCCCTCAGCTGCTCCCTTGTGCTCAGACAGCAGTTTCCAAGGACTGAACAGCCCTTGCTAAGTTTGGATTCTGTCAGATATCCCAGCTGCCAGGTCATGGGAGGCATCCGAGAAAATCTACAGAGCTAAATTAGTTCTGTTCTTGCCACCATTCAGGAATTCAGGATTCAGGACAAGGATGTAAAGTGGAACAAGCCAGGATCTGTACAAAGAAACAAAACCCTCCCACTCTGCTCACAGCATCTCTAGATGATTACCACAGGGTCTGTTTGCTCCAGGTCTCCCTGCCCTCAGAATCACCCTGGTGCAAGTTGTTAAATAATTTCCAAGGACGGCAACTTGGTGCCACAGCTTTCTGGCTCAGTCCTTCCAAAATCTACCATTGCTGCCTTCTATCTGGGAAATGCTTCTTCTTTCCTCTTTGCCCTTTTCTTCCCATCTTTATTCTTCTTTTCCCTTCTCTTCTTCCTTTATCATCCCTTTACTTTCCTCTCTCTCTCTCTCTCTCCTCTCTCTCTCTCTCTCTCTCTCTCTCTCTCTCTCTCTCTCTCTCAATACCATTCAGAATTTGACCAATGTACTCACAGAGAATTCACTTCAAAACAGCAGCTCACTGAAAATGTTCTTTACATATTTTATTCCATCATTGCTTTCTCACAATGCCCTAGCAAGGCAGCACTACTATGATCCCATTTTACAGTCAAGACCACACCAACAAAGGTGAAATGACTCTCTCTGGGTTGCACAGCTGGTCAGTGCTATAGTTAGACTTGGGCAGAGTCTTCCTGGCCCTAGAATCTATTTTGAACTTGGACACTCTCAAGCCTCCATGATACCAACTGGCTCCCAGTGCTGCCCATCAGAGCGCTGTTTCCACCCTAACTCGTTGGTGCTCACAGTTCCATGAGCCTTGCAGAATGTGTCACTGGAGGTCCTTGGGTAGATGAAAAACCAGGCTGTGAGAGGTATAGTGAGTTCCTGAAGGTACCAGGTTACACTGGTGGTTGAACTGAGACTCAAGTTGAGAATCTTATTTGAACTAGTCTTTTTCCCATTAACTAATCTATTTTTTCAGGGGACAGAGTTTCAACATGTAGCTCAGGCTGACTTTGAGTTCACCGTGTAGTTAGGATCAATCCTCCTGCTTCAGCCTCTTGAGTGCTGGCATTACAGGTGTGTATCACCAAGTCTGGCCTAACTAATCTATTTGAAGTATAGAACTCCATGATTTTTTTAACCAGATTTTATTGGTACATTTTAGATATACATAATGATCACACCCATCTAGAGAATTCCATGATGTTTTAGCAGTCACATGTTAACCATCATCACTGCTGTATTTTAGAATATTTTTATCATTCCCAAAAGAAACTCAGTTCCCATTAGCAGCTTTTCCCCATTTGTCCCAATAATCCCTTCTTAGCTTGTCCTAAGGAAGTGCAGTTGCTATAGATTTGATTATGCACACTGCATAGGAATAGAATCATGCTATACCTGGTCTTTCATAGTTGGCTTCTTTCATTAGCATAATGTTTTGAAAGTTTACCCAATTCAGAACATGTGTCGATATTTCATTCCTGCCTACCACCAAATAAGATTCCATGTACACACATGCCCCATTTTTCCATTCATCAGTTGATGGACATTTGTGTTTTATCTACATTCTAGCTACTAAGAAAAATGTTGCTGCAAATGTTTATGTGCAAAGTTTTGCATGAACATATATTTTTTATCTCTTGGGTGAATAGAAATGTTGATTCATATTGGCACTTTATGCTAACTTTTGAGAGGAATTTCCATATTGCTTCCCAAAGCAACTTGAGAACAGTTAATAGTATTCTTATGATGGCTCTAGGGTGGCGGCAATTACTCTGCACCCTATTGATTGCTATTGCCTGTTTGACT
>NW_004524687.1:5220552-5238822 GCF_000260255.1 Octodon degus
TTTTGCCTGTATTTTTGTTGCTTTAATGGAGGAGTGGATTTAAAGAGGTCCTCATGCTACCATTCTGAAAGTCCTGCTGCCTGTTGATCTTTTAAGGCTGATTTTTCACATCTGAAGTCGAAGTAGATGAATCAGAGCCAATGTCTATAATAGACAGCTGGTTTCTTGGGATTGTCATCATCCTTATTCCAGTTATCTCTGTAGTCAGAGTTGCCTAGTGGAGCTACATTGTCCGTGCTGTCTTTATACATAAGGATTGGAAGTAAATTTTCCTTAAAAGTTGTAGTTCCATTTGAAAACATCTTGAATATTCCTTGAGTGCTCTTGAAAGTTATACATCCCTACTTTTCTTCATTTGAAAGAAGTTAGATGGCAGGACTGAGTAAATTCAGGCAACAGAGTAAAGCACTAATTTATCATGCTAAAACTTACCCAATAGTCATGTTTTTTTCTGGATTGTGTGTTTTATGAACTTGTCGTAGAGAGATAATGCTCTCTGCTCACTCTAAAACACAACAGCCACACCCGACTTCCCAGAACCAGTGACTCCCATGGCAAGAGGTACTTTGTGGGTGTGAGTAGGCTAAGGATATTGAGACAAAGAGGTTATTCTGGATTATTCCAGTGAGTCCATTGTAACAAGAATATTTTAAGTGAAAGAGGAAGGCAGAAGAGTCAGAGAAGGAGCTTTGAAGGAGACTAGGGCCATCTGACTATTGCTCTTAAAAATGGAAGGGAGTCATGAGCCAAGAAGTGCCTGAAGAAGCCAGGGAAAGGAGCCCTCTGTGCTCATCGGAAGAAGCTTGTGTGAAGCTAATGAGCTCTCTGGATTTATGACCTGCAGGACTATAAGACAGCATGCTGGTATTGTTTCGAGCTACTACATTTTTATGACAATTAGTGATGCTAGCAATAGAAAACTAAGGGAGTATCTTTATCAACCCTTATGATGGGAATTCTAAATGCATTTGCTATGTGATCGCTATATTTCCACATTTTGTGGAAAAAACTAACTACAGGAGGAAGCAAGTATGGAAAGTGAAGAGCTGAGTGGTTTGGAAGCGCAGCTACGACAGAAGTCTGTGGTGGAGTTTAAATTGCCTCTTTTGTAGGAGACGAAAATCTCCTGAGGATCTCTTTATGTTCAAAATTATAGTAATACAGAGCTGTGCATGAATTTAAAGCCTAAAATGGTTTTCAAATCCAGAAATGATCAATTATATCTTGAGGATTCATTATGCACATAAAAGGATCCTGCTCAGAGATACTTACGCTTGCTCTGTTGAGAGGCCATGGTTTTCTGTCTTATCAGGTGTCACATACCCACTTACTACGTTGCTAGCCTCTGATGTCCTCCCAGAGCTGAGGGAGGACATTGAAGCAGAATTATCCTGACACTTTTTCTGCTCTAAGCATTGCTCAGATTTTGCCTCATGGCAACAACAGAATTGACTAGTTTTGATTGGCTTTATAAGGGCAGGTGTGGGGATGTGAAGCAATTGTCTAGCTTCTGGATCATTCCGAAGACAACAGAGATGTAAATTATATTATTGTTTTTGTTATTTTTGTTGACCTAATGGCCTTCACTCAGTTGGGAAAGAAGAATCACTTTACTGCTGGAAATAGTTTGCAACCCCTAAGGATTTAGGCCTCAACAGACTACAGATGTGGACTGTTCTTTCCTCTCTACCATTTGATCTATCTGCTATCAATGCACCACATTTTTGCCTTTCTTTTCATTTCCTTCCCTGCATCTGTTTGGAGCACATGTTCTTTTATTTATTTATTATTTTTTTAAAAATATATTTGATTGTTGCAGGATCTCACTACACAGCTCAGACTTGTGATGATCCTCCTGTTTTCAGCCTTTCCAGCACTGGGATGACATGCATGTGCCACTATGCCCGTATTCTGTGGACAGTTCAGATCACCCTAGGGGTGGGGCTGGAGCAGCATGTGGTGCCGGGATCCAACAGTGGTTCCTGCGTTTGCCTAAGCAAGTTGTTTTAGCTCCCTTAGCTATTTCCCTGGCCCTGCAGCACATGCTCTTGGTAGAAGAAGGGTCTGGGGTGTGTGTTGGGAGTGGGGCAGCGGGGAGGAAAGGGAGCTAGCATGTTAAATGCCTTTTGCAGGAGACCTTGTTTTTTAAAAGCATATGTCCTCTTTTACTTTTCAAGCTAAGAATTGTAAAAGACACCCTTCTGTTAGAGAAGTAATCTGATACTTCACATTTTTGCCATCCTTGATCTCCTCGCAAATAGGCCTCCAGTGAACCACACAGATAAATCCATGGTCACTCCACATTTACACCTCTGCCAAGTCTCCCCTCACATGTAAACTTCAGGACGTTCCACTTTAAATAGTTTCCAAATCCAAGCTGCCACTTTGATTTCATCAAATCAAGCCATTGTTGAGATCAAACCTTTGAAATGAGAAAAGATTTTTAATCCATTTACACCAGATGAGGTCCAACTCTTGCAGTTTTAAGAGCTATAGGATTAGGATTTCTCACCCCTGTCCTATTCCTACCTCCCACATACCCAGCTACTTTCGTCAAATTGTATCAGCACATACATTTGAACAAAATTAGGATAAGAGTGTTCACTCTAAGCCAGTCTTGCTGTAACTGCTGGTGGGAAAATTCAGTCCTTTGCTACATGACCGGGAAATAAAAATAAAAACCAGACATTGAAAATAAGCTTGAAGCTAACTAAGCCTTTTTAAAAAGCAGTAACAAAAATAAGAATGAAATTATAATAATAGAGTGATATTTAGTAATACATTTGAAATATTTATGTGAACGATAACTGAATGGAAATGACAAGTTACTTTAACTCTACATCATGAAAATCTGAATTTAAAAAAATCTTTGTCTAAATTTATTCTGCTTTCATTGCAATTGAAACAGAAACATTTTTGCAATAGACTTTGCCTTTGATTTTATTTCCTTATAAATGGCACCTTCAAAAATCGTGAATTTTTTTTTGTAACTATCCACTTACTCTGCAGTTATTTCCCATGACTGTCAGTGGTAGCAGCCAGAGAACAGAGATTGTACACTACCTCCAGCCACGTGACAACAAACTAATCTTTGAAGTTTTCTCTACACACAAAGCTATGTTACCTGGCCTTAGAGCCTAGTCACAGTAACCATGTGACCAGCAACAGGAGTCTCCCCAGAGCCTGCTCCTTGACTCTCTAAATGTGGTTAAAGTAGTAAAGGCTGCTTATCACTTGTGGCATTTACTGCTGGTTATCTCCCTGTGCCATCCATCTCAAGTTCAGTTAATTTATGATAGACTTTTTAAATGTTTTATACACGGTCAGGGTTTGTATGTGCCAAGTAATTAGGAAAAGGTTTGTGTGTTGGGGATATAAAAACTCGATGTTTGCTAGTGGGAGCAATCGTATGGGGAGAAGAGAACAATGAATCAAATCCGAGGTGAAATGAAGAGGGACATCTAGGAACCCAAGACCAAGCTTTGACACGGTAAGTTTTCATTCCAAAGACAGCACTGAGTAATCTGATCAGGATGAGCCTCCAAATGTCGACGGAGGGTCAGGACTGCTGCTGAGTGGCCCAGGCTGGACCATGGGGCTCAGTCCTCTCCCCTGGGAAAGCTCTCTCTTCTGGTTATCAGTGGGGCACTTGGGGAGCTGCTAGGATCCACACTGCCTGACCCTGTGGGTGTTTTCCTCAGCCACACCGCTAGCCAATGATGCGAGAACACAGCTCACGAGGACCTCATTCCCATACCCTGGGCTTGGGGTCACTCTGAACTGTGTCTCACATCATTTCTGGAGCTTTCCAGCAGCACTGTAATCAATGCTACTAATGCCCCCGTCTCCTTCTCAAGTACCTTCCCTTCCCTTCCCTGCCTTACCTCCCCAATTCTGCTGGTGTACCCTGTTTCCAGAAATACTATTTGCCCTAAAATCAAATCTCAGGCATTTGCTCTAAGAGAGAAGACTCTTTCAAAATCATTGAAAAGGGAACACAATTCATGATCCCTCCCTCAAGTTCTCTACCTGTAGATTAATTCAGGCCAAGAGAGAAACTATTTAAAACATGTCTCCACTGAACTTGTATAGATGTTCTTTCATCATTTCTTAAACCACTCAGTGTAACAACTATTTACATTGAATTAGGGATTATAAGCAATCCAGAGAAAATTTAAGATATAGAGGAGGGGACTGGGGAGGAAGCTCATCTAGTTAAGCGCCTGCCTGGCAAGCACCTGGCTTTGACTTCCAGAACCACATGCCTTGCTGGCACTGTGCCTTGTGCTGGCCACAGAACCCAGGCCTGGTGGCACATGCCTGTAATCCCAGCAGTGGGTAGGCTGAGACAGGAGGCTCAGAATGAGTCCGGGCTGCATTGCAAGACGCTGTACCAAATAAATAAATAAATAAATAAATAAATAAATAAGATTTTAGAAGAAAAGAAAATATGGAGAAGGATGTGTGTAGCTTATGTGCAGAGGCTATGCCTTTTGCTTTTCTTTTTGTGATACCAGGCATTGAACCCAGGGCCTTAGCACTGAGTTATGTTCCCAACTTCTTTTTTTAAGATTTATGTATTTTTTTGGTACAGGGGTGGTGCGGCTTAGATTTGTGCCTGCTTTCCTGGACCTGCAAGGAAGGTGCTCTCCACATTTCAGGGAAGCGCTGTGGGCATAAGGAAGCTTTCCCTCCCTAAGGGACCTCTTCTGAGTCACAAAGTGGAGTTTCAGCCCAGAAAATATTCTTTTTGCTTACGCAGATTGCACAAGTAAATTTTCTGTTTTCCCCCTTGTGTCTTGTCCTTTTTATCATGAATTTGTACACAAGTTCTAGCTATCACTAGGGAAAACAAATACAGTTGTCTCTTGGCCTGGCTGGGAGTGCCTGGGGGTTTGTAGGGCCTGCAAATGGGGCATCTTCGCAGATGCAGGGCCCTTGTACAGAAAGGCACAAGCGTCTAATCACAAGGTTTTTCCCGGAAACTGAGGCAGGATTCGAAGTTTGAACTCAGCCTGGACAATTTGGCAAGTTAAGGAAACCCTATTTTGAAATTTGAAAAAATAATAAAGTTTAAAAAGTGTGTGTGGGCGGAGGAGCCATAGCTTGGCGGCCTAAGCTTCCTCTAGGCTGCTCCAGCTGTTGGCGCGCTCAGAAGCTAGTGGAACCAGGACTAACCTCCCGGGCCAGGCCACAGGGCAGAGCCCTGCAGAGGGGGTGGTTCCCCAGGAGTTCTGGGGACCTTCCCAGCGCCCTGGGCACCCCTTGGCCCGCATGAAACAGGGGTCGCCTTTGACAGCACCTTCATGCTAGGCCCTTAATTATTAAGGAAAGCATTGCTTCACTTCCTGCTTTGTAGACCAACACAATTCACGCGAGGTTTAGATGTTTTCTCAAAGGTTCTTTTTAAAACATAGGAGGGGGGCCGGGGAGATGGCTCAGTGTAATAAGCGCTTCCCTGGCAAGTGTAAGGGCCTGAGTTCAATCCCTGGTTCTGCAAAAAATCCCAAACAAACAAACAAAGAAAAACAACATAGGAGAAAGTGTACGTTTTGGAAATGTCTCCACCTCCGTTCAGTGAGGAGCTGACAGCAGCCCACGTACATTCGCAGCTACCCCCGCGGCGGCCCTCTTTTTACTCTGGTCTCTACTGGGAAGCCACAGGCACTGGCAGGGCCTCGCGGGTGAGCGCGGCTGGAAGCGGGACTAGGGGTCCGAAGCCTCCAAAGCCCGGATCCGAGGGAGCGGCGAGGCCGCTGCAGACCCCGCCTCCCAGGCCGCAGGGGTGTAGGGCTGGCTGCTGGGACCCGGTCTTTTATGTCAGCAGGGCAGGCTGGAGGGCAGCGGAGGCCGCTGGCGCCAAGGTCTCTGCCCAGCTCCGACGCCCCGGTGCCCCTTCAGCCCCGGCGGGGTCAGTGAAGGGGCGCGGGCCTTGTGCGCGTGGCTCCGGCGCTGCCAAAAGGCGGCGTGGGGACGGTGGAAAGGGGGTCATCGGCTCCGGTCCCAGCTCAGTAGTGCGCAGAGCCCAGCCAGCTCCCGCCTCACTGTGGCTGAGGCTGCGAATGCGAAAGGGCACTTTACATCCCAGGGGGCGGGTCAAGAGGAAGGGGGAGGAGAGCAGGGATCGGATGGAGAGAGTTGGAGAGAAACGGAGGAGAGAGATAGAGGGGTTAGATGGAGAGAGATAGCGGGGAGAGATGGAGAGAGCTGGAGAGGAGAAATGGAAGGGAAGATGGAAGACAGAGATAGAAAGGAGAGATGGAGGAGATATAGGGGAGAGGTGGAGAGGAGGAAAGGAGAGAGGAGGAAGGGAGAGATGGAGGAGATAGATTGAGAGATGGAAGGGGAGATGGAGAGAGAGAAGGGAGAAGTGGAGGAGAGAGATGGAGAGAGAAGAGAGATGGAGGAAAGGAGAGAGTTGCAGGGGAGAGGTGGAGAGGTGGAGGGAAGGGGAGGGGCGCGGGAGTTGCGGGAGGGGGGGGGTTAGGGAAGAAAGGGAAGCCTTCGCTGACACGGGCATAACTTAATTTTCACGGTGCAGGGACAGCTGTATCGTGTAATCTGCCGTGGCATGCCCTTAAAGCTTCAATGACTTTGCTGACCCAGAAGGGAGACGCGGACCGTGGAGAGGCTTTTGAAAAGAAGTGGCGATCTTTCACGATTTATGAGCTTGTCTTAAAGACACAGACTCTGCTCACTTTAAATTAATCACCCTTTCCAGGGACGCAGAAGTGGGGGTCTTGGGGGACACACTGCCGGGCCTCTGCTGCCGCGGGAGAGGCCAGCGCAGGGACCCTGATCCAGGGTGCAGGCCGTCAGGGCAGAGGCTGCGGGTGCTCTCTGGACTGGACCCTGCTCCCCGCTTCCTCCCCCCAGGAGGGAAGGTGGGCGCCCGAGGCTGAGAGAGGTAGCTGCGGCGGCGGGAAAGGCGGCGCTCACATTGCTGCACTTGCATTCATTGTGCAAAGAGAAAGAAGAAACCAGGAGAAATATAAGGCCTTTCACACCCTGATGAAATTCGAGACTTCCGTATGATTAAACCGCTGAAAGGAAAAGTGGGGTAACACCAGACCCATTTGATCCGCCCTCATTTTCCATATTTCTGAGAACAAAAGGTGAAAAACCGCAACCTAATGTGCATGCACTTACTGTTCAAATTCTGGCAAAGACCTTATTCCCACAAAAGGGACGTTTTGGAGAACAGACAATCTTAAAATTGTTAGTCATGGTGTCCTAGAGAAGTCTCAGGACCAGAAATCTTCCGAAGGCTCACATCATCAAGTGAAGGGTGACTCTGACCTGAAATACTTGTGTAGGCCTGAAGCTCTCCTTGATTTACCTCTGCCAAGAACACCAGGGTGTGGCCTGCGGCCCTGAGCTCAGGGCTGTGCCTGGTCCTCTCCGGCTGCCCATGTTCCGGCTCCTCTATGTGAGCTACAGGGCTTGTGTGTTTTGAAGGGTTTTTTACTTCTCTGGTTTCACCAACTTCTATGTGACCTTTGAACAGCTTCAGAAATTTTGAAAGCTCTTCATTTCCTGAAGTATCTGCTACTCCATGGATCCTCTTTTAGCTGTAGAAATGGGATCCAGTGAAATTTCAAGGAGAGCAGATAGAGTCAGCTGCTTTCTCTAGCTTTGATAAAATACAGCTTGGCCTTTGAAACGTTGGAAATTTGAGGCTTTGGGGTTAGGAATGCTAACTGGTGAGGTCTAAGAAAATACTCTAAAATGGGAAAAACTGCAAATTCTGAAACACAGGCAGTCACAAACATATAAGGTAAAGGCTGCTCAGATTGTGCTGTATCTGGTCAATTCCTGCTCTTAAGCAGGAGAGTTGGTCTGTGTTCTGTAGTTTGGCAACAGTACACAGAGTGCTAAGGATTCCTGTACTAAGGTGCACAAGCCACCTCATTAATAAGAAATAATTCTGGCATGAGCACGTGTTCATGTGTGCATAGGCACTGGTGGGTTTTATCTCTATTTTTGTTTCAGTAATGTCAGTGTTTGTTGATTTGTGCACATTTTACCTAATCGAATGCAGTTGCTGGCACCCTCCCTTGTGACAACGCCCAACCTGATACACAGTGAGCCACCTGCCACCCTCCCTGGGGTGCTCCCCCATTGAGTTCATCTGCTAGGTGATGTGGCTGCCATTGCATGTCAAGGGTCGCTTCTTATGACCAGAGGTTGGCTGAAAGAGGTGAGCGTGGGCTCTTTCAGGACTCTGGTGATTTTATCCAGAGCCTCTGTACTGTGATTGGAAATTAGGAGGGCAGGGCAAGGATGCTCTGAGGACTTGCTTTTTGCTGAGCCTGCCACTGACCTGGGAACCTTAATAAAATCAGAATTGCTGCCCACCTCAGTTCCATTCTATCAGCAACTCCAGGCTGGATCCAGGATATGCAGCATTTTTTTAAAAAAAAAAGGTAGATAGGATGTAAATGTCATCAATGTAAAATTAACCATTTTAAAAGTGCATAATTCAGTAACATTTAGTACTTACACAATATTATGTAGCCATTACTCTTCTCTAGTTCCAGGGCATTTCCTTTTCACCAGTACAAAACACTGTATCCACTGAGAACCAGCATAGCCCCCCATTTCCCTAGATGTCCAGCCTTGGCAAAACCATTCTTCTCCTCAGGATGGACTTCCAGGCGGTGTTACTGAACCAAAAATAGAGATAAAAACCCACCCATGCCTGTGCACACATGTGTATGCACACACGAACACATGTGCATGCCAGAATTATTTTTTATTAATGAGGTGGCTTGTGTTTGCTCTATTCATGGCTCCCACAAGTCATTTGACATTTAATGTGAAATGAAAATGTGATCCTTTTCATGTTGACTTCACACACAGCTCAGAGATATTTGGCATCTCTGTGTGTGCCGATGGAGATGGAGATCTGTGCATGCATCCAAAAGATGTTGCTTTGTGCTCATTTCCCCTAAGCCTGGATTGCAAAGACCTCATAATGACCTCTCTGCGATCAACTTTAAAACACAGAGTGATTTTTGCAAGATGAATCTCATGTCTCAGTATTGCCTGTGCTTTGATACCAATGAGAAAAGTGCTCTAAGGGGTTCCCACTTCTCTCTCATCTGGCAATAAGGTCACAGGACACTACTGTCATGCCCAGAAGGAAGGAAACTTCCCCAGGAGGATCACACCATCACTGAAGAGTCACAGGGCAGCACACAGTTGGTTCAGTGATAACCTCGCTGCAGCGAAGAAACGCTGGTCTTCCATATGCATGGCTGCCAGTGAAGGTCCCAAGCTGTTGATGACAGCAGATGTGCATCATCTGGGAAGTGCGGCATTTGGTCAGTGCACTCTCAGCACGACACAGTAGGCACAGAATGTGCTGAGATGCTTGTTCTCACAAGAAGGAAATAAGTCCATTCACAGTGTTAGGGAATTTGGCAGCATAACGTCTTCAGTCCACTTAGGGATTGGTGGAGAGATGAATTTGTTGCAATTCTAAATTGGTCATAGTAGCATTTCAATAAAGTGAAGGTTTGTCTATACTTTAATAGTCAGAACTATGCATGCACTATTGATTGCAATCAATTCTGTCATCTTCTGAGGTGTTGGCAGCATCTCATCTGTTATAAAAAATGATAATCAGGAGCATTTGACGTTGATCTGCTTTTGACCCAAATTTCTATAATTTTCTGATTCTTCCTGGAGACTTTAGACTTTGTGGTATGGAGCTCAGTTTTCACAGATTTCCTGGATTAAGAGGTAAACAGAGCAGGGGAAGGCAGAAAAGATGACCTCCAGGAGGGCTGAGTGAAGTTCGATGGAGGGGGTGGCATTTCAGCATGCAAGAGCTAAGTGGCATCATATGCTGCGGGTTGTTTTGAGGACTCTGCCATTCACTTGGGGAAGCGCATGCACCTGTGGCTTCGCACCAGGCAAAGGCTATAGCAGGAGGTCACTAGTGCTATAAGTACAGTGGTAGCTTGGTGCTCATGGCTATTGGGTATATGAAGACATGATGAGTACCCAAAATGGCAAGTACCAAGCCAATGGTTTTGGCTGGAAAGGGTAGAGTCATGAGGCAATCAACACTGACACGTTCTTGATTGATCAAGAATACCAAGCAAATGATGAGTATTGGACAAATGCTCATGTCACCATGTGCTGGGAACCAAATTCAGTGAGTGTGAAAGCAGTTAAGTACCAAAGTATGACTACAGCTTGGACTTCAGCCACGCACTAGCACTTTCTATTTGAAGTTCCACTATGACAAACAGTAAATGAGCTATTGCATGTATTACCTTTAAAATTTTCACCAAAAGGGCATGACCATTGACAGAAGTTAGTGGCTAATTTTAAAATAACACTTGGTTTTAAAATTGTGTTTTAGTTATACATATATTTAATGTACGTGTTACAGTTTAGCTGTAAAATGTACCCTCAAAGTCTCTTGTGCTCAGAGGGGAGCTTTTGAAAAGTGATTAGATCATGGATGTGCTATATACATCAGTGAGTTAAACCAGTGATGGGCTCACAGCTGAATGTGCTGTTAAAGGTGGCTCCTGGTCAGCAGGGCTGGTCACTGGGGCATGGTCTGGGAGGGTGGGTTTTTCTCCCGTGGTCCTCTTCTTTCTCTCTGCTTCTTGGTTGCCATGGCTGAGGAGCTTTCCTCCACCAGGAGCTGCAGTGATGGCATTTCTGCTTTGGAGCCAAGCAACTATGCATAGACGAAACCTGTCCTCCTTTAACTTGCAAGTGGTAGGGTGGGCATTTTGTCCCAGCAACTGAAAGGTGACATGTTGATTTGAGGAGGAGTCATCAGAAAGAAAAGAATCATAACGACTATTGTCGATGTCCTATTACCTTGTTTTGAAATTCTGTAACATTTTAATGGTTTTTAAATTTTTTTTATTCTTGAGCTGGTGAGATAGCTCAGCAGATTAAGTGCCTGCATAGGCAAGTGCAGGGACCAGCTCCATCCCTAGTACCAGATGCTCTGCCAGCTCTGTCCCCGGGCACACTGAGCAGGCCACCGAGACATGGCATGGTGGTGCACTCCTATAATTCCAACACTGGGGAGGCTGAAAACAGGAGGATCACTATGAGTCTGAGATGCATAGTGAGATCTTGTACCAAATACATAAAAAGAAATAAATGATAATGTTTTTATTCTCTTTACCAGTAGGTTAGTGAGTATCATACAGGTGAAAACAATTCTGCAAAATTACTTGGAAAGGTGTAAGAACTCCATCTCTCAGGGTGGTCCCCAGGAGAAAATAGTGGGGGACTTAGAGAATAAAGACAAGAGATAATTGCTGAGATTAGATGGAGGCCACTGCCTGATGGGCAAAGGACCTAAACAACAACAGTAGGGCATTTATTTATACCTTTGCAAAGTTAGTATCATGAGACACAGGTTGCCTTGTGGCTAATACTGAAATTGTCCAAGCAAGATGCTTTTCCAAAAAGTGAAAGCCTGACTGCTTTATGTACTATAGCCTTGTCTTGCTCTCATACATATGACCAATTTCCAGCTTCAGCCACTCTTAACAAGAGTCTGGTTGGTGAATAGTATTGAACTAATAAAGAATTTTCTAATCCACACCAGAGACTTCAAAATACAGCATGGGAAGAAGAGTTGCTGAAATTCCTGTACAATCCTGCTTTCCATTTAAATAAAGACTTCTTATCCTCATAACACTTCATTC
Organism: Octodon degus; assembly: GCF_000260255.1. Taxonomy (NCBI): domain Eukaryota; kingdom Metazoa; phylum Chordata; class Mammalia; order Rodentia; family Octodontidae; genus Octodon; species Octodon degus. The sequence goes on from NW_004524687.1 coordinate 5,232,246, forward strand.
ATAAAATATTTATAGACAGTGGCCTGAAACCTTTTCTTTTTCATTTCTTAGAATTAAAGTGGAAAAATCATATTAGAAAATAAACAAAAGGCAAAGTGGCATGCACTTCTAGTCCCAGTTACTTGAGAGGCTGAGACAGGAGAATCACTTAAATCTAGTGCCACAAGAGCCAAAAGAGCAGGGACTCCCTGCGATGCCATTTGTAAGGTTAGGGGATCCCATTCATGGAGGTCTCCATGTGGCCAATCACTGCTTCAAGGCTGCCCCTCTTCATAGGACTACCTGGACTGCACCCAATTCTAGAAGAGATGTGTTTACAGAGTCCACAGTACAGGAAATCTTTGTCCATTCCACATCAGCATAAAAACGGTCTGGGCCATGATAGCAGTGATTGAGGTTGAAGGAAATATGGGAGATTTAAAGAACAGAGAGCCAGACTTAGGGAGGACACATAGGTCTCTTGATGACATGAGAGTCCTCAGCTCTTTCAGAGTTCAGGTTTAGTGCATGTTGTGCAGTGTCTTCTAATATTCAGGGGAGCTGCATCATAGAAAATGTCACTGCCTTGCTTTCCAATGGATTCGGCATACACAGCCATAGGCCCTGAACTGCGAGTGTTTGCTGCCCTTCTCTCTGGGGCAAAACAGTAGCCAGTTGGAAAAGTGGCTGGAATTTGCAGAAGTCATGCACACACTGCTGACTTGTCTTCCCATCTCAGAAAGCTTTTATGAAAAGGAATTGCAGTGATAGCACTAGGAGGAATCCACTATATTATCTAGGCCAGGAAACCTGCAGTCCACTTGGAAACTAGTATTTACACAAGCTGGTTGTGCCATTATTCAGGAACAGTTAGGGGAACAGATAGAGTGATTACTCCTATTGAAAAGACTGTTTCTCATCATTCCTAAGGGGAGGGGACCCCTGCACCTTGCAGGACTACGTGGCAAATGCCAGGTCTGCCAGTAGAGAGAGCTGAAGGAAAGCATAACCTCTAAGGGCTTACATTCTGATTCCCACCATAAGTAATGGGCGAGGCAGGCTAAGCAGGCTGAGGACTGGCTAGGCAGAGCAATTCAGCATTTCTAGTTGTCTGAAACCTGGCCCTGGTTTGATCTGAGCCGGAGAAAGTCGCCTGGAGTATGGGCTTACTGCTGGGAGGAGGGGGTGATTTACTGTCTTTAGAATAGTCTGCTTCTGAGAGGAGCAGTCCCGGTAGGGTCAGTAAGGCCCAAGGTGTCAGAGCGTTAGAAACACAGCAACCAGAAAGGCCTGAGTAACACTATGGGTCCACTAATGCTATTAAGCAAATGTCAAAACCTGGTGCCTTGGAGGGACTATAGTTGTGACCCAGGGAGCTGGGGTAGAAGGATGGGCTGTGAGATGTGTCTGTCCGAGCCTCTCAGCACAAGCCATCAGGCGCCTTGCCTTTTCAGTGACTGCTTAGCGCCTTGTATGACAAGGTTAGGAGACTCCATCCACTTCCCTTAATAAATGGGACCCAGAATTCCTCTGTCAGATGTGGGGAGACATTGCTGGGGAAAGGAAGTCGGTCCACACAGATCCTGGCCTCTTTCAGGACTCACACTCCCTTAGTATGTTTGCTGAGAACTGCTGCTGCCCCTGGGCTGGCTTGGCGGAGCCAGCACCTTGTTGTTCACCCAGATGAGGGCGCTATAATTGGTTGTGCAATTAGAGCATGCAGAAAGACGCTTGAGAGAAACAAAAATAGATGAATATCTTTTCTACCTTGGCTTGTGAATTGCAAGATTCATCTTTGTCCCATGGTCCATGCCATGGTCCCTTTCTGTCCAGCTCCCAGGCTGCACTCAGTGGCAGTGCACCTTTCTTTCTTTCTTTCTTTCTTTCTTTCTTTCTTTCTTTCTTTCTTTCTTTCTTTCTTTCCTTCCTTCCTTCCTTCCTTCCTTCCTTCCTTCCTTCCTTCTTTCTTCTTTCTTTTTCTCTACTAGGAATTGAACTCGGGACCTGCGCTGGCCAGGCAAGCACTTATTCCACTGAGCTATCTCCCTGGCCCCAGCAGTGCATGTTTCTATCCAACGTTGTCCTGGAGTGAACTCTCAGTCTTCTAAGTTTCTTGAAATAGAATGGAGAGAAGCAGAAGCATGCTTTTATCTTCCCATCTCACTTTCTTTGCCCTTTCCTGTCTAGGGATTCCAATCTTTATCTAAGCAGGCCTCCTTAGGAGTGTTTTTCCTCCTCTGGGATTTCATCTCATGCCTGCAGGTAGAATGAATGTAGCTCAGTAAAACATAACATTTCAGAATTATTGAATACCCCCAAGTTTCCAACACCTTGGTATATAGAACTTTTAGAGTCCTTGTTTCTTAGTCCACTTTCTGTTGCTATAACAAGGTACCTGAGTCTGGGAAACTTATATAGAAAGGAAGACTTATTTAGCTCCAAATTCAGAATCTGAAAGTCCCTAATTGGGAGGCCCCATCTGTCCAGCCTCTTGTGAAAGTCATAATATTCAGAACAGACCACATAGTGAGACAGGAAGCCAGAGAGTCTCAGGGGCCAGGCTTTCTCCTTCTGTGACATCTTCCTCTTGCAGGAATAACTAGATTACTTCTGGAACTACATTTACCTCTTCCAGGAGTAATGCTTCCCTGACCAAATCACTTCTTACTTGGTGTCACTTCTTAGTTCTGCTCCTCAGCACTGCCATACCGGAGATCAGGTTTCCAGCACTTGAACCTTTGAGAGATGTTTTCAAACCATATGCCAACCCTAACACACTAGGACTTGTGACTGTCATGTTAGTCTTGCAATTAGGTTATGCAATTGTTGGCAATTAGAAAGGGGAGCTATTGTTGGTCAACCTGACCTAATCAAGAGATCCTTCAAAAGGTGGACTAAACTTAAAATGTGACAGCTATTTATATAAGAAACTCCTTATTTTTGATTTGGAAGATGCAGAGAGCCATATGGTGAGGTTGTAGGAGAGAGGCTCCCAGGAATAGACTGCAGTGAAATAGGAACTCAGTCCTACAACTGCAAGGTCCTAGATGTTACCTTAGAGGACAACACCTATTAGCTCCAGTTAGGAATGTGGGATGGCTTGCACCGTGGTTTTGCGACACCATAATTGGAAATCCCAGTTGCTTTGTCTGGATTTTTGATCTAAGAATTGTGGGATATCACAATTGGTGCTATTTTGAGCCCATGCATTTGTGATAATTTCTTACACCATGATAGAAAATGAAAACAAATTCCAGTCCTTTTAAATGAAGCACATGGAATGAGGGTCCAGGGTCCAGACAGCCTTTTGTAGAAGAGATGATGGTGGTTCTTTTGTAAAAGTGCTCCCTGTGTTCTGAGTACCGCCATGAGAATAATAGCCTCAAATCTGCTAGTGGCTATACAAATACCACTGTCTCTTTCTATAAAGCATTTATTATCTTGGGGGTATTTAAGGCAGGTACCTCATCGGGATGGGCTTCACAGACCTCATTATTCTTAAGGATATGGCCAAAGAGATCATACAATGTACAAGGACAATCTCAGTGTGTACTGTTAATGGAGAAAACCCAAAACTGGCTAGTTCTGTCATTACTCCCCAGGTCGCAAGTAAAAGCAGTTTGTCTTGTCCAATTATGAGTTAGCTGATGCCATCAGTGTATGCCTTTCCAGGCAAGATAAAGCCAGTTAAGAATTCTGGGCACTGCTATCTGATCTTCATTTTTGCCCACATTTACTAGGAGATCTACCAGGAACCTAAGAGTTGGGTTTCTGACACTCAGTGCAGTCATGGCAAACCCACGACATGTGTGTTGTTTTTAAGGCAAAATACATTAATGTAGGAGTTGTCTTTGTTAAACTAAAATCTCCATACTCAGGCTTAATTGCTCTGGTAGCACTTTTCAATAAATTAGTGGGCTTTGGGGTACAGTCTGGGCACTGTCTCTGAACCATCCACCATGACATTAAGGAGCCAAAGACTAGTGGGACGCCTTGGCCCCACTTAGGGTCACTTTATTAGGTCAGTGCCAAGGAAGCTCCTCCTAGCTTGCCAACAGGAAAGCATCCTCAGCCTGTGTGGGCCCAGATGCAATAGCCTGGCAATGCTCACAGGGTAAGGTGGGAAAACCCAGCCGTATCTTTTAGCTAGATATTGCATGGACAAACAAAAAGCAGAAAACAAACATCTTGTCTGAAGCCCAAGAGTGATGACATGAAATCTGGAGGCACAGCCACACTTACAGTTTCCAAGACGAGCTCTCAGGGGTGCTTTTCATTAAGAGGGCAAGAGCCTCACTCAGATGCGTTGCATAATTTACATCTCCACATCTACTTTAAAGCACACAGAAAGCTGTGAACTTTTGAGTAGGATTTTTTTGTTTTAATCACTTTGGGACTTTGCTTCCAGCCTAGAAAAGTAGGTGATCGCTGACCGACGGAAGTGTTCCAAGAACTGGATGGAATAATGCAAGTTGCACCTTTTGCACAGCTTCTGGCATTTGTTAAACAGGAAACGAAGGCTACTTTCACCAACCTCACCATCACTGCAATAGCTATCAGAATCATGAAAATATCTATCTATCTATCTATCTATCTATCTATCTATCTATCTATCTATCCATCTTGGGAGGAGGAAGTACCAGAGATCAAACTCAGGACCTTGAGCTTGCCATGCAGGCACTTATGCCACTGAGCTATCTCCCTGGCCCCCTTAAACATTCTTAATAAAAAGAATTTTACCTCATTCAAAATTCCCTCACATATATCTGTATTCACATATTTAAAAGTGTTACACCACAAGGAAAAAAGCAGTCAATGGAATAAAGCCTTCATCATTGGGGCTATTCCTGTCTAATATTCCTTTCCAAAGCTATAAAATGCCTTGCATCTCTACTCAAAAGAAAGAGATCTTTCTGATGTGCTGTGTGTGGACATGGTGTGTCCCCTAACGGTTCAGGTGTCAGTAGTTGGCACCCCAGGACAATGATTTGGAAGTGGCAGAAATTTTAGGAAGCAGGGCCTAGAGCAGTGACAGCAAACCTTTTAGAGGCGAGTGCCAAGCTGCAAGTCCAAACTCACTTATTTATCCAAGTGCTGACACGGCAATTAAACCTGAACACTCTTAGTTTTAGTTTAGGAAAAAACTCTTATATTAACATCTTTTGTCTTAAAAAAAATAACCTGAGTTCCACAGATTCACCTCCCCCAGCCTAGTATCGGGTCCTCCTCACAAGTAGGATGACCCTAGCTCCTGGATGTAGAGCAGAGCTCTTGTGACTAGTTAACTTCTGCAGAGATAGTTTCTGTAAGTGACCAAGAACATCCCTGAGTCCCTCTTCCACATGTACCTCTGCTGGCTCCCACATGTGCTCTTGCCACTGTGGCACCAGAGCCACAGATGCCACACTTGCACCTCCAGAGCTCTGTGCTAACTAAGCTGCTTTCCCGTATGAAACTCGTACGTGGCCTTAGTGTGAAGCTACAGCAATGCAGAACGGATCGGCACAGCACCAGCATGTCTCTAACAGCCTGTACACGGTCTCCACCTTCAGGGAAATCGCCTTGGGTGGCGATTCTTTCTTATCACTCTTGAGAAAAGCTCCTCTGGGGCATGGCTTCAGTCACCTGGTCTTGATTCCGTCCCAAACCATTTCATACACAATCCCAATTCACTGCAAGTTAGGGGAGAAAACTGTATCAAAGGAGATGAAACAGTAATGCCCTTCTCGCAATGATTTTTCTGAAATCTAGCATATGCAGACTACATTCTGTATAGTTTTTTCCTTAATCCTGAGAATATGTTTCCTTATTTTATTTAATACTTTTTTGGCTTTGTTTTGGAGGGATTATTCACCCTTATTTTTGCATTGCATATTTCCTGCTGGGGGATGTTGAACAGTCAAAGCTGAAGAATGGGAATGGAAGTGGTGGGGAGGGCAGGAGATAGAGGGGTGCATGGTGCACTTTGCAGCCTCCTCCGGACCTTCTGCATCTCAGTGGCACCAGTGTCATCCTTATTCGTCTAACTCTTAATGCTTTGCTCCACAGATGGCATATGCATAGTCAGCTGTCTAGAGCTATGCCAGTTGTACCTGACAAAGCTTATTCCAGCACATCAACACAGAGGCTGTCATCACCTCTCCTGCCTTCCTGCCTGCACCTTGCTCATCCCAGGCAGCAGGTGGGCAGGTGGCGATGCACACAGTCACATGGCAGGCCTCCTGGTATCTGCCATGGAGAAGGCACAGACAGCTTGGGTGTGTTAACCACACTCTTCCGCTTTCCATACACCGATAAGGGATGTACCTTGCTTTCATTTCTTTCTAGTTCATAACAGTCTCTCAGTTTGTGGATGAATATAATTTATTTTTTTTTTATTTTTTATTTTTTTGGAGCTGTAACAAGACTCGCTTTTTTTTTAAAGTTTTATTGATAAACAGATAGCAATGAGACAGTTTCAAATCCAATCAGAAGTACAGTTTCAACAAATAATACACTGCATGTATTCTTCTTAGTGGTTAATTGCTGTACAAGAAGTGGACTTGTGATCCTATTTACAAACACCATTAGAACAAATCATTCTATTCATTAAGAGAAT
>NW_004524687.1:5238922-5265994 GCF_000260255.1 Octodon degus
CTGTACAAGAAGTGGACTTGTGATCCTATTTACAAACACCATTAGAACAAATCATTCTATTCATTAAGAGAATGCAACTATATATCTATCCTAACCACTTGGAATACACAAATACATGAATATAATTTAATTAAGGAAGCCTTTTCTGATAAGTGTTGCTATTTATGCTTCATTATTATAAACAATACCACTAAGATGTCATTTAGATGCACAAGGCTAGTGAACTACTTTTAATCTTTAAGAAATGTTAAGATATTTATAAATATTTCACTGGCTCCTCAGCCAATGAAAGTCTTCCCACTCTCACCTATATTTTTCCATGTAGCATTCAGGTTCTTAATCAGAAATTCTCATATAAAGATGACTTTTTTTGTCCTAACACACTAGGAAACTACTATTAATAGGCTTTTCTTTGTAGAAAGAGCAAATATTCTTCTGTCAGTGACACCCTAAATTTGAATGCTATTTTCTGCTATGCAAAATTACCCTCCACTACTGTACTCTGTAGTTATTTTCTCTCTAAATCATCCCCTGCTACTCAGACATTCTAAGCCTTCAAATCCTCACTAGTTATCCCCATGCGTGTGTGATACACAAACATTCCTAAGCAAAAATGAATACAAACTAAAAAAAGTTAAGGATATTCTTTACCTAAATAACTTACATTGTATAAGCAATTGTGGTATTTTTCATACACTGTAATAGACTACATGTTATGCTTATAAAATTCATATATATATAATCATACTCTTTTTATGTATTTGGTATAGCATCTTACTACACAGCTTGAACTTGTAGTGATCCTCCTGTTTTCAGCCTCTCCACCACTGGGATTACAGGTGTGTGCCACCACGCCTGATCTTGGTTGGTGACTCAGTGCACCTAGGGAGTGGGGCTGACCAGTATGTGGTGCCAGGGATCAAACCTGGTCCTTGTGCTTGCCTAAGTGGGTTCTTAGTCTGCTGAGCTATCTAACCAGCAGATATATATAATCATACATTATGAGCTATAATTATACATTATGATCATGACATCATTGATGAACTAGTTACTTACCATATAGTCACAATAACTGTTGTCACATGAGTGCATACAGACATGCAGGGAGGCATGGAAATAAGTGACTGCCTAAGGACCATGAGCCACATGATAATAGAGCAAATATGCCATGTCGTGAACTTTATTTATCATAAAATAAATATCCAGAGAATGCACGTGGATGTTACTGCTCATTTCTCATATCTCTCTGTGCTCATGGCTGCTTGGAAGGCACATACATTTATGTTTATTTTTTATTTATTTTTTTTTTAAATTTTATTTATTTGTTTATTTGTGTGTGTGTGTGTGTGTGTGTGTGTGTGTGTGTGTGGTGCTGGGGATTGAACCGCGGTCCCTGTGCTTTGTTAAACTTGTTCTAAGTAGGTGCTTTAGACCACTGAGCCATCTCACCAGCCCCACATTTATGTTTATAACATTAGGCAATACTCCATAGAGTGGCAGAAAATTCTGACATTCTCACCAAAAATTCAACTAATGTTCTAGTAGTAAAAACAGACTGGTTGGTAATGGGAGCAGCCTCCTCACATGACTCGCATGAGAGTTTTCGGGTTGTGGATGCTCAGGGGAGCTTCGTGATAATCATGTCCAATCTTTTATTTCATAGATGTGAAAATTAAGCTGTGACACCTCCCAGAACAAGATGGCAGAGCTTGTTCACCCACCTGACCCTTGATTCAGTATTCATTTTTTAAAAGCTGGCTGGCATATTGTTATTTGGGTTATTTTGCTATTTTTATACTCCAAGTATTAGCTAATTTCTGTGTTATTCAAGTAATGTGTGTATAGTTTGTACATTTGTATTAATTTTAAGAAATATTAAATATATGAGAGGTGACTTAAAATCATTTGAGGCATAGTTCATCCCTCCCCCTCCCATAAATATTAAAAACTACTCATTCATGTGGCCACTCTCTTCCCTTGGTAACTTCCCAAACAAAATACGAACGCGAGAGCTGATGCGCTGAGCTGTGGGTGAGCATGTATTTTCTCATCTCAGCATAATTGCCTGTCCATTCCAAGGAGCCTGTTGACTTCCTAATCATGGGGGCTTATTCTGCTTTCAGAAGTCCAGAGGAAAGTGATGGTGGCGAAGAAGAGAGGGTTCCTAGATGGAAATGACAGAGTCTGGGGCGTCTGGCTACAGGTCTTGTGAACTGGCGGGGAAGGAGTGGAAGGGTGGCTCTGGGTGCTCCTGAGGTAGACACAGCGCCAGTCACCTCCTACTGTTGCTGGGTGGTGGGGGCCAGCAGTCTTTTCCAAACTCTTGTCCTATTCAAAGAATTGGGCAAAGCAAGCAAGGAAAGTGAACATTTATCATTTATTGAAGATAGTAAAAGTATTACAGGTATAAAAAGTAAGAATAAGTGTTTTGAAAACAAGGAAAGAAAAAATGTTCTAAGAAGAACAAATGACAAAAAATTCTCTGAAGAAAGGATGAGAGCACACCTGGCCCACATGCAGAGTGGCTCACTAAACGGACAAGAAGACAAGGCCTACGAGGCCCAACTGCCACAGTCTATTACATCTTTCTTCTGACCTCAGTGCCTGCCCTAGGAAGCCATTCTGCATCATGACTGGACAGTTCTCCATGACTGACAGGTCCCATCCTATTGTCCAGCCTCCTTGCCATGCCCTGATGGCCTGCCTCAACACCATGTAGTACAACATTCAGGGTGGGCTGCATTCCTACAAAATACAACCTGCCTATATACACTAAAATGGCTGAGAAGGAGCCTGGGCACTAATGCAGAATGGGGGGGGGCGGGTAGAACTGATCAAAGACTTCTTACACTTTATATTTGGATTTATTTATATACCATGTATAAAGTAATAAAAAATAAAACCAGACTTGGTGGAGCATGCCTGTAATCCCAGCACTTGGGAGGCAGCTTGTGCTACAAAGTGAGTTCAAGGGCAACCTGAACTTCATGGTGAGACCCTGTCTCAAAAGACCCCCATTCAAAAAAAGCACACTGAATAGAGATGAAATCCCTGCCATTTAATATGTGGGCTTGGAAAACATCATTTTGGGACTGCTAGAACAAAACACCATAAAATGAGTGACTACATCACACTTCTGTTAGAAGCCCCAGGAGTTCATTTCTCACAGTTCCAGAGACTTGTTGGGGAGGTCAAGCGTAAGGCGCCTGCAGATGGAGTGTGATGAGCTGCTTGCCGCTCCTAGGAGCCCACCTTAAAGGGTGCTGGGTGCTCCCTTAGGCTCCTTTGATGAGCACACTGGTTCCATTATTGAAGGCTCTGCTGTCTTGACCTAATCACCATCCAAAGCCTATACCTCCAAATATTATCACCTTGAGGGTTGGAATTGAAACATACCAGTTTGTATGACAAAAGTCAGCTAGTAGCACAGTGTGTACAGAAAGACTCATCGCTTCAATGTATCTCATCCTATTTTCTTATCAATAAAACTGTATGTCTCTGCACTGAAGGACACAAATATTTCTGAGGGACTTGCTCTTCACTTCATTTTTATTTCCAATTTATTATTTAATTTTTGCTATCACATATTTCTCATCAAAGTGGTTCTTTAATCAAGAACCCAGACACTCTTATTATTCAGGTATAGATTTCACAGTATAGTTCTTACCTAGTTTAATCTATAGTTGTTAACATTTTGTTTTTCTAAACTCAGGCACACCTGCAGGTCAATTTAAAAATGACTGATTGTGCCGCATGGCAACAACTTCTGGCACGCTTATGAGGACAAAAAGCCTTCAGCTCACTTCTTTTGTGTCATTTCAGACGAAACTAAAAAATAAATAAATAAATAAATAAATAAATAAATAAATAAATAAATGCAAGCTAATGTGTGGCATCAGCCGCTGCATGGGCTTTGCAGTAACCCATATTTGCTGGTGGATGCACCGACCAGCGTTTATCTGTAGGGGCAACCACAGTGACACTCCAAATGTCAAGCTTAATTCACTCCAAATTTGTGCTCAAAACACTGAAAATTTGAGATGTGAACATATTTTCCTCTTAAGAAGTAATGGAAAATCAAATAACTGATTCTGAGGCCTGAAAATTACACCTATAAATTTATTTTTCTAGAGCTGTAACAAATTTCACAAGATTTCTTTCTTTAACTCCATCATGGTTCCAACAGTTTTCCTCTTAACTTTACTGCTGGTATCATTAACTTTCTTTGGAACCATAGTTATATTTTATGCAAATAAAGCTCAAAGAAAAGTACCTTAATATAAACACTATATAATGGAACCCTGAAATTTGCAGGGGTGAAAAACCACAAATTTCATATATGGTCAGAAAATGCTTATTTGTATGATTTAAACTCTACGTAGCTTTGTCTCCAATAGTTATATAATTTAGTAAAATGCTATATTAATAAGGTCTTTGAAGATGCATCTTGGTGGCATCTTAGGGATCTTAAGGCTTTAAGAAGAACAAAACCAGAAACACTGGAGACAGCTACAGGCAGTGCAGAAACCGGCTGGTGCACCTGCAGGGATGGGTTACAGGGCAGCAGCCAATCAGCAGCAAGGAGAACTGAATAACTCTCTCAGATTGACTACTTGCAAGCCTCCCACCAAATAATGAATTTCAGGGGACATTTGTAGTTTCTGGGAACTTGCTGAGGTTTCCATGAACAAGTATTAGTTAGGCTCTAGGGAAAAATCAGTGGATGTCTGACACCAAGAACTTTTATTTTTTTTTTATTTTTAATGTATTTTGTACAGGGTCTGCAGGGTCTCACTGCACAGGTCAGACTCATAGTGATCCTCCTGTTTTCAGCCTCCCAAGAGCTGGGATTACAGGCATGCACCACCACGCCCAATCTTGAGGTCAAGAACTCTGAACCATGACAGCACGGGTCTGGTTGAAAGCATGCTTAGACAGAAGTGTCGTCCCTTTGTGTCCTTGGTGAAATAATGTGTGAGTCACTCTTGTCTGCACAGGTTTTCTCAAGTGGGATTTTTGGGTCAGCTGTCAAGCAAAATTAGAAACACTGAACATATATTTGTTGAACTTTGCTGTTCCAGCTGTGGAAATTTCAAGCTTGGAGACATTCAACAAGCGAGGTATCACTGTGTCTAACATAACACAGCTTAAAGGAGGAAAAAGTGATATTTGCTTATGAGTTTAGAAGCTTCAGTTCATGTTTAGCTTGCTCCAAAGCAGAAATATTGTGGTGAAGAGGCCTGACAGAGGTGAGCTGCTCACCTCATGGGGGGTGGGGAGCAGAGAGGAAGCAGGAAGAACTGGAAAGATGGGAAGGACTGCAGGCATTATACCCCTCTTGCGGATCACGTCCCATGAACTCACTTCTAACAGCACGTTCAGCCCCAAACTTGTCAATGGGGACTCTTGCACCCTCCTGACCTAATGGCCTTCTGGAAATCTCACCATTGAGCATAGGAGCCTTTTGGGAGCATCTGGATCTAAACCCTATCAATGACTTAAGTTGTGATTATTTAGGAAACTGTCCTCTTTTTTTTGTCCACACAAAAACAAAACATTAAACAACCCTTCCTGAAGTGACTTTCAGGACAGCTGTGGTCCCTCTTTTCCTTCCTTCCAGCTGTCTTAGGGCTGTGTGGGAGAGTCTGCTCTTAGTCACACTGCACTGCCCAGTTCCAGTTACCCAGGAACACCTGCAAGGACAGACGCTGTCATGGAGCAGCATCATGGGAGGGGTGACTACTGTGCAGCAAGACACTTGGAGGTGGGGGAGAGAGCCACATAACTTTCATAGTGCATGTTAATATTTTGTCTACCTTATTATTCATTCTTAATTTCTTACTGTTCTTGACTTAGAAATTAAGTTTTGTCATAGGAAGGAATGAACACTAGCTCTAAGGGTCAGTGCTATCTGTGGGTTCAAGCTTCCCCTGGAGTACTTGCCCCTTCTCTCCTGAGGATAACAGGACTGCCATACCCTATTGTTTTTCTCTTCAAGAGCCCTGACTGATGGGATGAAGTGCACTCATATCACAGAAGAGTATGCTTTACTCAGAGTCCACTGATTTAAATGTTAATCAGACTTTTCAGATATCTTTGGAGTAGAATTTGTGCTGGCTGGCATTTGTCCAAACAGCAAGGAACCAGACATAGGCAAGTGGATACCTAAATTTCCAGTCCCAGATGGCTTTCTTGTTTCCTGTTTCTAAAATACTCCAGGATCTGGGCATGCAGAAAGGGACCTCTGCTGCCCTAGTGTGGGGAGCAAGATGGTCATTAGAGGTTAGGGTATGGAAAGTAGGGTGCTTACAGGGCAACTGCTCACAGCTGTCCTTTTCAAAGGCTTATAACATCTTACTCTTTCCTTGAAATGGCAATAACACTGTGGTTTGTTTGTGCTGTTCATCCATCTCAGACTTCAATAAAGAAAGATTTAGGCACACTTAGAAAGAAGTATTTTAATCATTAACAAGTAGCTTCTATTCATACCTTTTTCTTTCACCTTCACCAGAATGAAACACCCTCACTAGGCTTTAGCAATGGGCTGTTTCACATCACCAGAGGACCCACTTTCCAGGAGAGATCAATCCAGCAGAACTTTAACCTCAGAAGCCTGGTTCCCTGCTACCCATAGTTCTGCTTTCATGTGGCCCATACATTGGCATACTGTGCAGATATTTATCAAAACATTCCTTTAGTTATACACTGCACAACTGTAAGGTCTGATGTAGCCAAAGTGAGGCATGATATTAATTTCTTGGGATGTTAGCTCTGGAAGGAAAAGGTTAGATCAGAGAGGCTTCTGTGAACCTGCCTGACCCATGGCCTATCTAAGACTAAGTATCTTTGGATCTGGCTTCAGAGAACTTCCCTGTAAGTAGTCCTGTTGAACAGGGTTTAACAAATCTTGTGGGTACGCATTCTAGGCCACTTGGACACCAAACTTGGGGGCAAGGTCAACAACTCAGAGCAGACAATGAAGGAACATCCTTAAGGCTGTCTAATCCTTAGAGCAGGAAGTTGCTTGCCTGACAGTGTATCTTTCAGTAGCAATCTGTGGGTATTTCAAAGACTCAAGAGGTCAAAAGCTACCTGGGAGAAAAACCATAGACTTGTATTCTTCTGCTTTCATGTATTTATCTATCATATGGGAATCTTGGCAAAAGATTGATTTTGATTTGACAGCCATGAAGAAAAGCCTGGGAATCTGCGTGTCTAAAGAGCCCCAGACACCCAGCCACCAGGGAGCAAGGAATGAGACGAGGATCTCGGGCTGCCCTTGAGCATCAGAGCTGCCCCAACAGTGCAAATACATAGTGCGGTCTACTTGAAATAGGTTCTGTGAAGCCTACCAGGAGGGGTTTCTACAGAAGTAACCAAGACATAGTTAAAACAATTACCAGAACACTTAAAGGAGCCAATCTGGGACTCAGTCCCCAAGGAGAAAGAAGCCAGCGAGTTCTAAGGCTCTGGCTGCCTCCAGCCTTCAGGGAAAGGAGTAGGGTCTTGTTCACCTGTCACAGGAGGAGAGGATCATGTCCCCTTCTGTGTGGTGCCCCTGTCCCTGGGAGGCTGGCCGTGGAGCTTTGCGCTTTGGTGACAGATGTAACTTGAGAGGTCCATGATATTTCTATCCACATCGTTTTTGTCATGACTTTTACAATAAACATGTGTAAACCATTTACATACACAGATAAGTAATCACTTTTTTGTTAGTGTCAAAAATCTTGGTTTGTTCACTGAAAGATACAAGTCTGTAAAGGGTCCATTGTACTGTGTTGAATGCAATGTCTGATAATGCTAGTCTTGAGGATATAATGGCATAACTTGTATAAAATGCTGCATATTTTATATAGTGACATCTAAACATTACAGTGTACTGGAATAAAGCCTCTTATTAAATAAGAATGATAAATAAATATTGTAATTATGAATAAAATGCTGTAAGAAAAGCACATTAAAACAGTTTGGTGCTACAAACACCATGTCTACTCCCAGTTAGGGACATATCCCTCAAAGAAATTTAGGATTAGGGTTTGAAATGCAGAGTATGGAGGTGGGATCTGTGTTGGGGTATTTTAAAATCCCAGGTGATTCCACTGAGCAGCTAGAGTTGAAAATCACTGCCTTTGGGGCCAGCCAGATAGCTCAGTGGATTAAAGTGCTTGTTTAGGCTGATGCAGGGGCTGGGGGTTTGATCCCTGGCCTACCAGGCCAGCCTCGCCCCCAGGGTGCACTGAGATGGGGATTGAGACTGGGCCTGATGGTGCACACCTGTAATCCCAGAGCTTGGGAGGCTGAAAAACAGGAGGATCACTATGAGTCCAGTCTGTGTAGTGAGACCCTGAAGACTCTGTACTAAATACATTACAAAAAGAAAGAAAAAGAAATTCGCTGCTTGGAAGAAAGTTAGTAGGTAATGGAGAAGCAATTGACAGTGAGAAGAAGCTGTTTCCAGGCCCCAAGAGGCAGCAGCAGGCATCTGTCTCCAAGGATGCAACTGCGGCACTCCTCACGTGCACTGAAAGTGGTGCAGTCCCCGGGTACCTGCTGTGGATCTTCTCACCACAGCCTCCCATCAACCTGGGCCCACCCTGTTCCTTGAAATGTGGAAGAATTTGTGGATGCAGACAAGGTAGAGCTCCCTTTCTTTTATCTGCAGAATGTTATCTATACATTCCTTCCATGGCCTCATGGATAGTTTTGTCATTTGCCCATAGTTCTGCTTTCATGTGGCCCATGCAGTGGCATTCTGTGCAGGTATTTATCAAAACATTCCTCATCTTCTTCTAAAGTATGGGGGTAAATGCTTCAAGCTATGGTGTAAGTTTGCGTACTTTAAGGTCCTGCATATCCCACAGCTCTATCATGTCTATTTCCTGACAGGTTTCTTCAGTAGAAAACATCTCCGGCGTTCTAAAGGACTCAGCCTAGAGTGCAGCTGGAAAGTAGTTGAGAACCAAGCATGGTGTGCTTCTTCTTGAAAAAGAAGCAAGTTCCTCCAAAAAGGAAGGGCTTTACATGTTGGGTTGCAGGAGAGAAAAGAAAATCACCTATGGTGCACCTGTCTTTAAGGAGTTAATATTCTAATCAGTTAAAGACAAAGGCTCCTAAGTAGTTCAGGAAAGAGCAAGATCATTTAGTTTGAGATGAAACAGAACTCAAGTAGTGAGAAATAATTTGACCTTTGATTTTTCAGAACCTTAGCTGTCAGAATGAAAAATTAGAATAGCATTCTGAAGGAGCTAGAGTCTACAAGAGGGATTGTATGCCTGCGTGCATATGCATGCTGGGAATTGTTCCCAGATGACTTTGTATCGAGCTGCATCTCCAGCCTTTCTATAGAGTCTGCATATTGAATCAGGGTCTCACTAAGTCACCAAATTGTCTGAGCTAGCAACATGCCACCCTCTTGTAGAACTACCCACCACACCTCACTCAGCATGTGCTCATTAGAATCAAGGTCTCCCATGTTAGACACAAAAGCCCAAAGCCTGAGGCTTTAACTCTATAATTTTGTGCAACTTCATTTTCTATATCCAACCCAGAGGCAGTATTTTACCTACCTTCTTGCTCAGAGGAGCAATTGTAAGGATGCTCAAGGGTAGTGCCTGGCACGGAGTGAGGCTAGCCAGTGATATTCACTAATAAGGAATCAAAAGGATTGGAAGCCTTGAAACAAGGAGGGATGCGCACATTGAGAAAGCTACTTTTCAAGACAAATGTGGCACCTGTGTGGATACTTTGAGAGGAACTGTGAAGGGGAGGGGTAGGAAAGGAAGAGGAATTCCAAAAGTCCAGGAAGGTTGCTGAAGAAAGCAGGGCTTCATTCATCTTAACAGTAATGAGACTAACCAAACCTGTGGAATGTGTGGAAATACAAGCTAAATAGAAGGATAAATTGATCATTTGGGAAAAGTCAAAGAGATGTTGAGCTCTTGATCTTGGTGGTCATAGACTTGAAAAGCCTCAAGGGAGATGCAACTCACTCCAAATACCTCCTCCGCGCTCTCACTCCACAGCATAGCACCATCACTCGGAGCTTGAGTGTCATTCAAAAGCCTCTGTGGAGACATGTGATCCCTAGGCTGGTGCTGTGAGGAATTGGTAGGAGCTCTAGGAATTGGGCCTCAGCAGACCTTCATGTCATTGGGGATGTGACCTGGGTGGAAACAGGAACCTAAAGCCCTTTCTTTCCTCTCATTCTCTCTTTTTGTTTTCTGGCCATGAGCTGAGCAGCTTTGCTCCACCATGCACTCATGCCATGACAAATGTTTTGGGTCTGGATGTCTGGATGCCCCATGCAGACCCCAGAACTTCATGCAGTCAAAGGGTGGGCTTCTAGTGTTTTCCCTTGATAATGCCTAGATTATGAGTGTATGTGCTACACCCACCCCGGGGCTGGTAGCCTGTATACAATATAAAGAAGGGAAAGAGGCTTGTTCTTTCCATTTTTTCCCTTTTGCTCTTGTGCTTTTGCTGCCTTCTACCACCATGAACTGCTGCCCTCCACCATGTGCCATTCTGCCTTGGAGCCAAATTATTATGGACTGAGATCTCCACAGACTGTGAGCTAGGAAAACATTTCCTTCCTTACTTCTGGGAATGGGGTATTTTGTCTTAGCAGTGAGAGGAAAGTAACTAAAACAAATGGCCACAGGCTCAAACCAGTAGAGACCTTGTCATGGACTCAGACTTCTGAGACAATGAGCCCCAAAATACTTCCTATTTTATAAGGTCATTATATCAAGTGTCTATTGTATGACAGAAAGCTAGCACATACCTCCAGATACTGAGGCAAGTGTGGGGCCCACTTGGCCAGAGAACATGTGATTTTGAAGCTGGCTGAGAGAGTCAACAAGCACAAACCTTTGCCTTGGTTTATGGTTCCTGGAAATAGATTCTGCATTTGTACATTTCTGGGACACTGTCTGAGGAACATTAGTAAGGGAGCCAACGTAACTGAACAGTGCAGAGGAGGCATTAATCTGTGGTGCAGTTCAGGAACCAGTGTGGTAGGTCAGAGCCTGAAAGCATCAAAGCCAAGAAGCAGGGGTTTCTCACCTCCTAGGTAGATCTGGATAGCTTTTCAGGAGAGGCACCACTTGGATGGGGCAACCTCTCAGACCCCACAGCCAACACTCAATGGCAGGAATAAGTACCTCGGTTCTGGGGTAAAAAGGTGGAGAATGTGGGTGACATGTACTGCAACATTCATGATGTAGGAAACTGACATATATTGCTTTTAGAACATGGATTTTATAGCCATAGTCTGTCCTGTTTTCTCAAAGCAATATCAAAACTATTTAGCTCTGCTGGACCAGAAGATTGGATGGTCCAAGAATGTGGATGATAAGTTCTTGTAGCTCTAGTTAATTTCTTACGATTGACTGGGAGTAGTCACCCAAGGAGGTTTCTAATAGGTAACTGCTGACTCTACTCACAACATATATCAGACGTCCAGTCAGGAAGTTGTCTCAATGAGTAACAAAATGAAGAACCCAAGGTGGCCTCTTAAAATGTGTGTGTCACATGCAGGTCACCCTCCTGGGAATCTGTTGCCCAGTTTCCCAGGTCCCTTCACCTCCAGTACATGGTTATTTAAATCAAGACACTCAGAAGCAATGAGAAATCATCCCATGGAAGTGCTCTGCTGCTCCTTGCTTGCCTCCTTCCCACCCCTGCCCGGCCCACATGCAGAGGGACGCACACACACAAGCACAGTACTGTTCCACTATATCCTTACTTTTGCAGATCTCCTGCTGAAGGTTCTGACTAATGGTGAGTTATTTGTTCAGAAAGATTTTATAGCTCTCATAAAATGTCAATTACAGTTTTAAAATAATGTGTAGTTTTTCTGTAACATGATGCTGCCATCTTGGCTCCCAGAGGGTATATTAAATTCAAGTAGCAATAACAACTCATTTAAGTAATAAATAAATAACCTGAGACGGAGTGTTGTTAAGAGTTAATAGTCTCCCATACACTCAATAGAGGCTGAGGCTCCACTCAATTAAAGTGACCCCGGGAGGGGGGAGAGCAGGGGCCAAACTGCACCCAATGGTTTTGTTGAAGGTATTCAACCCGCACACATTCATTTCCTTCTTTATGTTGTTTCTTTTTAGCAGGGAACACTCTCTGCAGTCCCTGGGTCCAGAGAACAATCAGGGTACAGTCTCAGAGAACAGAAAGAAAACTGGGGTCATAAATATGTTAAATGGGTGCGTGGGTTTAAGTGGCTTTGTAAATGAAACACGGACCAAACCGCAGACTAATTAATGAATATGAAGCAGCAGGAAAGCCGGAGGGTTTGGGGAAACAGTCTTGTGGGGTGACGATGCGGCAGCTGGGTAATTCTTTCCTCCAGGAAGAAACAGTCCCTTAAAGACATTTTCTTCAAGATTGTGAAGGGGCTCCATGGAGAATATCTGCTGTGGGTGAAAATGCACAGAAAAGCATCGAAAAGAAAGATGCTCTTCAAATGGTAGCTTCTCTCATCAGACTGTAATCTTGGCTGAGAGAATGATCACACAGGTTTTTAGAAAATGTTTTTATCATTGTATTTTGAGGGAGAAACATGGTGCTATCGAAAAAGAGGAACTGTATCATTTCAGACAAGATTTACAGTGCATTCAAAGAGGTTGAAGTTTCCTGATAGATGGCCTTGCTGAAGAAATTCCAACTGAATCGCATGAAAGTGGAAGATTCTGTGGTGTGGCCTTTTCATGTGTTCTAATTTCACCTTTTCTGTTTGGAGAATTTGCAGTTTTACTTCTTCACTTTTTGTTTTAAGCAGAAATGCCCGTATGAAACCTACTGGTGCATCTCTTGGGATCCCATGAGAGCCCAGGAACGCCTGGCTAACCCAGCTCTGAGAGGGAGACCCCGGGGCTGGTACTGCGAGTGTCCTGCTTCCGAGCTTCCGGTAGAGGCTGGCTGAGAGAGAGAAGACCAAATCGTTCTCGGGAGAGATGCAGCTAGGCCCGGGGAGGGGGTGGGGGGGATGGGAAAATACACAAGGCACAAATACAGCTGCAGTGGACACACACACACACACACACACACACACACACACGCATGCACCCAACAATAACAAAACCAAAACCAATAGAAAAGGAGCAAACAAGGACACTGCTTCTAGTTAGGTCGTGGGTCCTTGTTTAACTGACTGAGTAGCCAAGCTGTGAGCAACACTTTAAATTAAGTAGTTGATGTGATTTAGTTAAGTCACTAGACCAAGCTAACCTCTTGCTATTCAGCTATTGCAGCGGTTTTCATTCTAACGATCACAAAACCAAATGAAAACACCTTTCTCATCCTGTCAATATTGACTCAGTCAATTTACTTTATTTTTTATTGCATATAAAGTTGAAAAATTACCAAATTAATATCTTTAACTAGAATTCATAAATTACATTGACTCTTCAGAAACTTTTATTGAAAAGTATAGGAAAGGCAGAGGATTAAGGTTTTGTACAGACTACAGAGGTAAAACCTCTAATAGCTCTTAAACATTTAGGAAATAGATGTTTAATGTGACCTGATAAACATGTCAACTAAAGTATATAAAGACAATGTCTTAGTTACTTTCCTTGTTGCTGGGACAAAACACTCAAGGTGGGGTACCTTAGCCCTGAAGTGGATCCCAGCCTGGCAGAGGGCAAGCAGAGGGAAGCTGCTCCTGCTGCCTGTGGGAAGCAGGGGAATTGGAGAGCAGGTAGGGTCACCTCTTCCAACTAGGCTCAGTCTCTCCAGAGGACTTGCAGCTGTAAACTCCTCAGTGGACTCAGTCCCCGATGAAGATAGCACCTTGTGATCCAGTGAGGCTTTGGAGGGACCTCCAGATAATACTGTAGTGGACAAGAACCAAACAGCATGAGAAACAACAACAACAACAAATGTTATAGGAGAGAGTGCTTAATCCATTGTTCAGATCATAGATGTTTTGAGATCTAAATAGAGGATTTACTGGGAGTTAGAGTAACCTCTGATAGGTGGAGAGAAGAGTAGTATTTGGAGATTTTCATATCATTCATTTAATATTTCATGTATAAGAAATAGTGCAAGATTTATATTTTTCCTTAGAATGTCAGCTTACTATAAACACAAACACAAATAAGAATTACCAAGCCAAAATTAAGTCCATTAATGAAATTACTACATGAGTTGTAAACAGCTGTCCAGTAAAAATTGAAAGTAGCCATGAGCTATCACTTCCTTTGTCAGAATCTGGCTATGTAATCTACTCTAAGTAGTCCCTCATATGCCAGGCTGGAATAATGTCTTCTGCATACTTTGTAGCCACCTTTCAAAGCATGATCTGAGGATTCAAAAGTCCAGTGGATAGAGAAGGAAAGGGGGTCCGTGGTTGCCTGTGACTAATGATAAGGTTCAGCAGCCACCGTAAGCTGGCACAAGGGAATTGGAGGGTGACAGAAATGTTGCTCAATAAATTTACTAAAAATCATTGAATCATATAAAGGGGCCATTTTATGATATGTAAATTCTATCTCAATAGTTAAACAGAAGACCCAATGCTATTATGGGCTGCTGGACTCTTTTAGAATATTTTGCTGAGTTTACACACCTATAATATTCAACAACGGAACTTAAAAAAAATTGGGATATAACTATGAATGTCCATTTTGTATCTGTGTATTCAAAGTGGTTGGGATAGATATATAGTTGCATTCTCTTAATGAATAGAATGATTTGTTCTAATGGTGTTTGTAAATAGGATCACAAGTCCGCATCTTGTACAGCAATTAACCACTAAGAAGAATATATGCAGTGTACTATTTGTTGAAACTGTACTTTCGATTTGATTTGAGACTGTCTCATTGCTGTTTATCAATAAAATTTTGAAAAAAAATTCTATCTCAATAAACTTTTTAAAGATGTTCACCATGCCAGAGTAGCAATATGAAACAGCCACAGGTTGCATATTTTGGATATAAACTCTATTTTTGCATAGTAAATATTTAAGAATATCTTTCAGCATGGGAAAAACTATAGTTGCCTCTTATACTTAAATATTAGTTTTAATTCTAGTTTTTATTTCCCTTTCAGAGAGACATGAATATAAAGACAAACATTTTAAGATAAAAGTATGATTACAAGGTAGATAACAATCAAGGATTGATTCCCTATGTGGGGCCCTGAGAAGGGCTTGGCAGTGTTAATGTGGCCTACAGGACTGGCCCCCACTCAGCTGCAATGGCTGGCACCATGGAGGGTGGGATGTGGCCAGTTTTTGTACTTATGCTAGGGAATGTGGCTAACATCTTCTGCATTTAAAAATGTTTCTTCAGACATTCAAAACAACACACACAGGGGTTCAATCCTCAGGCCTGCCTTGCCAACCCCACCCCTGGGGCATGCTGAGATGTCAATTGAGACTGGGCATGGTGGTGCGGGTCTATAATCCCAGCTCTTGGGAGCTTGTTAACAGGTGAATCACTACTAGTCCAGCCTAGTAGTGAGACCCTGTACACCCTGTAGACCCTTTCCTAAAATACAAAAACAAAACACAGTGTAGTCCAAACAAATCGAGACCATGCCAGTAGATGGGTTAGAAACTACAATCCCTGAACTATTCTTAGAAGTTCAGGCTGCAGCACTTACCTGTAGATTTCCAGGTTTTTTCACTGTTGTTTTATGTGAACAAATTTGGACTCTCCAGATTTGTGTGGCTGGAGCTTGGGTCCGTGCGTGTGTGTGTGTGTGTGTGTGTGTGTGTGTGTGTACTGCCCTCAACGCAGTATCTATTGTTTTTTAAATTCTTTTTTTTTATTTTTCAAAAAATCATTTATTTATTTATTTATTTGGTACAGGGTCTCACTATGCAGCTCAAACTCACAGCGATCCTCCTGTCTCAGCCTCCCCAGTAATGGGATTACCACAATGCATCTCCATGTCCAGTTTCGGTGGCCAGCTGGGTGCTTGGCCAGCATGGCCTGCAGTACCAGGGATTAAACCTGTGTCTTTGTGCTTGCCAGGCAGACATTTAGACCACCAAGCTAGCTATCTCTCTGGCACCATGTTTTAAGTTCTGAAGTATTATTTTATTTTTTAATCAGATCTTATTGGTATATTTTAGATATATGTAATGTTCACATTCCTCATAAATAATTTGTTCCTGTACAGCTATCTCTGTATCGAATCTATATTACAAATTCATGGTCACTAATGTGCCTTCTCAAATAGCATGTGAATAAATGTGTCCTTGAGCATTAACTCACATACATGTATGCTACTTCCCCCAGCTAATAAGCCAGGCCTAGACTCCAACCCAAGTCTAGTTAGACATTACTACAGTGATACTTAGGTTTTTCTTGGCTAGATTTGGTCTACAAGAAAGTAAAAGTAGTTCTGCTTCTCCTACTGGGCTATCATAGTTCTCCTAAAATGCAGCAGACATGTCACAGGTGCTTAACAAATACTGTGCCATTTTGGGGGCACATTTGACAACTGCGCTCATGGTCTCTCAGAGAGTCTGAGGCCGTTTTGTCTACATTCTGGTCATGGGATCTGATTAGACACATGCACTGTTTCCAGGGCTGGTACAGAAATCCTCTGCATGTCTCTCCTCCTCCTATATGGTAGCCTTTGCCGAAGCTGCATGCTGGGCGTGGAAAGACCACAGGCTCCTGAGTTTTGGCATGAGAAGAGTCACCCAGGAGAGCCATCCATCCTGCGGCAGATGGACACAGTGGAGAAAACGCCTATTAATCACATAAGCTGCTGAGATTCAGGAATGACTTGTTATAGCAGCTTGGTATACTTATCCTGACCCTTCCCAGAGAAAGTCCAAGAATTTGATCAAATATGTAGGTAGATTAGAATCTTGTGGTATAGTTAACAGATATAATATGAAAGACTCATGCATATTGATAGCTAACATAGTTGCTTTACACACACTGTTGTGAAGGTATAGAACAGGACCCATCTCCACTGGTACAGACGAAAAATGGGTGCAAGGAGCCAAATGAGAGGACCTTTGACCTAAGCCTGGGGATTTTAAGTCCACATTTACTCTCTGTCCAATTATCGCTATTTATATTTAGCAAGGAATCCTCAACGAGGTAGAAAGAATCCTTAACTTATCTGATTTTGGGGGGAGTATTCGTATTTTGACTTAGTATTTACCCCAACATTCACATCAAGTGTCCAGCACGGCCTAGGTCAGTGGTGACAAACCTATAGCATGCGTGCCCCAGTGGGCTATTTATATCATTGAAAGCTTTAAACAATTCACCATCCCTGGCATGGGTTCTTGCCTTAATATTATTCTATTTTTTTAATCAAACTTCTGTAAAGATAGGTGGGTGGATAGCCCCATCTACTCCATTTGATTAATATGGAAATTTGGATTTCACCATGCAGTGTATCTCCCATTAAGGTGTACATTGGTTAGAATTCTATACTATTTATAGGGAAAAGTACATAGTGTATAATTATGAGCATGACTAGCTAAGTTTTGTTGCAGCTTCTGTCTTAGTTGGTGATGTCCAAAACAATAAAAATATTTTTAGCATAGAAAAATTAAAATCATTCCCTAAATGCGATGCACTCAAAGAAGGGAGTTAAACACCTATGGAACAAGTGAAGTAGCAGAGATTAAAAAGCTTAGGAGTTTCTAAGCTTTTGTCTCCCAAGGTCCCACTTGCATTCTGTCTTTAGAACAGCTTTCTGTGGGCCTCTCAGTCTGACAGAGCAGCATGGTCCAAGTCCACGGTGCACGCCGCCTGCTGCCCTACTGTCCTGAGCACAGCTTACTATGTGCTGAGCCCTCGTGGCTGTCAGGAGTGTGTCGGTTCCCAGGGAATATTTGGTAATGGAGACCAGGACCAGTTTAATTAAAGTGCAGCCAATGAATTCCCACAAGGCCACATGCTGAAAAGGGTTCTGTGCTTGGTTTAATATTCTACTGTTGCAGCTTACAGTTCTTAATAATTTTGTTCTTTGAGATAGGGTCTTACTCTGGGCAGGCCTTCAAATCATTATGTGGCCCAGGTTGGCCTCAACTTCCTGGAAATCCTGCTGCCTCAGCCTCAGAAGACTACAATTATTGGCATAAACAACACACCCAACTAGACTTTAATAATTTTATCACTGAACTTGTACTTTGTAAGTGAAGTTTGAGTGGACAATGACACATGAGTTTAAGAAAGGAGATGTACAGGGTGTAAGGACACGTTCTTTTCCACTGTATTTGTGTAGCACATTTCAGAACTCCATAGACAGAGATCTTTTTTTTTTTTAAAAAAATACTATTTATTTAACTTGGAAAATATTTCAGCATTCTAAACATGCAAAAAATAACACAACATTGCAAATTGTGTTTAAGTACAGAAGCTTCTTGAACCTTCTCTGACTCTTTGCAAATGAAGTTTTACAGTTTGGAAACAGTTTAACACTTAACTAAAAGAACAAAACAGTAGCGAATCCAAACACTTCTCAGGCCTGCTGGCCTTCTCAGTCCCCAGCTAAGACAGGGCAGCAGGATGCTATGTCACTACACACAGAAGCTGACTGGACACCTGTCACAGCTGCAGCAACAGCAGGTCCAAGGTCCCTTCTCAGTGGCATCTGCCCCATGGCCTCAGCACCAAGCAGGAAGCATCAAGGGTTTGCCTGGGTTGCTTTGTTCTTTTTAAAAACTCTAGATATGTACAATTGGTAACTCACAGTTTCTAGCCAATGACCCTACAGTTAACACCACCTTACAACTTAAAAAACAAATGCCAGAGACATCTCCAAATGCCTTTTGACAGCCGCAGCAAGGTGCACAGAGTGAGGAAAATACAGGGTGCCTGTTCAGTTTAAACTGTTTGGAAATATGTACAGCTTTAATACAGGTTCACAGTGTTCTGGACCCCTGTGGCCACGCTGAGCAACTACTGCCAATTTCTGGGGCATTTGAGAGACCACATGATCGCAATCCGGTTGGCATTTAACCTAGGAACCAGTCAGTCACAGAGCTCCCCTATCTAAGAGATTCATAACGAGACAAGTTTTTGTCTCCTCCTCCTCTTCTTCATCTTCTTCCTCCTCCTCCTCCTCTTCTTCCTCTTCCTTTTCTACCCTTTTCCGGGCAACTTTAGCAGGACCTTTGCACCATCGAACTTTCCTTTAGACTTATAGCGAGCCACGCCCCTCTTATACTTCTCCTTCAGCTTTGCCACCTTGGTGAGATAGGGCTGCTTTTCACTGTCGCTTAAATTATTCCACATCTCGCCCACCTTCCTGGCCACATTGCTAATAGAGAAACCAGGGTTGGTGGATCTGATCTTGGGGCAAAATTCTGAACAAAACAAGAAAAATCCAGACGGTGGTTTTTTGGGTGCAGCGGGGTCCTTTTTCTTCTTACCTCCCTTCTTGGGTCCATAATCTTTCATCTCGTGGTCATAGCGAACATTATCTGCCTTGGCCGTTTCATCAGACTTAGACTTGTCTTTCCCAGACATCGTCTTTCACCTCTCTGAGCACTTCCTGGAAAATTGTGCAAAACTGACAGGGACTTCTGGGTTCTTCTTCTTGCGCTCCTCTCTACAGGACTGCACAAGGAAGGCATATTCGAACATCTTGCTCTGTGGTTTCTTGGGGTCCCCTTGAGTTATTCTGTATTGTTCATGAGTCTCTAGGCAGAGATCTTGGTGGCCCACTATAAGTGGGTCCTCAGAAAGACTGAGGCACACTTCATACACAACTAAGCGAGCTGGACTATGCCTGGCTTCAGTGCACAGCACTTTCTATTTAAACCACAGCAGTGGCACTCTGAGAGGCCCAAGGATGAAGGGACGCTGTCACAGCTTTGCATTTTCATGCCACCTGTCTGTATGAGTCAGTCACAAGCACATTCTGAGAACAGTGCCCCAGGGAGAGAGAAAGAGAAACACAAGCCCCCAGTTTCTTTCACTTGGCATTCCTTCCTACCAACAAGCTGAAGGTGGAGTGCGGCAGTAGGTGCCCATATTTCATATACTGAGTTTAATCTTACGAAGAGCAAAAGACACGTGCATGGGGGAGAGCTGAGGCATGTGTTATATAATTTTTGCCATTCTACATAAGTTAAGTATTCTTATACTTTCAATTAACACTGTACTCAGAATTAAGATAAGCAATAAAATTCATGCCAATAATTCAAAGTTTTAATTTTTATGCTGCTTCACATTAAATAGCAAATTTTAAAAAACATGCAATGGTGAGGGAAAGGGAGGCTATGGAAGATGGGAAAATGTTGCCAACTTTAGGACTTTAGATGTTATTTTCCCCTGCTTTTTGAACAGGAAGCTTACAGTTTTATTTTGTGCCATGTCATACAAATTATGCAGCTGATCTGAATGAAGAGTTTTTATTTGTTGAGACAGGGTTGTGGGCTCTTGGCCTCCAGCTGGACTCATGGTGGGCACTGTGATGGGCTCTAGATCTTCAGCTGGACTCATGCAGGACACTGCTGTGGGATCCAGGCCCTCAGCTGGATTCTTTGGGGCTTTAGTGCATGGACAGATTTCCTGCACTGTCTTTGTATATGACTCTGAGGGTGGCTATTATAAAATAATAATAATACAAATTTTGTGTTCTGTGTTGTTCCCCTTGCAAACCCACAACAAATGTAAACTAGTACAATCCCTATAAAAATTAGTATGGAGATTCCTCAAAAAGCCCCGGACAGCCAATGTATCATCCCAAAAGAGTTAAAATCATCTTCTTACAGGAATGCATGTATACCCATGAGTGAGGATGGTTTGGATTGTCCTAACTAGGTAGTGGCCAAAGAGCTGACGATTTTCTCCAGTGCAGGTGACAGTGCTCTATAAAGATAATCACTTGTCTGACATTCTTAGAGTGGCCAGGTGGAGAAATTTGTGTTGTTTGGGATCATTTATAACTTTTACAAGTAGACATCAAGTCCCCTAGGTTATGATGTCCCTTTCTAAATCATATGACAACATCTAGTCTACTTCCTGATATATGTAGTGGCATTTAATAAAAATAATATGTGACCAATAAATACCCGTCTTCTTAAAAAAATTTAAAAATCTTTCAATATTGTTGCTATCATGATCCTCATTTTAGAGAACATTTGTGTAACAAACAAGTTCTACAACTCACAATCCTTGTGCCTCAAGTTCATCGGCAGAGCTGAAAATGGGTTGGTCTCTCACACTGTAGATTAATTCTTTTCTTTCAGAATGGATTATGTAAAGCTAGGGAGATAGCTTAGTGGCATATGTGCCTGCATTTCAAGCAGAAGGTCCTGAGTTCAACCCTCAGTACCATAAAAAATAAATAAATAAAAATAAAAACCAAATATTCAGGACACAAGCTCTGTTTTGGCCAGCCAGATAGCTCAGCAGACTAAAGCGCCTGCTTAGGTAGGCACAGGGACTGGGGTTCATCCGCAGTATGCTGTGCTGGCCCCGCCCCTGAGGCATACTGAGATGGTGACTGAGACTGGGCATGGCGGCAGGCACCTGTAATCCCAGTGCTTGGGAGGCTGAAAACAGGAGGATCACTACAAGCCTGGGCTATGTAGTAAGACCCTGTAAGACCCCGTATTAAAAAAAATTGATTATGTAGTGGGCAATGTATAATATATAAGGGAAATGAATTTGCTATGGAATTTAGGAAAAAAGAATTAAAGAAAGAAATATGAATTAATTCCTCACCTGTAGAT
Source organism: Octodon degus (assembly GCF_000260255.1). Lineage (NCBI taxonomy): Eukaryota > Metazoa > Chordata > Mammalia > Rodentia > Octodontidae > Octodon > Octodon degus. Next base: position 5,260,605 of record NW_004524687.1, read on the forward strand.
AGCATTATTACAATGTTGTACAATCTCCTGTGATAATGGTTATCTTGGATTTCATTTTCTCAACAAATCTCTGAAGCTGTCTAACTCCTAGTTCATCTGTCTTAACATAGATGGAGCTGAAATCCAAACTCAGCTCCACCTGTCTCTGAAGCCTATGGCACAGAGCCGACCTCCCCAAGCCTGCCTCTCCAGCCAAGGGCTCCCACTGTGAGCTGCACAATTCGGATTCCCTTCCCAACCCACATCTGTGAAGTGCTCCATTCCCTTGGGATCCACAAGCTGGTCAAACGAAGACATGTTGAGAAGGACAGGAGAGCTGTGAAGCAACATGCCAGGACAGTGATGAACATAACAAGGACACTGCGGGACCTTGGGGACCTGCTGAGGTCACCTACATCTTGAAGGAACCCCATAGAAGGGAAATGTCCTGCTCAGTGTTTCTCTTGGGACACTTAAAGCCCTGCTGGCAGTGGCTCTGGCTTCCTTGTGGCATCATGGACACATCCACTCTCTGTGCTTGGCTGAAGGAAGTGTGACAGAAGGGAGTTACGTGGGGGTTATTACAGCTCATCAGAAAATGAGTGTTTGTCCCCCATCTGTTGCTGTGAGACCATCAGCCAAAGTAATTCAGCCAAGATCCTGGGTACCACAGGGCACACAGATTACCCCAACTGCAACATGCACTAGTTCATCCTTTGAGGAAGAACTCCAGGCAAAGACATGAGCCAGATTCTCCTTCTGGAGTCTCTTCCTGGGCCCATGTGCATGCAAATGTGACCCAAAGGACTCTGCTTTGTCACATTTTATTTTAATAGCTTCTGGAAGATGGAAAATTCATATGCTGGGTCTAAGTCATATTCATGGTATATCTAATTCAATACTCTAAAAGCAAAAGAACAAGTACTCTTTTTTTCTACATAACTGTGAGCTGTACTTTCAGAGATCATTTCTATAGTATGTGAGCTGTTTCTCTTCCTTCTCTTATTCAGCTCCTACTACTAAAACACATGCAAAATGAGCATGCATTACTAGGACAACTAGAGGAAAGAGAAATAGCTAACAACTTCAGTGGAGCAGAAGGTTCACACCCATGGCAGGAATCCACCCCACCCCATCCATTCACTGGAACATCTCCTGCTGCAGACAACCTACAACCTCCTGTCTCCTCCATTTCCGTGCAGTGTCAGCCAACATCCAGAGGTGTGGATTTCCATGTAGACTGAGATCACACGCTTATTCCCCTTCTTAAGGATCTGTGGTCACAGAGTAGAATGCTAGAATCAGGCCCCATATCCTACATTTGGAGTGCATTCCTCCACTGGTTCAGTGATACACAGACAGCTGGATTTGCAATTTCATGCTTGGCAGCCTTTAGTTCACGGTGGCACTTCCCTCTGGGCTGAGGAAGGCACAGGGTCTTTGTCTAAGGTCACACAGTCTTGGCAGCAGACCCCGTCAGCTCTGGTTTGCTTGCTGCTGGAGTCCTGCCAGGCCTCACACCAAGAAAATGATGGCATTGAATTAGGGGAGAATACCTCACTTTACATGAAAGAGAAGGTGAAATGGGAAAAATTAATTCATTGCTAGAGTAATACATGTAAAACACTTTAAATATGCAGAGGTTTCCATTTGGTTCCAAAGGAAATACCATCTTCTTATTAGAAAGCAGAATAAATATCTCAACGACTTCTGTGCTTTGGTAGCAGCCGTAGACAACATGGAAGCTAAATAGCCATTGCCATAAAACTCTGAGCTTTTCCCTGTTAAAAATCTCAGGCTAATAAATCACATCTTTAATGACCAAAGAGAAAAGAGATCAATAATTTCTGCAAAGTCCTTATAGAAGTATCATATGGTGTTATTTAACATCAGATTAATAAGGTGGTAAATATTTCACAATAAGTAAAAATTTGATGTTAAGAAGCATACTCAAACATGAAGATCATATGAACTTTTAGGCCAGAAATCTTGGCATAAACTTTCTTATTTTAGAAGCTATTTGACCTTTCAGATTTGTATATGTGTTCAAAGACAAATAGCCCTATATTTTTCAAATTGTTTTCTAGCTTCAGTATCTTTTAAACATAGGCAATACAATATTATCAGTTTTATTAGACAGGATTTTAAAAATATATTCCTAGTGAAGCAATTTCTTAGTGTATGGAAACAACAACAGGAAATTAAATTAAACAAAGGGCTGAAATTTACTGTTAGGGCAATGAATGTAAGAGTATACGCCACAAGTCTGTAGGCTTGAGTGCGAAGGAAGATCAAACTGTCAAAGTCAAAGAAATATAGATCTCATAAAAGAAAATAATCTGAAACTTATTCTTAGTAAGGTTTTCCTCCTTCTTTTTCGCATCTCTGTGCTGAGGAATCAAATACACACATTCACAGACTTCTCTAGAGGAGAGGGTTAAACCCCACATGACTTATAAGTTACTTATTTTACTAAAAGTTTCAAAGTTGCTTTATTTAATGAGTTTCTCTTCACAAGTACAAAAGATATAAAATAAGTACAAGTAGAATACAGTGATGGCCAGGGAAGAAAGGTCTTTTGAGGTCCTGGTGAAACTGTTCAGTAGGGGCTGAAGACCACTTCTGATGCTCATTCTAAAAGAAATATTTTAAGCAAACCATAAAAGTAGGCTTGACCCTTCCATGGGCCCATCATAAATCAATTGTTAAAGCAAGGGTGAAAACTGGGGAAGAGGTCAGAGGTGGGAGAGAGGCCACAGAGAAGGGACAGTGTGAGAAACCCAAGAGAACACTGGAGTGAATAGGGCCGGCCTTGGGCTAGGGAGCATCATTCATCCAGAAACTGTGGTCACATTGCTTACAGCAGCAAACCAATGAAACTGCAGAAATATAAAATATTTCTGTACCACAAGAAAAACCTAGGGTTCTTTTACTATGTACCCCTTGTTTAAAAACAGGTAGTCTCAAGCTTGGTTAAGACTGAGTATCAGCCTATGTGTGGTCCTTAAAAACACCTCCAAATACACAGCAAGGCTTATGCTGGTTTCTTGTTTTTCATTAGACAATTGATTTTAGACTATCAGGTGGCATTCAGGCCTTACTACCTCAAGTATGGTATCTTAAAGTGTGTCACTGTTTTCCAATTCTGAGACAACCTTTGCCATCTCACAAAATTAACCTTCAATTCACAAGCAAAACGCTGCAATTTTCCCTTCATTAAAAGAATACAAGATGATGAGTTAGCTTGGGAATTAAATCCAAAAAATAAACCTGGTTTTATAACTTGATTTTTGTAAAAAAAAAATGTTGTACCAAAGTAAAGCATGAGTGATCTATATATCTAATCATTTGTTTCCTTGTGACTGAATCAGGTTTGAAACCCAGACAATTAAAGTGATTCACATTTAAATAAAAGGTGGTTCGATTGATTTGTAAGGACACAATTTATTTGGTAATAATGACATCCCTTGAGTTAGGCCAGGAAAACAAAGGGTGATTTATCTCCTAATAACAAAGACAAATGGCCCTTCTGCCCAGCCTCTTCCTTATTCTCCGGTTGAGGGCCAGGTTGCCAGTGACTCAGATCTACTCTTCCTCTCATTGCAGGGGTTTCTGGACAAACTTCCAGAGAGATGCCCAGACAGTCCTGGGCATCTCTCAAAAACTTTAAAACCCACATGCTGCTTTTTGTACCTGGAATTTTACAGCTTGGTATTTAAAACAAAAGGTTGGGCTAGAAACATTACATGCCTCATGTAAAGCACCTGATTGATGTAATTTACAGTGGTAGGACTCTGGTTAACATACTTTTTGAGACAAATGTAAGAGCATCTCAACAAATAAGGGATATCACAATATCATCATTATTATAATGATGCTGCTTATATTTTAAGAATGTTATCCTTAAAACAAGTTCATTGTTTTGTAAAGATAGTTTGCTTTAAATAGGAGTTGAAAAGACACATATAAGTAGAACAATGGGGGGCTGCATCTAAGTTTAAAATTGAATAAAGAAGAGCAAACAGATTAATAAAATCAATTTTAGCAAGTAGTTTCTATTTTATGTAATAAAAATAAAGGTATTGAACTTATTTTAGAACAAGTTCCTTATTTTCTTTTCATATACTTTTAAATATTCTATGAAAGTAGGATGGTTGGTATGTTCGAGAAAGAAACCTTTGGAAAACTGAAGTCCAAGAATCTTGGGGCCAGGAACCAGAGTACAGGCCTGGTGTGTGAATGAGACTGCCTGGGGCCCACTGGATTCTGAATAGACCCAGAGCGCAGGCCCGGCATGGAACCCTTCAGCAGAACTCCTTGCAAAGAGGCTAGAGTCAAGACCCACCCAGCTGATTCAGGAGCAGAACATCTTGGCAGAGTGACACAAAGGGTTCAACTCAAATGGCTGCAGCAGAAAGAAGTGGAACACAGCAGCCAGACCCCAGACAGATCCAACCAACAACCACATGGAGGAATCTGAACTTCTTAGATCCGGACCTGGTGCTAAGGTAATAACTCTATCTAAGCTGTACACCAAAGATCAGAAGACAGTGGTATACAAAATGACAAAGAGAAGGAACAAAATGCAGTCTCAGGCCCCAAGTCCACCCAGTACAAATGCAGAAGACACTAGCATAGAGGAAACTGGAAATCATACCCTTGAAATCTCTGAAATAACAGCATTGTAAGTAAAGAAACAACTTCAGAAAGATATAGAAGAAATCATATCAGAAATAATTCCTGAACTAAAAAATATAGTGATAACTATAATCAAAGAAGTACTAAGTGCTTCTAAAGAATACACTGATAAAAAACAGAGCAGAATATAAAAATGATGGAACCCCTGAATAAGCAATTTAAGAAAGAAATAGTGTATGAAACAGATTCAAAATGATATACAGGAAATTATAACCTTAATCACAAGCTGGCAAAACCGTTTGAAAGTGAAGATAGACTTACTGAACTTAAAGACACTATTGAAGCTAGTGAAAAAGTAAGAAAAGATCTCTTAAAAACAACTAGGATGCAGGAAAAAATAATTCAATGCCTGCAAGAGGATGCAAAGATGAACAATGTGAGACTAATAGGCATCAATGAGAAGGAAGGAGTCAATACAAATGATATAAAAAGAATATGGGCAGAAGTAATAGCAGAAAACTTCCCAAATATGGGGCAACAATCTGACATTCAGGTAACCAAAGCATAAAGAACTCCAAATAACATCAACCCAATTAAATCACACCCAGACATATAATAATCAAGATCCCAGAAATTCAGCACAGGAACAGTATACTAAAAGCCGCTAAAGAAAAGAAACAGATCACATTTAAAGGGAAACCCATCAGAATAACAGCAGATTTCTCTTCACAAACCATCAAGTCAAGAAGAGCATGGAGCAAAGTACTTCAAGT
>NW_004524687.1:5266094-5267447 GCF_000260255.1 Octodon degus
TTGTGACATGGAGGATTAAAAAAGAATCCTATCTGCCATGAGAAGTTTGCTCTAAACACAGCCATGGGAAGAGCCCTTCCCTTTGGGACCATTAAGCCTGTGATGAGCTACAGGTGATGAAGGTCAGCCAGTTCTATGTGGCCCCAGAGCTAGGTGGTTGTTTCAGTGGGCAGAATCAGTTTTCCAAGACTGATCCATCTCAAGTACATCAAATTATGTCACAGGATGACCAGGCCACGCTAAACTTCAGAATCACTGTTTGAACTTTCAGATACATAAAATACTTCTATCAGTAAGCCTGCCAACTGAAGAACACTGGTTAATTCAGGTGAGAAGTGGGTTGAGTGATTTTAACATTTTCTGAAAGATCTTAATAGTAATAAGCTATGCATTATGTCACACATTTCATACTAAATTGAGTTCAGCCAATTTTAATAGACCAGTTTACTATACTAACTTTCTAGCTCTATTCCTACATAATACACGGTATTGTTTTCTTAAGAGAAAAAAAAAAACCTCATCTACTATGTTAGACAGCTTTTCATTATTGTGACAAAATACCTTAGAAAATAAGTTCGAGTAGCCATTCATCCATGGTCCATAAACTCCATTTCTTTTAAGCCTAAAGTAAGACAGAGAAGTCATGGTGGATCGATAAGATGGGTGAAAGTTGTTTGAAGGAGTTGTTTGAACTGTGGAAGCCATAGTAGTCCCATTCTAAAGAGCTTATTTGCAAGAGAATATTTATGAAATGTGCCTATTGAAAAAGCTTTAATTGCTTTCTCTCACCCAAGTCTAAGCTTCAAGGGGGGCAAGAATTGTCATCTCTTTTGTCTTATTTTTATTTTCTCCTGTTTGTTTCTCAGATTCTGAATCAGTACTTGGTATATTGTAGCTGCACAATAAATACTTGGTAAGTGGCTGCATGGGTGAATACTCAAGAGTGATATTTCTGCCCTGTGTAATTGACGTGGAATTCCACTGTCACTGCTGAAACACACTGCTGGGAAATTCAGCCAGCCTGGGAATTTTTCTCCTTGAAAATATGATGGCAATACTACAATTCAAGATGTGGATCCTTTTGGTTACCCCTTTATTTTATTTTATTTTATCTTATTTTATTTTTATTTTTTTAAATGTATTTAGTACAGGGTCTTACTACATAGTTCGGACTCTTAGTGATTTTCCTGTTTTCAGCCTCTCAAGCACTGGGGTTACAGGCGCGTGCCACCACACCCAGTCTCAATCCATGTCTCAGTTCCCCCAGGGGTGGGGTTGGCACGACATGCCAGGGATCAAATCCCAGCCACTGCACCCTGCCTAAGCAGGCACTTTAGTCCACTAAGCTATCTG
>NW_004524687.1:5267547-5274055 GCF_000260255.1 Octodon degus
TATATTTCCATTTTCTGTTGACTTTAAGAAAAAAAGATTATGAATAAAAAAAAAGAATTCTAACTATTCTATCTTCCAGCAGATTTAGTGTTTCTATTATGTTTAGACCTTTGAACCATTTCAGTTTTAGTTTAGTACACGATGATAGACATGGGTCTAGTGTGAGTCTTCTCCATATGGAAAGCCAGTGTTTCTAGCGCCATTTATTTCTTTCAGTGAAAGTGTTCAACTTCTTTGTTAAAGAGAAGGAGGTTGAGTGTGTTTGGAGTTGTTTTTGCATCTTCTAATCTGTTCCATTGATCTTTTGGTCTGGAATTGTTCTGTTTGTTTTGCTAGCACTATCTTTTTTTTTTGTTTTGTTTTGTTTTGTTTTGTTTTGTTTTTAACACAGTAACTTTGTAATATAATTTCAACTCAGGGAGTGTGATGCTCCTTGCTTTGCCTTTGTTGCCCAAAATTGCTTTTACTATTTTAGGTCTCTTCTGCCTCCAGTGAATTTTAGAATTGTTTTATCTAATCCTTGAGATACCCTATTGTTATTTTTTAAAAATTAGAATTGTATTAGAGCTGCATAAAAATTATGGAATAATGGTTATTAGCACTATATTAGGTCTTGCTGCCCAAGAACAAAGGATATCTTTCCATTTTCTCTTATCATTTTCCATCTCCCTTTTCATTGTAGTTTCGATGTAAAGTTCTTTTACTTCTTCATTAGATTGATTCCTAGGTATTTAATTTGTTTGGATGCTATTGTGAAGTATGTCATTTCCCTAATTTTTCTTTCTGTGGCTTTTTTATTTGTATTCAAGAATGCTGTTGATTTCTGAGTGTTGACTTTATATCCACATATGTTAATAAATTTGGTTATTAAATCTAGAAGTCTTGGGCCAGGGAGATAGCTCAGCAGCATAAGTACCTGCCTGGCAAGTGCAAGGACCCAGGTTCAGTCCCTGGTACTACATGCCAAGCCAGCCACCAAAACTGGGCATAATGGCGCATTCCTGTAATCCCAGTGCTGGGGAGGCTGAGACAGGAGGGTCCCTATGAGGCTGAACTGCGTAGTGTGACCCTGTACCAAATAAATAAAGATTAAAAATATAGATAAAATAAAGAATAACATTAGAAATTTTTTAAAAAAAGAGTCTTGGCGCCAGTTGGTGAGAGCCAGCTTCCCAAATGAGAACGAGGAACAAGCAGAAAGAAAGGGAATTGCGATGTTATAGGTGAAGTTCTGCTTGCTTTCTCTTCAGCACTGGGTTTTATTCAGCATGGTAGTTTTTACACATCTAATTCAGTATTAAGGTAACCACACAATATGTCATCGTTGATTTATTCTGCATTAACAGAAGTTGGGCAATGGGGTGGATTTTGCTATTACCCCTCACCACACATTTGTGTGCTTGTTTCCTATGTACAGAGGTAAGAGTTTCTTTGTGAAGTATGGCTGTAAGTAGCACTGTTTCAGTGGAAGTAGAGCCCAAGGTGGACGTCAGCCACTCCAGATACTACCAAATGGCTCTATAAAGTGTGCAATTTATAATCATCGTAGTAAAAAAAGTTTGTTTATCCCATTCCCACAGGCATCCGATCATTGTAGGCCTGATTACTGCCAAGTGATATTTCCTTCTTTACCTTGGCAAAACAGGTTTCTTCTATGGATTATCAGTGAAAAAAATAATCTCTTGTACATTTATTGGTATTTTGGTTCTTCTGTTTTGTGAATTCATTGTTTGCATCCTGTTCTCTCAGGATTTTCACAGTTTTCCTTATTGATTTTTACTAACCATTTTTATACTTCAGAATCTGAGATTATACTCACACATACATCATATGTGTGTGCACAGTCACATGTATGCATTCAGTCAGGTGAGTATCAGAACAATTCAACAGACAAATAATATATAGAAACATGTATAGTAATATAGTAATATATATACATAAATTCATTCAGGTGAGCACCAGAAAAATTTATATAGAAAACCCAACTAATAGCATTGATTCATAAATATATCTATATTTATATATAGGTATATAGTAATATGTCTCTATTTTATTCTAATGTAAGGATTTTATACTGAGTTCTATAAAAATGCTACCTGCATTTTTATTATAAGTACATTTAATTAATTAGAGAAGAATTCCATTTTCAAAATACTTTCTTCTTCAAGGACTTGATTAATCTTTTCTTTAATTAGACCCTCTTTGTGAACTTTACATCATTTTTGTGCCTCAGAGAGAGAGAGAGAGAGAGAGAGAGAGAGAGAGAGAGAGAGAGAGAGCAAGCGAGCAACCACTCAGGACATATGATGAAGGCTTCTTCTAAAAAGTAACATAAACATATAAAATACTAAGAAATGAGTTTATTGAGAAATTTTAAAATGATATAGAACTCAGTAAAAATCCGTATATTAGAGTAAAACAAAGAACAATGAAGACATTCTTTAAAAAAAAAAAAAAGAAAGAAAGAAAGGAGAGGAATCCCATTCTTCAAGCTGAAAATACCTTATTACTAAATTACAGTCATGTTCACTCTGTCATGGGGATCAAAAATAGTTATTGTTCCTGAGTGTATCTTGACATTCCAATATTGTTGTCATTAAGAAATTTATTCTCTAATTTATTTAAATAAAAATTTGAGGGAAATTTTAGTTCAGCTTGGAACTGAGCAGGAATTACAGTGATCTCTCCACCTGTCTGACGCAGCCCCATTCCCTAGTGTTGGTCAACAAAGCCTCATGTTTTTACAAGAACAATGAACCTGACTTGATAGACTATCATCACTCTGAACTTTTTAATAAATAAATCTAGGGCTGGCCAAATAGCTCAAGCGCCAGCCAAATAGCTCAGTGAATTAAAGCGCCTGCAAGCAGGCTCGGGGCTTAGGGTTGGTCCCTGGGCCTGCCATGCTGGCCCCGTCCCCTGGGTACACTGAGATGGCAATTGAGACTGGGTGTGGTGGTGTACACCTGTAATCCCAGCTCTTGGGAAGCTGTAAACAGGTGGATCACTATGAGTCCGATCTAGTTCCCATGACTGGAAGCCACCATTTAATGGGCAATTATGCAAAAATGTTTCATTTGCATGAAGTTATTGTAACTTTATACACTCTATTTAATGAAATATTTTAAAAAGTTGCCTTGAGGTTGCCAAACTTCCTGAGCTGTATTATTTCGACACATCTTTGGAGGATGCTAGCAATGTACTGCTCTTTGCTTTCATTTGACTTGAAGACTTTCAGTGCTTACTTTTCTCTAGTACTAGTGACAGGTTCTTCACAACTAAACAGGTGAAGCCTGTGACAAGAATGAGTCACTGTTGCTATGGAAATGAGGATCAGTGGCTTGAAAAAGTGACAAAGTGAGGTGGTGGTGAGGAGGCAGCTGTGACGGGGATGTCCTTACCATTGCTGTGCTGGCCCATAGGACTCTTGATTTCTTTCCTCTTGCTGATTGTGGGAAGCTCTTCTTTCCCTTATGGGATCTTTAACTAGCCAGTTCCCTCTGTCTTGAAACTAGTCTACTAGTCTCTGCATGGATGCTTCTTTACGTTTTGAGTATAGGGAGAGTGCTATAGTTTGGATATTGAATGGCCCCCAAAGCCCCTGAGTTACCGACTTAGCCCCAGGGTGGAGTTATTGGGAGGGGTAGAATCATTAAAAGGTGAGGCCTGTAGGTCTGGAGGGGACTTATCAGGATGCCAATCTCTTCCCATTTCTCTCTGCCTCTTGCTTATCTGTAACAGTTTCTTTAACATGTGCTTCACCTCAGGGTCCCACCTTTGCCAGAGACACAGGTGATGTGGCTTCAGCACCTTGAATGTGAACCTTCAAAACTGAACTGAACAAACCTTTTCTCTTTGTAAGCCAGCTCAGATATTCTGTTGTAACAATTCAAAGCTAACTAATGTCAGAACCATCTCAGAAATCTTTTCCTAGTCCCTTACATACCGACTCTCCTCAGTTATTCTCTGTTAAATCCCCTAGTTTGTTTCTTTCCTGCCAGTTACTTCAATCTGAAATTATGTTATCAATTCATCTTCCAGAGGCTGGAGATGCTTCTTGCTTATTGTTGAATACCTAACACCTACAAAATGGTGGCAGCTCAGTAAAAATGGGGTAAACAACTCATTGAGAGAATGAAACTTCTTTAACTAAGGCATAGAAATGACCCAAGAACCCTTTTCAGCCTTATTCGCCAGATAGAGATCAGCAATGAAAATGGGTGACTGGCCATACTTGTCCTTGGTTCCCTACCCCTGGCCTGTAAATACTGGCTCCAGGGACCAAAGAAACCTAAGAGCTGCCAGCGTCTGGCCTCATATTTCAGCTCAGAGAACCGCCTTACAAACAGAACAGGAACTATGCAGACCCTCCTCTCTGTTTCTTTGGTGTGCATTCTGGGCCTTGTAAAGCCATCCTGGGTTTTGTCAGGTCAACATAGAGTAAATATTTTCAGTACCTGGATGCAGGGGAGAGCTGGGGAGAGATCAAGTGACAGTGTTTGTGAGTAAATTAGGCCTCCACAAAGCAGCAGACTGGAGCCATGCTCTCTGCTGAGCCCAGCCAATCACTGCCCTGTGGCCAGGGCTGAGTTCCCCTGGCAGCACTGTGACATCTGAGGAACATGGCTGCTTTCAATAACCAACACTGATGGCAAATCCAGTGTCAAGTGTGTTCCTCATACACAGAGAGATGCCTGTGGATTACACACATGTGAGAAAAAATGGCAGGTCCAGAAAGGTATGTGACATCAGGGATGCTGATAAAAGCAAAACCTTGGCAGTCTTGAGCTCCCATGTATAAAAATTTTCACTTCTTTGTAAATAAAAATTAACAATGAAGCTTACCAAAACATGTGATTGTTTCTTATTTACACCAGCAACAAAAAAATGTTCTGGCAGCTGTGTGAAAACTTACAGTGCAACACTCCCTGAAACTCACAGGGAGCCTGATCTTGGATTCTGTGCAGGATGGACGGCAGTTACGCCCTCCAAGATTCTCATTCCCTCTTGGCTAATGGGAGAGAATATTAAGGCTTGCCCAAACAGGTCTCAACAAGGCACTTCTGTTTAGTTTCTAGCATGATAAATCTAATTTGTTTTAGGTTCTTGGAAACTAGCTATACTACAGAGTAGTTTTCTGGAAACTTATGAAAACTTACATCCAAAAATTCTCAGGCAAATTAGGCATTAAGGGGTGAACTGCATATGCTTCAAATCAACAAGCTGCTATCTGGGTGAAGGTAATCTCTTTGGAAAAGCTCTAGAAATGCAGAAAACTTATGCTCCTGGAACCTGTAGTCTTTATTCTCCATCACTTTAGGCTCATTTTTAAAGGATCTTTGGTTTATCCATTAAGAAAAGTACCAAATCTGTCTTCAAAAGCTGATGCCAATATCAGCTGATGTTTTAGCATGTGAGAGGATGCTAGAAGAAGTGAAGAGATCCCCTTCTTAAGAGCTGGGAGTCTGTTTTCTATGTCCAGCATCTCTTACAGAGTGGGAGCACCCTGCCCCAGTATGGGGAGGTGAAGGACTGAGAGAAAACAGAGCTCTGAACAGAGAAAGTGGACTCACAGAGAAGGTGAGCACTTGGCCTGGAGAAATGTCGAGCAAGAAGCCAGTGGAGACAGAGACTTTGGCTTCTGCTCTCTGGCTCCTACCCATCTCACCTCTATGCTGTGGCTGAGTCTGTTCAGACAGTCTCAGAGCAAATCAAGAAGCCATCCATGGAGGCCCATTTGCAGATGGAAACTGGCCCAAAGGTGGAGTCTTAGGACACAGGTTTTTCAGTTCAAGACTATATTCCATCCCTGCCTTCCAAATCCAGAAACTGATTTTTTGCAGGATTTATTTCTATCTTTTATGAGTGTATTGTAAATGTCAACCAAACTTGTAAAAAAGCCACATCTAACACATTCTCCATTTATCCTGTATGTGGAAATAATCTAGGCTTTTCAGATATTTGGGAGGAGATGTCTCAGAATAAGAGATTTTGGCTGGTATCCATTAGGCTTGATTCCATAACTTTCCTCCCAAGATGATTGTACTTCTTAATAAAATCAAATATAATGGCATAGTCATGTTAGGAATATAGTAAACATAGATGTTCTTTTCTAAAAACAGTTTTCTTTTATTTCGTAAAGAAAAAACTTTAATTTTTCTTTTCTATGAATCAATTAAAAATAGAAATCTCTTAGCAATGGAGTTTTTTTAAGAAAGAAAATTTTATCACCTCTCCCATGCCTCAAAATGGAAGTGTTTAAAAAATACTTAACAAGTCCTAGCCCAGGTCCAGTGAGTGTGTGGAGAGCTTCCTGCTAACCTGTGCCTGCGGGACCAGTCCCAGCCCAGGCGCAGCGTGGGCTGGACCCTCTCCCACCCCCTCAGGCCACCCCCACCACTCCGCCCTACCTCCCCACCCCTCCCGCCGAGTAGGAATTTCTGCCAACTTCCTGGAACCCCCAGACCCAGTCCTAGCCCAGGTTCGGTGAGTGTGTGAAGAGCTTCCT
>NW_004524687.1:5279930-5288619 GCF_000260255.1 Octodon degus
TTTAAAGGAAAGAGAACATTTCTTACAGTCCCTGAATCTCCGAGGACCACCTACACTACTGGCAGAGTACCCAGACAGCCAATACATCTTGATCCAGAGACGAGTCCTAGCAAATATTTTCTGTGGCCAAAGAATCCATTGTTTGTTTGTTTAATTTTCACCATCAATCTCCAGGATGGATAGAGGAAAGAGTGGATGTCATGTGACTGACTCTCCTGGGCCTGTATCCATTTGACTAGGACAGACAGTTTTACACTCTCCATCTCTAGGCACCAAGGGAAAGGCCTCATGGATGGACTTCCATGACCAGCCTAGCTTCTACTGGTGAGGAAGCAGAGGAAAGTGGGAAGCCACTGACAGTTCCTCCTTTGGGTGAATCAAGATGACAGCCTGGGGCAGAAAAAAGCGCTCAACCCACATTCACTAGGGGTCCTTGGTTTCCACATTTTAGGAATGAATTACACTCTTCACTATCTTTTATACAGACCTTAGCACGCCCAGGTAGAGAGCTAAAACTGGTTTGCTGGTTTTCTTATTCAGCTACAGAAAGAGATAGGATTAGGCCATGAACTCCCTTGATTTGATCTCACTATCTTTGCATAGAGCCTCGTGGGTTAACAGATGTGGCCCAGGGTTTGCTGAATACATAATTACCAGTAAATCCTTATTTGTTTAGAATTTCTCTATTGCAGCAGCAAAATTCTCAGGTCTCAGGAAAACTCTCTGTTCATCCATGTCAAACTGGGCTGTAGCCAGACACTTGATTCACAGCATCACTGCTATATATATATGAACTTTTTGGCCTACCTCTTGCAAATTTATGGAGCCTACCAAAATGTCTACATATGTCTGACCCACCTGGGGGCATAGAGTTTTCAAAAAAGCAAACAGAAAAAAATTTTCCCTTAAAAATAATTTGGACTATTTGGAAAAGAACCTTTCTTTTTTCAAGTACCTGTCCACATACTCGGGCAACATGAAACGCTAAGTGGTTGTAGCTAGTAAAGAACAAAATAAAGCAAGGCGCAGGACAAGTGATTTTGATTACAGAGGCTCACAACTGCTTTCCCTTCCCCCCAATTATTTGCCACATGACTTATTGCAAACATACACAATGAAAGCAGTCGAGGCTGCGAGCAGGAAGTTTAGCACGGAAAGATAATTTCAAAAGAAAGAAACAGGGGGGAAAAGAGATGATTAAAACTTTCCCTACTCTTCAAAAACAAGAAGGAGGTATGTGTCAAAAGAGATATCCCACCTGGAGCAAGTTTGTTTTAAACATAGCTTGCATTTCCAGGATTTCCCCCGTGAAACGCCGTGGAGCAGAAAGCACACTTTACAGTCCTAAACATATTTAATATACTGTTTTTACAACAGCTGTTGCTTTCACAGAACTTTAACCCTGCTGTGTAAATGCATCAGCAGGAAAACACCCGGGTTGCCATGGAGACAACCTTAGCGCAAGGCCGCTGGCTCGCAGAAAGGGTGTCAGCTTTCAGCCTTCTGCATTCCAGGCCAGCACCAACCCCAGGCTAAGACTTGGGCTTCATTAGAGGCCCTGATGAAGGACAGCAAAGGAATCCGGGGCAATTACTGGAACCATAAGACCTCTTTCCATCAACACACCTGGTGGGAGCGTGGCAAATTAATACCAGAGGGAGTGATGGTATTAATCCACGTTTTCTGGCCTCTTCCTTAAAGAACCCCTGACATACCCACCGCCTTTTTCTAGCCAGTCTGAGGCGTGTCCATTGTCTTAGCAGGGAGAGAACTTTGCAGCTGACTTTTGGAAGAGCGTTTGGGGTCCTCTGACCTGTGCTACACGAGCAAGGATGCTTCTTCAGCGTTGCTCAGAGTTGGTGAAATCCGTCATGCTCCTTGAAGAACAGGAAACCATGGTAGCATGCTGACGCTGAAGCCTGTGGGCTAGTAAACATTAAAAAAAAAGAGAGAGAGAGAATATTTAAATGAAAATGAGGTGGTCCAGAAAGGAATGAGTCAGAAAAAGCAAAATTGCTGGTCATGTGTTTCTTCTTGGAATGAACTTCAGAAAAGAAAACAAAACAAAATTCTAACCTAGCTAACTACTTTAAAGAACAAATCATTGCAACATGATTTGTTTCTAAGAAGTCTAGGTTTGATGGTATCCCAGGCACTTGAGAACTGTGCTTGTTATTCTGGATAAATTCTTACATTGCATCATAGGAAGATTTCCAACACAGTTTACTTCATAAAACATTTACCTATATGTGATTTCTCTGCAGTCATAAAGGGACTTTACCAAAATTGTTCTCAGTGAATGGATCTGAAATTAGAGACACAAAATAAATTCAGTATTTTAATCAAGTGTTTATAAGGTGGCAGTGCTAGCAGAGAAAGGACAAAGAGCAAGCAGTCAAAAAGCCAAGTTTGTACGAAATCATTCTCAGAAGTATGACTGAATTAGGCTGATTGGTTACAGATATGACTGTCGAATACAAATAAACCGGTACTGTGGGACAACTAGTGCATTTAATAAGTGAATTAAAGGGGAGAAAAAGTTGACTCTTACTGTCTTTGCATAGTTTACTTCCTGGAAGCTTTATTCATCTAGCAACAAATCACTGAGCACATGTTCGTGTTGCCTTTCAAGGGAAAGTCAGCCAGCAGCATACGGTTGCCCTGGAGCTTGTATTTTTCTGCTGTGTTCACTTGGCACATGTACATTTTCTCATTATGTGATATTTGGACCTCTATATCCTACACTTGAATTCCTTAAGGATACAAATTGTACTACTAACATAAGTCATTTTTTAAAAGATAGTCTTGATTTTAGAGGAAACTGCCATCGGAAAAGATGCACAGGGCACTCAAGATTCATGACATCCATTTTTTATCTTATTTTGACCGATCAATTTATGTTTTCCTCATAATTACTTTGGTTTTCATTGGACTTGGGCCAGATGTTGACATTTAGTGAATGTATTAACAAAGATCCATGTTGAGAAAAAAAAAATGCATCACAATTAAGGTTTCTTTTTTAATTGGTGTGACACACATGCTGTTCCGAACAAGAAGTTTCAAAAAGCAGCAGCAGCAACGAAATATAGTTCTGAAGCATTCCAAAATGGCAAGCAAACGCTGCACTTGTCCTGGTTCAGATGGCTCAGCTGTGCTCTGTGCTCACATCCTCTGGAGAGAGCATGGCTGGGAAACTGCAGGGGAAGAGCTGGATCCGAACAGCTGCCAGGATCCTGACTTCCTGGGCACTAGTAGGCGAGCCTGGGTGTGAGGCCTGGGGCAGGGGAGAAACTTGGAGCTTCAAGCAGAACATGCAGACTTCATCCCCAGACTTGAGCTGTGTAGGGAAGGAGTCAGCTAAGAGGATGGAGGGTCTCAGAGAGGGGTGGGACAGGGGATAGGGAGCAGACCTGGATGAAAATCTTGAGAGGAACCAGGAGCAGTACCCAAAACAAGTGGCCTTGAGAGACACTAGGTCAGTGCCCAGGCACTGGGTGGGACAGAGAGATCAAGGAACCAGGATACTGCCCTCTGCCCCTTAGCAAGGTAGCACCATTTGAGCTCTCCAATCTCTTTCCAGGTCTATCATATTATTGTGGGGAGACTTCATCATGCTGCAGTAACAAGCAGCTCCATTTGTCCCTGGAGGTTTACATCTCACTACAGTGCCGTAGCGCCCCCTCCTCTCTGTGGCTTCATTTTCCATAGAATTCAGTTACCTGTGGTCAAACACAGTTTGAAAGTACTCAATGGAAAATTTCAAGAAAAATTCCTAAGTTTTAAACTGTGTGCCACTCTGTAGTCCTGTGCAGGACTGTGGCTCATCTTCCTGTCCAGAGATAGTACATGCTATCTGCACATAGGCCACTCACTGTCTATTTTGGTAACTAGATCGATGGTCTTGTTGTCATAGCCCTTGTGTTCAAATAACCCCATGTCAATTAGGAATGACCCCAACACATAAGAGTCTGGTGCTAGCATGCAGGTGTGCCAGAGAGAAGTTGGAACATGCTTCCTCTGAGAGAGGAAGTGCTTATGTTAGAGCTATGTATGAACAGGTAAAGATCCACCATATATAATATTGAGGATTCAGGCATCTGTGGGGTTCTTGGAACATGTCTCATTTGTATTACAGAGACACTACACTTGTCTTTGGGGAATTGACTGAGGAACACTACATCATTGTCATCACTGTCCATTCTTTGTGTGACCTATGGTGTTGCTGTAGTCAGTTGGGGCCCAGTCTAAGTGATATGGCGTATGCTGGTGGGTGGGGGCAGCTTGCCTGGAGGTCAGAGGACCAGCCTGCAAGGCTGGTTCATTAGGCCAGGGCTTCATCCTACCATGATGTGAACACTCAGTGTTCGTCTCACTAGATGCAAGCAGGTTTGCTTCCGAGAGCAAAAGTTATCGTTTGTTTCTGTCCCCACCCAACAGCATATCTGTTTGTTTCTGTTTGTTTCAACTGACCATCTGCTCAGTTGAATTAGTTTTCAATAAACCAAAATGTATAATTACTATTCTTGTCTGAAAAGTGACAAAAGTCAAAGTTGCCTAAAACTATGAAAGTGGATCCACTGCCTGGAACTAGCTGTCAATCTTTACTACGTCTGATTCTTTATAAAACACATATAGTTTACAAAAATGCACACATATTACTGTCAATCACAAGGACTTTCTGCCAAATGATAAGCAGTTTAGTTTTCAGCTCATCTCAGCTGCATTGAAATGTATCAATCATGTTAGTGTGGTTGTTGAAATTGTAAATATATTTACTATTTTTTGGCTCTTGGTTGTATTGTTTGTCTCATTCATAATTTTAGGAAAAAATATTAAAAGGTATTGGTATATGAGTTGGATATTCAGGAAGATACCTTCAGTAGCTTACTTGGCCTGACTTGTTTTTGTAGCCCCATCTTGTTGATTATTTCTGTGCATCATTTATTGCACCAATCCTTTAATATTTTCTTATTTATTTGTAAGAGCTCTTACTTTGTGAAAGATAATGAACTCACTGTTCTTCACAAAAGTTACCAGAATAGGGAGTTAGGTAAGCATCATAAATTCTTATCATACAGTCTTTGTTAATATAGGCAAAATACAACATTTACAGTTCAAGCTGTTGTTCTGGGAGAGCTTACACTAGTAACGGCATCCAAATGTTCTGCTCTAAATCATCCCTGTTTAGCTGCTGGAAATGCACTCTATCTTTCCCTGAAACCTCATTTTCAAACCACTGGCCTTTTCTGGCCAGGCTGTCTCCTGTCTTCTGGGAAGGCTTTCACTTCACTGTCTGCATAGGATGGACCCACACTGCTTCTGCAGCACCTCTGGCCTGCAGCACTCCACTGTGGTGTCTGGCCACACCTCACACATGAATTAAAACATTTCTGTATTTACATTTCTACCCAGGGATCTGGGCCCATGATGCTTCCATGTCAAAATGACTAGCACCAGCTCCTAGGTTGTATTTGGTTTTACTCCATGATCATGAAGTAATCATGGACATGTCCAGAGACCAGTGTTTTTCCATGTACTGGAGGGAGATTGTGAAAAATGGTAAGGAATCAACCAATAAAAAACAACAGAGATTGGTCACTGAAGGAAAGAAATAGACTCATTCTGCCTCTGCTCATGTTCTGCATAAAAGACAGCATCCAGAAGTCTCAGGACTCTGTAGAGAAGTTATAATTAGCAATCACAGGAGCAGAGAGCTAGACCAATACTTACTGGATTTCTGTCAGTGTGGAATAATACTGTGAAGAGATTTGGTAGTTTCTATGTCTATTAAGAGAAGAATAAGTTCACACAATTTAAAAAATTAGTATTGATGTTAATGATATGCTAATAGTTCCTAGTATGCTCCCTTAATATGATAAGAGTCTCTTGTGATGAAGCATTTTTCAAAAGATATTTTATTCATTGTACCTACCACTAATTAATTTTATTGGATTATGATTATTAAGCATTTGAATTGCTTCAAATCTTAAAATCTTAAATAATGTAATAATGCACACTCTTATTGATATACCTTTGAGCAACATGCCTAATTGATGGATGAGTTCAAATTCTCAAAGCCGAGAGTAAGACTCCAAAGGCACAGCATTCAGTTTTCTCCCAGAACGTGGTATCAGTTTACAGCGCCTTCCCACCACTCGATAGTCTTTTAAGGATCATCTTTCCATACCTTAATCAGCGTACCTTTCTCATTAGGATTTCTGGAGCCAGACTTTGAGCGTTTGTTCCATCCTGGGTACTCTGGTGGCTGCTCTGGTGGTGGAGACCGTACCCAGGCTCTGTGATCTCACGCATATTGCTCGCTGGCTCCAGCTCTCTCATCTTTGAGATAGGGGTAAAGCTCTCCATTACAGGCAGCTGTGCCCCCTCTTCACCAGGTATACCCAGCCTTAGGGACTGTCTACAACCTGCCCACACTCCCTACCACAAAATGCTGTGGCTTCTGCACCTTTGCCTTTGGCCCATTATGTGTTTAAAAGCACTTACGTGGTGTGATTTGAGATCCCTCGCAGGACAACTGTGCAGCAATCTCTTCTGCAATCTCACAGAACTCAGAATTCTAGAGTTGGAGACAATGAATCAAATGAGCTCTGTTAAGACCCTGCAAAACATCCATGGAGCAAAAAGATCTAGGGAAACACAATGTTTACAGGGGAAGAGACAATTTAAAAGCAGAACTGATTAAAAGTCTTGTAATCAAGTTTTAGATTTAAGCCATTGAGAATTATGACTTCAGCTGTGGTAACTTTGACATATGAAATGTGGATTTATATTTTAAAAATAATCTTATACCCAAGTCAGTCAGTGTTTCTAAGCAAATAGAGTGGCTCTTCCACCAATCTGAGTGTTAAATCAAACATTTGAATGATGCCTTTAGATTCTTAATCTCCACTTTTCAGAATTTGTACTTATCAAATAGTTAGAAATGTTTCTCAAGAGCATATCAATAAGTGTTCATTATAGCATGAAGCCACATACTAAAGGAAAAAATGTGCTCTTCGACAGTTGATTTAACTTTTTAAAAATATACAACTGAAACCATTCAAGATTAGGTGCAGAAAATAGTTCATCTTCTTTTATTTTGGTGAATATTTATAAAATATATTTTATATTTTTAAAAGCCTGCAGTGTTTAGTTGTAACAAGTTTACACAAAACCTATTTAACCTAGAACATTAGAAGTCTGAATATAGGGGCTGGGTAAATAGCTCAGTTGAATAAGCGCTTGCCTGGCAAGCGCAAGGGCCTGAGTTCAATCCCTGGCTCCACAAAAAAAAAAAAAGGAAGTCTGAATATAAATTTTTTTTTCTTTTCTAGATCTTTCAAGGAACACATCCTCCTAAGTTAGCAAAAAGTACTCTAATAGAATTTACCATACTGCTGAACAAACTGGTAACTCTGAAGCTTATTTGCAAGTGTTGAATATTGTCACCTAAGAGCTTACTGAAGCTCTCTTCTAGCTTCCCGACTGGGAAAATGGGATTGATGGTCACGACAGCTCTACCTTAGTGCATGCCTGAGTGTATCCATCATGTATCCATTGTCACTGACTCTGAGACTAATTCTCACATACCTATGTATCTAAAATCCAGATATATCTCATGACTGATGGCATTTCATGTTCACTGTGAATAAGGTAGCATTCTGTTATTCTTATTCCTGAAAGACGCATCTAGCAGGGACTAATATCTAGAATAATAAAGAATGCAAAAAAATTAATACTCCCCCCAAAAAAAGAACTGATCAACTTGAAATGAACAGATACTTCTAAAAAGAGCAAATAACCAATAAATGGATGAAAAATGCTCAGTATCACAGGCCATCAGATAGATGCAAATTAAAACAACACTGAGATTCCATATCACTCCAGAAAGAATATCTGCAGCAGATTAAGTAATACCAAATACTTATGAAAATGTAAATGGAACCTTTGTATTTTGACAGTGGGAATGTAAAATGGTATAGCAACTATGGATATTTGAAAAAAAAATACTAACAATAGCAATTCCATTTGGCCTAACTACTCTCCTAACATTCTCAAAAATTAAGAACATCATATTAGAGAGATACATAAATAAACATGTTGATTGATAACAGTACAATACATAAAAGCTAAATCTTGGAGGCTACTTATATGTCCTTTTAAATAGATGAATGGACAAAATTGTGGTGTTTACACATAATAAAGGATTATTATGTCGTAAAGAAGGATAAACTTGAGTCATTTGTAGAAAAATGGATGCACTCAAGATAACAATTTTAAGTAAAGTAAGTCAGACACACAAGTTTAAATATCACATAGTTTCTCTTATATGAGAAACACAAAGTATAAATAAAAAGCAAAACAAAAGATAGATCATAGGAAGTAGGGTTCTTTTTCAAATGGGAGGAAGATCAAGTGATGGAGAGAGAGCCGAGGGAGAAGAGGGACAGGGGATGAAAGAAGGAATGAATCTGTGTTGTATATGTGTACTGACTCACCTTAAGGAATGTAATCAAGTAATTCAATTGTGTATTAATAGAAAATAAAAACTTAAAAAAGAGACACATCAAAAGTTTCTTCAGTGAAGTTTACAAAATATTTATTAGTGAGACCCACTCCTAGCCCAGGTCCGGTGAGTGTGTGGAGAGATTCCTGCTACCCTGCGCCTGCGGGACCAGTCCCAGCCCAG
>NW_004524687.1:5295774-5301711 GCF_000260255.1 Octodon degus
CACTGGAAAGATAATCCTAGAGACAAAAGTGCACCTCTCTTAATTCTTAGGTTCTACCCAGGAGTGTTTGCATTGTCTTAGAAGCAAGAGATAAAAGCAGACTAGCTCTATACAATCTTTGTATAGAAGACTTCATCAAAACACTTGATAATTTGGGTTTCAAAAAGGTTGATATCTTAGTCTTTTTATTTTGTTCATATTTCCTTTTCTATATATGAGTAGTAATTAATAGTATACCTACCTTCTTTATAAAGTTTTTTTTTAAAAAAAAAAAACCTGCCTTCTACAAGTTAGGTAGAAAAGAGAAACTATAAGTAGTATAGGAGCCTGTTCAACAGATGGTATTGTTTTTTCCTCTCAGTGGTCCATAAAGAATGCATCTTCCTATCACTAGGGATGTTGAGTCTCCCTGGAACCTAGGGTGTGTAGCAGTCTAAATAGAACAGATGCATAATAAATGTGGTATTTTTTGTTATTAGTTTTCCTGGGTAATGGAATCATTAATATTTATTTTCCTTGTATCTTTGTTTTCTTTTTTTAATTGCCTATCTTGAATATTTCTCTTTAAAAGATACTTGAAAAGCCTTGGAAATGCAACTCTTCTGAGAAGGAGACAGGAGTCAAGTCCTTATTGTAGATGATGAAAGCTCAGAAAGAGCTAGAGAAAAGTGGGGCTTGACTATCAGAGTCCTGACTTCCGCTTAGCTACCACCTTCAGCACCAATCTCCCCAAGCTTAGGACAGAGTCCCACCAGTTGGCCTGTCTGTCCTCACCCAGCTGTGCCACCCAGTTTAAGTCTGACCTGATTTCTGCAACAGCTGAGCTCACCCTTCTCCTTGGTCACCATCTTCTCCCTCGGGCCCTGCTGCCCCCCTCTGAGGCAGTCATCCTGAGGAGAGCCAGGGGAGTCTATACATGTTCTACTGCCTACATTTAAGAAGGAAAAGACTGAGTGCAACTGAAGGCCTGTGTGACACAGGGTTGAAGTCTGCACAGCAAGAGGACACTGGGCTCTGGACCACAACCAAGATGCTATATAAGGCAGCACAGAATTTTCACATGGACAGCTGGAACATAGAACAGATCACATACTGGTGGCCTTTGGGTCTGGAGAAAAACTGAGTAGAAAGGGGACCATAGAATATTCCAGTACATCCTTGCTCACACACAGCTCTGTCCTATTGCGGGATGCTAATGCGAAACCAAACTGGACCATGTTGATCCTTGGGGATGTTCAGTTGCTGGGATTTTTCTTCTCTTAGAAGGGGCCAGTGCTGAGGCAAGGCAGTGAATAGGGAGGAAAATCAAGAGGACTAATAAGCCTTAATAGTTTATTTTGAAACTGTCCCAGAAGCCAGAACAATAAGGAGCTTTTCACATGCACATTACTTGTAATGGGTAAGGGATCTGCCATGATCTGGATTTGAATGTTCCCTAAGACCCCTGTAGTGAAAGCTTGGACCTTAGCCTGTGGTGCTACTGGGAGGTGGTGGTACTTCTAGAAGGTGGGCTGAGTGAAAGGAAGTTGGGCTGCAGAGGACTCATACTTGAAGGGGATGCTGGGACCCCAGGCTTTTCTCCTTCTCTTGGTCTGCTTTCCTCCATGAGGAGAATAAGTTTTCTCTGCCTTGGCCACTATGATTCCTTGACATAGTTCTAAAAGCAACAGGGACTTTGCTTTCCATGGACAGAAATCTCTAAACAAGCAGAAATAAACCTTCATCTTTATAGTTGATCTCCTCAGATACTGGTCATGGCAACAGAAAGCGGGCAGCCACAGATCCCCATATGTGACTCAGTAGAGGACAGTGTCCAAGGTGAAAATATCTTGTAGAGCAAGCAGAGCCGCTCTATGGAGAAAATTACAATAAAGTGGCCATATGCAGGGGTAAACAACGACATGGCTGTCCAGTAGGTTTCTACAGGACAGATATCTTCCAGGGGTAGAGGCTACATGCTTCCAAGTACTTCAGCATTCTGGAAGCAGTGGGACTTAACACAACACAGAGGGAGTCATGGGGAAACCATAGATGCATGAAAATAAAGTTTCCATCAGGCTAATGGGATGGTTCAAGATAGGAGTTAATTTGAATTTCACAGAAAGAAGCAATACTTTTCTTGTAGCTGAAGTTAGAGGCCAAGATTCTCACCAGACTTGTATATTTTGATCCAGCGAGGGAGAGGTGATGCTGAGGGGCCAGGGTAGGGGTTGGTGAATGTGAGATTGTGAAGATCTTCAAGTACTGAAAAGATGGTGTGTCAAAACTGGATCTGGCATGTTTAAAGCAATGCTTGGAAATGATGGTTATCACAGTCAAAATAAAGACATTCATCCTAGTTGTTGGGACTGTCTCACAGCTGAATAATTCTCATTGTCAAGTAGTAAGCAAACTTGCTGCCATTGGGAAGAATTTAATCATTCACAAGGAGAATGGAAAATTAAGATTAGAAAGCCAGGTTTCTAAAATGCTGCAGAAGAAAATCTGACATAGAATGGAGCTGGGCTTACCCTTGTCTCAGGGACAACAAAGGAAGACAATGATAATGTGAGTTTGTCCATCCAGACCTAAATACCTTTTCTACTCTTTGGGAATTTCCTTCCTGGTGAATCTTGATGTCAGACACTCCACTTCACATAGTATTTGGAAAATACTAGAAGGTCACCCTTCTGGCCTCCCTTACCAACAGTTCAGTCCAGAGCATGATGACAATGACACAAGTATCAACCCAAATTAGCTCTTCTGAATGGTATCCAGTGAAAGACATCTCGGCCTTGTTCTTTAGCCTTTGTAGAGAGGCTGTTTTCTGCTCTTCGTGAACATTTACTCCAGAAAATTTCAAACACAGGTGTGAGAATGTACATGCATAAACATATACAACACACACACACACACACACACACACACACACAGAAAACAAATTCATCACATATTCTTAACTAAGGTAGAGCAATAATCAACATTTTCCAATCCTATTGCTTCTACACTCCTCCATTGTTTTCTTTTCCTGAAGTTTCAAAGCAAAAATTTTAGACATTGTGTTACTTCCCCTATAAATTCTTTAGTGTTTTATTCTCTATTACAGCTTCTACAAGAGCATAGATCATCAAGAAGGTTATGGGGCCAAAGAGGAAATTGATCGATGACGTGGAGTGTGCCTAAGGAGAGTCACATGAGGAGAAGACACTCTGTCAGGCTTTCACAGAGAGCACATTGGCCAAGCAATGGCCGTGACTCATCCACATGGCTGCACTGACAAAGGTTCTACAATCTGAGGTACAGGATCTCAGGATAAATCCTGAGGGCATTTCACTGACCTTCTCAAACCAAAAAGCTACAACTCTTGTTGCATAGGTTCTGCTTTACCTTGGTCTTAACCATCCAGTGAAAAGTATGAAGATGAAATATAGGAAGTAAAGCCATGTTGTTATGTTGAGCTGTGGGGGACTCACGTCAATAATTTCTGACATTGCCAATTAAACAGAAGACCCAATGCTATTATGGGCTTCTGTACTCTTTTAGAATATTTTGCTGAGTTTACACACCTATAATATTCAACAACAGAACTAAAAAAAAAATTGGGGTATAACTATGAATGTCCATTTTGTATCTGTGTATTCAAAGTGGTTGGGATAGATATATAGTTGCATTCTCTTAATGAATAGAATGATTTTTTCTAATGGTGTTTGTAAGTAGGATCACAAGTCTGCATCTTGTACAGCAATTAACCACTAAGAAGAATATATGCAGTGTATTATTTGTTGAAACTGTACTTTCGATTTGATTTGAAACTGTCTCATTGCTATATGTTTATCAATAAAACTTTGAAAAGAAAAAAAAAGAGCATAGATCATGATGATGTTATACTGGATGCAATGCACAGCCATTCATTATTGTCGCCCATATGCACCCACAATGCAGTTCCTTCAGTTGTCCTTCTGTGGGTTTCTAGAATCAGGATGCAGTAAATCCCACCACATACCTTTTATTGCTATATTTCTTACATTGCTTTCATTCACCAACAGCCCACTCTCATTTTTTTAGGCAATTGAACTGTTGGTGAAGTAGTTAATTTTCCTTATAGAACTCAGTATCCTTGTAATAAATTTCCTTTCTGCTTCAATGAGCCAGAGTGCATTTGAGTTGATTGCAACTCAGCCTTCAGCCTGAAACATAAGACTTTTAGGGTTCCCATGCTTACAGATGAGGAAATTGAGGTTCATAAGGGTTAAGTAATGTGCAAAGTTTTCAAAGCCAGTAAGTGTCACAGCTGGACCTGGAATTCAAAGAACTTTCCCTCAGTGTGTTCACCATAAACATCAGGATTTCTCCTAGCTCTTATCTGACCTAAATACATCATGCCCCTTTCTTAGTACCAAATATATTTCAGCCAGCAGCACCCCAGAGGCCCAGAGCACCTGGGTTCTCCCTGCCAGTAACAGTCTCTGCTCAATTCAGCTTTTCCCAGATACCACTGACCTTGGGCAGGAAAAGGGCCCAATAAGCACTGACTTTTTCATAGTTCATGACATTTCCTGCCAGATGTGGATAAAAACTAATGTATTTCATAATATGCCTTATTCTAAAGGCACTAAGTCAGGGATTCTCATAGCACCGTCCACAGACCAGCTGCATCAGTATCTCCTAGAAACTTAATAAAAGCCTTGTGGTAGACTCACTGAAACAGAGCCTCTGAGTTGTGGCAAGCCTCTGTTTAACAAGTCTTCTACATGAGTCTGATACCTGGTCAAGTTAAGGACCCCTCAGTAGGCCTGACAGGCTATGCATTCCGGTTAATCTTGCCTGACACCACAAACTCCAAAATCACTGCTCCTGTCTGCACCTGCTCACAAGAGACCTCTAATACCACACAAAAGATGCCTCTCTTCAGCTGCTACAAACATTTTGTCAAACCCTGGGAATGTTGTAGACTCCCTTGGAATTTAGGGAAACCCATTCCTTTTGAACTGTTAATATAATTGAATCCCTCCTTCCTTCCTTATGTTAAAATTATAGCACTGAATGGAATCACAGATTTCAGACACTCAGGCCTTGCCTTTACTTGGTGAGAGTGGCCTTTGTTAGAGATTTAACTAGAAACCTTAGCTTTTAGGCAAATAGTTCAGGATAGCCTTTAAACCTATAGAAGCTCAAGGATAGTAAGGCACTTAACCAGTGCCCTGGTTGGGCCTCCTTCCTCAGCTGATCTGATGTGCAATGGGGAAGCATCTAGAAACCTTAGTGAGATCATGATCATAGGCAAGGGTGTGATTGCTAAGCAAGAAGAAAGCTTAAAACTTTATGCAATCTTTAAAAGGCATTATAATTCTTATATTCCATTTTTGTGGTCCTGGGTGAGCCAACTTTAGCTTGACTTCTTAGGTGACTATTTCTTTTTTATTTTTATGAGTACATGTTTGCATTACAGAGTGTTTACATACCTTGTGTGGAGCTAGTGTATGTCCATAACAGCCTGGTTCCTTTTGCACTCATCTGCCCTGCTGGCTTCTGCTGCATGTTATGCCCACCCATCCACAAGGCACTACTTGGCATCAGAGTCAGTCTTTGACAAGCCTGGGTCCTCAAGTCACAAAGGATCTGTCCTCATCATGTTCTTAACTCTCTGCTCAACTGAATATCTGCATCCAGGTTTAAAACCCCACTAGGAGACAAAGGAAAAGTTCAGAACCGCCCTATTAAAGGTACCATTTGTTTTTTTCTGTCATACCACCTTGGCTTTCCTTTTAGTTTTCATTCTTTTCCTGATCAGAAATAATGCTAAAATAGGCAGTACATATACTAAAATTGGAATAATATAGAGAAGATTAGCATGGCCTCTGCATGATGATGGCATACAAGTTCATAAAGTGTTTCATATCTTTAAAACTATCTACCATGAGAAATCTACAAGTACCACCAAAAAATAAAAATAAAACA
>NW_004524687.1:5302481-5303744 GCF_000260255.1 Octodon degus
AGCACCGGGGAGGCTGAGGCAGGAGGATCACTATGAGTCCAAGATGCATGATGAGGTTACGTGCCAAATAAATAAATAAATAAAAGATTAAAAAAATGGGCTTAGGGAGATAGCTCAGTAGAAAAAAAAACATATGTTTGGCAAGTGCAGGGTCGTGAATTCAAACCCCAGAACCGAAAAAAAAAAAAAATTAACATACAAATTAGTGAGACATATCAAACTCCAAGTAGCCATGAACAAAATAAATCTATACCAAGGTATAAATTAATCAAAATTCCACATATTCAGCATAAGAACAGAATATTAAAAGTGGTTAGAGAAAAAAGAAAGACATCACCTATTTAAAAAATCTCATCAGAATCACAGCAGTGAACCAGTCCTAGCCCAGGCCCGGTGAGTGTGTGGGAGAGCTTCCGGCTACCCTGAGCCAGCGGAACCTACTGGTCCCAGCCCAGGCGCAGCATGGGTGAGACTCTCTTCCACCCACTTGGGAATCTCCCCTGACACCATAGTACCCCCCACCCCCACCTGCAGAATAGGAATTTTTGCTGCGTTCTGGGAAACCCCAGATGCAGTCCTAGCCCAGGCCCAGTGAGTGTGTGGGAGAGCTGCCTCTTCCCCCTACTCCACCTTGTCCCCTCCAGACTCAGCTCAGGGCTGCCATACAGGCCTGGGTGAATCCCTGCACCTGCAATCCCTGCAGAGAGAGTAGGGTCAGAACCACCCAGCAAGGCCAGGAGCAGAACATCTTGCCAAGGGGGCATAAAAGGTTCACCCCCAAGGGCAGCAACAGGAAAGAGCTGAGCACAGCAGCCAGACCCAAGCCAGGCAAAACTGGATAAATCCAAATTTTGTAGATCTACACCTGAACTTCAGTAGGTAGTAAGGTTATAACTACAAAAAAAAAGATCTACAACAAAGGTTAGAAGACAGTGCTACACAAAATGACAAGAACAACAAAATGCAATCTCATACCCCAAGCCCACCCATAACAAGTGCAGAGGACACTAACAAGAACAAAATGGATATCACAAAGCTGAAAGCAATGAATCAACTGCTTCTGAAAAAAGAAACAGCTGAAGAAAGGTATAGAGGAGCTCAGATTGGAAATAAAAAAAGAAATCCCTGAATTAATAAAATCTGCAGTAAAGAATCAAATGCAGAAACA
This sequence comes from Octodon degus, assembly GCF_000260255.1. Taxonomy (NCBI): domain Eukaryota; kingdom Metazoa; phylum Chordata; class Mammalia; order Rodentia; family Octodontidae; genus Octodon; species Octodon degus. The sequence goes on from NW_004524687.1 coordinate 5,303,650, forward strand.
TATGGAGGAAACCCAATGCCCACACACAAAAAGTGCAGAGGACACTAGCTCAGCTCAAATGTATGAATTAATAGGGTCAATAGTAAATAAGCAAG
>NW_004524687.1:5319720-5324636 GCF_000260255.1 Octodon degus
GCATGGTAATAGCCTCATCTTAACAGTATATATTCTTATCACTGAAATGACAGCATAAACTTAACAAATAAATTTATCTCACCTTTCCAAAAAAAAAAGAAAAAAGAATCACAGCAGCCTTCTCAACGCAAACCCTCATGTCAAAGAGAGCTTAAAGTATTTCCAGCCATCAAGCAAACAACCTCCAACTCAGATTGTTGTGTCCTGCAAAACTCTTTTTCAAAATCAATGGAAAAATAAGATTTCCATTAAAACGAAAAACTGAAGAAATTTATGACTACCAAATTGGCTCTACCAAATTCTCTCAGGGATATTTTAGAAAGAGCTAAGTAGAAACAGAATTCCAAGAATACCAATAGAAAGAAACTACCAGACAAGGCAAGCAGTTAAACACAAGGAGAAAAATAGGGGTACCAAAAACAGGAAAATGATATGAGAAGACTAAGCCAACACATTACAGCTATAACCATCAATATAAATTTTCTCATTTATCAAGCGAAACAGATTGGCAGAATGGATCAAGTGGCAAGACTCAACAATGTGCTGCTTACAAGAAAAACACACTTTAATTTAAAAATTCACAAACTTAAAGTCAAGGGTGGAAAACAATATTCCATATGACAAGAACTCGAAAAACTCAGGGTAACCATTCTATTTACAGACGACGTGCTGTTCAGGGCAAGACTAATCAAAAGAGACAAAGAAGGTCACTACACACTTGTTAAGGGGAAACTCCCAGAAGAAGTGATAACAATCATAAACACATATGCACCAAATACCAGTGCAACAATGCATAAACTTTAAAGGACATGAAAAATAGTAAAGGCACTAATAAAGTTGTAATAGGGGACCTTAATATCCCACTGTCACACAGAGATAGATCAAGTAGACAAAAATTCATCAAGAAATATCAGAACTAAATCAAGCCCGTGAACAAATGAACCTAGTAGATGTCTGAAAAGTGTTCCACCTGACAACCTCAGAATACACATCCTTCTCATCTGTACATGGGATATTTTCGAAACTAGACCATATACTAGTCAATAAAACATGTTTAAGTAAATACAAAGGAGTTGGAATTGTCCCATCCAACAGATGAAATTAAAGAAGAAATTAAACAGTGTCAATAATTAAGTGATAATACTGATACAACATACAAAAACACATAGGACCCAATGAAAACTGTCTTAAGAGGGAAATTTTTAGCAATGAATTCTCACATCTGGAAAATAGAATGAGATCAAATAAACAAACTAATGTTGAACCTCAAGCTTCTAGAAAAAGAAGAGCAAATCAAATCCAAAGAGGAGGAAATCATAAACATAAGAGCAGAAATTAGTGCAATTAAGATTAAGAAAACTATACAAAGAATCAATGAATTGAAGAGTTGGTTTTTTGATAGATTAAATAAAGTTGATAAACTCTTAGCCAACCTTATCAAAAAGAGCAATGAAAGGACTCAGATCCATGCAATTAGGAATAAAAAGAGTGAAATCACAAAGGATCCTATAGAAAGCCTGAAGATCATCAATACCTACTTTGAGAACCACTAGTCAAGTCAGGTGGAAAACAGAAAAAATTGGCAGATTCCTAAATGCATATGGATTTCTAAAGCTGATCAAGAAGATATAAATATTCTAAATAACTCAGTATGAGTCAAGGAAATTGAAAATGTAATTAAAAATTTACCAACATGGGGCTGGGGAGATGGCTCAGTGGAATAAGCACTACCCTAGCAAGTGCAAGGGCCTGAGTTCAATCCCGGGTTCCTCAAAAAAAAAAAAAAAAATTACCAGCAAACTAAAATTCATGTCCTAATGGATTCATTGCTGAATTCTACAAGAAATTCAGAGAAGATTTATGCCAATTCTCCAATTCTTTAATGAAATTGAAAGGGAAGCAATATTCCAAACTCAATCCTAGAGGCAAATATTATTCTAATACCAAAATCAGAGAGGGTCAGCTAAATAGCTCAGTGGATTAAAATGCCTGCTTAGGCAGACACAGCTGCTGGGGTTCAATCTCCAGACTGCAGTACAGGTCCCACCCCTGGGGTGAACTGAGACTGGAATTGAGACTGGGTGTGGTGGTGTGCACCTGTAATCCCAGCTCTTTGGGAGACTGAAAACTGGAGAATCACTACGAGTCCCATCTACATAGTGAGACCCTGTAGACCCTTACTAAAATGAAAAAAATAAAAAAATCAGAGAAAGACACTCCTCCCCCTACCCAAAAAAAGCAACAAAAAACTATAGTCCTATTTCCCTAATGAACATAGATTCAAAAATCCTCAATAAGACTCTGGCAAATAGAATGTAGCAAATCATCAACTTATACACTATGACCAAGCAAGATTCATCCCAGGGATGCAGGGGATGGTTCAATGTATGTAAGTCAATAAATGTAATACACTATATCAATAGAAGCAAAAAAGAATTACATGATCCTCTCAACAGATGCTAAGAAAGCATTTGACAAAGTCCAACACCCATTCATAATAAAGACCCTTCAGACAATTGGAATAAGTGTTCTTTACCTCAATTTGATAAAGATATCTATGACAAACCAACAGCTATATCATACAAAATAGTCAAAAACTGCAAGCTTTCACTCCAAAATTAGGAACAAGACAATAATATCCACTACTAACACTTTCATTTAAATAGTTCTAGAAACATTAGCCAGAGTAATAAGACAAGAGAAAGAAATGAAAGTTATAGAATAGGAAAGAAAGAAGTTAAATTATTATTATTATTTGCAGATGACATGATAACTCTAAGTAGTAAACAACAAAACACTTGTATATTTAATAATTAGATTCATTAGCATAGCTGGATACAAAGTTAACACCCAAAATTCAATCAGTCCTATACACATCTACAAACACACTGACCAAGAAATTAAGGAAACCATACCTTTCACAATAGCACCCCAAAAATGAAATACTTATGAATCAATCTAACACAGGAAGTAAAATATCTATATATTGAAAAGTACAGTACTGTGAAAAAGGTGATTGAAGGGACTATCACAAATGGAAAGTTATCCCTTGTTCATACATAAGAAGAAAAAGATAGGGAAAATGGTCATACTTCCAAAATCATTGTAATCTCAATAAAAGTACCATTAACATTCTCTAGAGCTCACATATCTAGAGAAAACATTTGTAAGATTAATTTTGAACTAGAAGAGATCTAAAATAGAAAAAGCAATCCTAGGCAACAAAGGCAAGGCAAGGGGCATCACAATCCCTGTTTGAAACTATACTATAAAATTATTGTGATAAAAACATCATGGTACTGGCAAAAAAAAAAAAAAATAGACCTGTGGATCAATGGAACAGATAAAATGACCCAGAAACAACTTTAAACACACTCAGCTACCTTATCTTTGATAAAAGGACCAAACACATCATTCGAAGAAAGATAGCCTCTTTAATAAATGGTGCTGGGAAAAAAATGAATTTTCTGCCAGACATGGTGGAGCATGCCTATAATCTCAGTACTCAGGAGGGGGAGGCAAGAGGATTGTTATGAGTCGGAGGCCAGCCTCGATTACATAAGCAAGTTCAAGACCATACTGAACTACATATTGAAACCCTTTTTTTTAAAAAAAAGAAAGAAAGAAAGAAAGAAAGAAAGAAAGAAAGAAAGAAAGAAAGAAAGAAGAAAAAAAGAAAAAGAAAAAAAATACCCCAAAACTGCCTTCTCACATGCCAAAGGCTAAAACTAGACCCATGTATATCACCATTCACTAAATTAAAATTTAAATTGATAGACCCTCTAAGCATTAAAACAGAAACATTAAATCTGCTGGAAGAGAAAGTGGTACAACTCTTAAAGACACCATAGGTGTAGGTAAAGATTTCATGAACAAAACCCTGACCTCATGGGAAATAATACAAGGAATCAATAATCAATCAATAACACAAGGAATCAATAATACAAGGAATCATCTATCTATCTATCTACCTATCTTTTTTTTTTGGTATTTTAGGGAAGGGTCTACAGGGTGTTCAGATTCTCACTACTAGATCGGACTCATAGTGATTCTCCTGTTTAGAGCCTCTCAAGTGCTGGGATTATAGGCACACACCACCACGGCTGTCTCAGTGAACCCTGGGCGTGGGGCTGGCCCGGCAGGCCTGGAGATTGAACCCCACCCCCTGAGCCTTCTTGCAAACACTTGAATCCACTGAGCTATTTGGCCGGCTCTATCATCTATCTATCTATCTATCTATCTATCTATCTATCTATCTATCTATCTTTTAAAACAAGATTTCACTGTGCATTTCAGGCTGGCCTTGACCTCACTTTATAGCTGAGGCTGGCCTCTAACTGGCAATCCTACTGCTTCAGTCTCCTGAGTGCTTGGATTACAGGCATATGCCATCAAGTGTGGTGGAAGATGCATGTGGAACGTATAAAGAATTAAAGAGAAAATCAGACTCCCCATATTTAAAGAGCCAGTCCAAACATGGGCATATGTGATGAATGCTCACTTCTTTGATGAAGAAATACAAATGACAAATAAATACATGGAAAAATGTTCAATATCACTGGTTATTCAAAAGTTGCAAATTAAAACAGCACTAAAATTCTACCACACTTCAGAAAGAACGTCTATTACCAAGAAATCAATCAATAGCAAGTACTGGTGGGGCTTTGGGGGTAAAGGAACACCTCTCCACTTTTGGTGGGAGTGTAGACTGATATAACTCCTGTGGAAATCAGTATGGGGATTCCTTAAGAAACTAGGATTAGAGTTCCCATTTGACTCAGCTATTCCCCTTCCGGGTGTATTTCTGGGAGAATAAAAAACAGACCACAAACGGGGGACCAGGAATATAGCTCAGTAGAATAAGAGCTTGCCTGGCAAGCACAAGGGCCTGAGTTCAATCCTCGATTCTGGAAAAA
>NW_004524687.1:5325611-5326504 GCF_000260255.1 Octodon degus
TGACCCAGATTCTACACAGTAACAAATTGGACATTTCTGGGAAGTACTGTGTAATACTTACTTGGACCTAAACTTTATAGCCTGTGCTGTATCATATCTCTTCCAAGACCTCATCGCCCTTCACTAAGGAAGAAGCAAAGTCTTTTCTGTGCTACAAAGACAAACTACTGTTTCCAAGAGGCAGCTCTGTGAGATCAGACCACTCTTTGGGTCCTGGGTGGGAGGCTGTCAAGAGAACATCTCACAAGGAACGTAAGTAGCTCTGCACATGCCAAGATGCCTGGGCTGAGAGAACAGTAAAAAGAAAGACTTTTATCCCCTACCTTTGGTGGTGTCTCCATGTCTTTTAGTGTTGTTGTGGGCTCAACATGATACAAGAAGGCAAATGCAGATCATTTATTGCTCTTGGCCCGGGAACAGTTCAGGGTTTATGTTCTCCATCAGTCTTCCCTTCCCTTTGGCTCCTTCTCAACAGGCCCCAGAATGAAAAACAAGAATGCTCCAGTCCCACACAGTAAACCATAACTAATTACTATTAGATCAGTTTTCACTGCCTGCTGGCCCCAATGTTAAAGGCAGAGGAGATCTTCATTTCCCAGCTCCCGTACATCAGAAGCTTCAGGGAAAGGAGGACGTGAGGTTCTGGGCTGGGCCAACTCCACAATGGACTCAGAAGCTACATCAAGTAAGAAAGAACAAAAACCTTCCATGCTTAGGAAGCAATAGACTCCACTCCACTCTTCCTTAAATACTCTGTGCTGTTGCTATTCTTTAAAGAAAGGAAAGATCCTGTGAAGAAAGGAAAGATAGCCTAAAAGCCAAGCAAGTGTGAGAGGGTGCAGCCACTGGACAGGGCATCTTCTCACTAATGCAGCAAATACCTGAAATGATTG
>NW_004524687.1:5327084-5328449 GCF_000260255.1 Octodon degus
CCCTTGTCTGCCAGAAGGCCCTGAAGAGGGGGCAGACCCTGCACCTTAGGGCGGCCCTGGAGGCCTCGGCTCCGGATGCTGTGCTTGTGGGTAAAATGGAGAAAAAAGCACCTCACTTGTGCAGTTTCGGTGAGAGCTCATTGGCTGTAGTTCCTACCACATCAGGTCTCAATAAATCTTAGATAATATTATTATTGTTATAATTGAATGTCGAGGAATATATTCAGAGTGTATTGTGTTCCAAATTGAAATTCCTAGAATACTATTAAGCACTTAAAACATGAAATTAAGGAGTAAATAATTCTACATTATGTATAAATTTAGGTGTGCCAATTGGAGATTCATCTTGCTTAAAGGAGTAGCACCTCCGTAGAGTGAAAGTTTCTCCTGTCTATTGTTATTTCATAGGAACCCTTGGGATGAAAACCACACCCAGAGCCTGCTTCAGTCAGAATCTGTCTTCCTCCTTAGTCCTGAGCAAGCTAACTACATATAAATAGTTAGAGTATACTTCAGTGTGACAGCTCTGGGTTCAAGTCCTAGATCCACAAAGAAAAGAAAAGAAAAGAAAAAAAGAAAAGAAAAGAAAAGAAAAGAAAAAAGAAAAAAGAAAAGAAAGGAAAAAAGTTCTGTCCTTGCTCTGCCTTGACAATGTGCTAGATACCGTGGCAGAGTTCCTTGCTCTCAGACCTCCTGGCCTTCAGAACTGTGAGACAACAATATGTTTGTTATAAATTACTTGGTCTCAGGTATTGTGCTATAACAACACAAAATGGAGTAGAATACTAGTACTCTCATAGTGCCTCTCAGTCATGCTCAAAGTGGAAAAGAAAACAATTCCCACCCCACTGACTCACTCACCTAAACCCCATTACTTAGAGACACAACCATTCTGCAGGCTTGCACTGCCTGCTTCTTGCCTTCTCTAGAAATTTCTCTTATTCTATTAGATACTACATGCTAATTTTTATGTGACGATGAATGACTCTTTTCTTAGATGGCAACAGATAGTCAAGTAACAAACTTTGAATAAACTTAATATTTGTTCATCTTGGCTGGATTTTTGGCATAGCTCTGTTAGAAAGTTGGAATTTTGCAAGCCTACAGTCATTAGCCAAGTGGCCTTAGAATTCTGACACCGAGCCCAAGTGCATAACCCCCTTCCATTAATCACAGGAGCACAGATATTGCTTAGTTGACATAGATTGTGAGGATAATATTTTGAGGTCATTTATTTTCTCCTAAGGATTTCACCTAAAATTTTATTAAGCTACAACTACAGACCATGCTTTCTGCTATTTCAATGAATATAACATTTCCCACATTTTTAAAACCATTCTTTCTTCAGCATCACATAAATATTAA
>NW_004524687.1:5329906-5330948 GCF_000260255.1 Octodon degus
TAAATTATTTATCAAAGAACACAATAAAAAATTTAGAAACATAAAGAAAGCCTGCAGATTGAGAGATTTATATACACATGACATATATACTTATATGTATGTGCAAAAATACAACTATTATGTTTAATGTCTAATGTATTTATTATAAATATAAATATTACAAACATGTACGTCAAATAAAATAAGCAAATTAAAAATAGGCAAAAGACAAAGGTAGACACTTTACACACACATACACACACACAGAGAGAAATCAGAATGTCTAATAAACACAGAAAGATCTTTGATCAGGGAAATGCCAGCTACACCCACCATGCTTCAGTTTCTACTCACCCAAAACGACAGAGCCCCCACTGGAGGGTAGTGGTTGAGGAAGGTAGCACAGTCACTGTAGGAAACCATGAGTCTGCCTAGCTGTGGCCAGAGGTACCTGCTTCTCCGGACGGCCCCTCACCACACAACAGAAATGCCCCACTGACATCAGGGAAGGCTGTTTACAGTAAGGGCTTCTAATAATCACAAGTAGGGTTTTCTTCATATGAGAAATGCAAGGTATGAATAATTATTTTTCAATTTCATTTTGTTAGTATGTGTTTTTTGTGCATGAAGTCCATATTTGTCTTTGTGAATGGACACATGTGCATGATACATCTTGCTTCTTTTTTATTTTTATTTTCCTGCTTCTCTCCCTCTGTCTCTAAAGCCCCTATCCCCATTTTCATTATTATTGTCATTATTTTATTCATGTGTATAACACATTATATTTACCTTCCTTGTGGGTACTTGGTACATGTACATGAAATATTTTAATTGTCTTTTGTGTCTGCTCCTCCTTTCCATATCCCTCGATTTCCTGGACCCCTTCCCATTTGCAAATTGTCTCTGTTTCCTGCTATCACTCCTTTGTTGGGCTCTCTATTTGTACTTCACCTTACTCAAACAAGAGATGCTGTATGGTGTGTAAGTTTGTGTTTCACTTGTATGTGGTAGGTTGACTAATGGTCCCCATGAGAGGGAATGCTCAGCTGAACTGAGTCAGCAC
>NW_004524687.1:5332583-5360235 GCF_000260255.1 Octodon degus
ACTTTTACCCTCAGGGACTTTCCAGCATGAATGAACTATTCACAGAAGTCTGGATTGAGAGCATTGCTTCTGAGATCACAAAAATATCTCTCATCTCTATTAATAAAATCTTTAGAAATACATATTCCCTAGCACAACACTTAGAAGTCCCTCTAAATTTTGTTCAAAGACACAAAATGGGTGGAAATAAGTAAACCATCCCAGGTATCGGCTAGTTTTGTGCAGGTTGTTCATCACCCCAGACCCTCCTACCCAGAAGTCTGCTGCAAAACCCTGCCATCTAGGTGCGAGCCTCACCCAGGTCAGAGTCAGCACAGCCCAGATGAAGGCAGGAATGGAGAGCTTGCTTTTGCATTGACTCAGGACTTGCCTGTGTCCACTGTGTCAATTTGGTCCAGGGTCCCCAGGATGAACTGAGCCTTGAGACACAGCACCAGACATCACCACTGCTTCTGCATTTACTTTGTGGAGAGAGAAAGGGGGATCTTTGTGGGTAAGAAGATGCCATCACTGTCCAGGATCCTGGGGAAGGGAGTGGCCCCTACTATAGCAGGCATGGAGACCTGGTCTGCTGTCTGTGAAGTGTGGCTTTGCGAAGGGCGTTGCCTTCCCCTCAAGCCTGCCATTGAGAGCCACTTGCAGAACAAAGACAACCTATGCATTGAGAAGAGATGAGCAGAGAGGAGAATATTTGAAAAGTATGAAAAAATAAGGGTTTGTAGTAACCTCAGTTCTGCTACAGCTAGGTGATTTAATCAGTCCTGAATAGCGCTAACATAAAAAGTACCAGAGATCAGTGCTAGCAACAGTGCTTCTGTAGGGTCTTACCTGCATCTAAGTGTGTTCAACATGATGTACTGAACTCTTGGTTATGAGTTAGATGATGTCATTCTACCACTGAGAAAACTGAGGAAAAGGTATTTTAGCTAACTTGTGTAAGCCAGTGGGAGAAGGATTTAGATCCCGCAGGGCAGTCCCACCAGCCACGGTGAACATCTTGACCTTGATGCTTACCTAACTCCTGGGGACTTCCAGGAGCCTGCGTCACTGGCAGTCATTCCCAACCAGCTCAATAGAAAAGTGAGCACAGCACAATAGGATAGTTGGAGAGACAGAGTGGTAGAGACCACATTATATAACTTTTATTACACCATATTGTTATATTTATTCTATTTTGTTATTAGCTATTGTTAATTCCTTACTGTGCTGAACTTATGAAATATATATATATCATAGTAGTATATGTAGAATTCAATACTATCCACTATCCATGAATTCATACACTCACTGATGGGCTTGAAATGTTCCCCAGGGATGCACTTCTGCCCGGCTCTGTATGTCCCATCTGCTGTGACTTCATGAACGAGGCCTTCTCCCTAGGTCCTGGATCACGAGCCTTTTGCTGACTGAAACTTGGATGTATATGACAACCAGCCAGACTTCTGGAGACTCAAGCCCATAGATTGTACTGGTGTATCTCATCCTTTTTGCTCCAGTGTCTGTTCTAAGGAAACTACTTTGAACCATGGAGCTCTTCAAAAACTTGTATTCTTTAGTTCTCAAAGAAATTAATTTTGCAACCCAAATGAGCCAGACATCAGCAAAACACAACCTACAGCCAAGTTCAACCTGCCACCAGAATTTATAAATAGTTTCACTGACATAGAACCATGGACACCTGTTTCTGTAGCACTAAATCTGCCTTTCAGCTACAACAGTAGACTCTAGTAACTGCCGCAGCACCTGTGTGGCTCTAGCCCTTCATCCAAATACACAGAAAAGCAAGTGGCCTTGCAGGCAGAATGCAGCACGCAACTGGCCCTACCCTGCTGATACAAGGAACACATGCTGCCACTGGGGATGTATCACTGGCGTGGCTTCTTTGCCCAGACATACCCAAGTTAACAGTGTGCAATTCTCCCCCAGAATGGTTGAATATAATTTTACCTGCTCTGCATGCACCAGCTGCTTTAGCAAAAACAATATAAGTGAAAAATGTGTTTTGTGCCTCATACTGTGCTGTTAATTAGATTTCTGTTACTGTAACAAACACCTGTGATAAGTCAATTAAATGAGAGAAAAGGTCTATTTTGGCCCATGGTGATCCTGCTGAGGTGGGGGGCATCCTGAGTGAGGAGCCTGGTTTTTCCCTTTCCTCTGTCCTTTCTGTGGTTCTCACAGCCCAGAACTGCCCCGAGCAGGAGGGCTGTGGGAAGAGCAGAACATTGTACCACACAGCAAACATGAGTCTGTCACTTGCTACTGTGCTTGATCTTTTCTTTAAACTTCTCTGCTTTGCACTTTCTAACTTGAAGGCTTCTTCTTGGTGCATGCACGGCTTTTTCCTGGAGGGAAGAAGAGAGAAGAACACTGCTCTTCAGCTCTGAGTTCAGCAGAGACCTTCAGAAGAGGCACTGCAGGGCCTTGCACTGAGAATCTGTCTGTCAGTCTAGATACTCCATCTCACTCTTCCACTGGCAATCAGAAGAACAACGAGGAGCTGGGCAATTAGAGAGACAGCCCTCCCCTGCAAGCCCATTTCTAAAGCTTCTCTACAGGAATTTGCACACCAGACCCCTGTGGATTCTGCCGTTGTCCCTGGGTCTGCTTCAATTCAGGAGGACAGCTCATGCTATGAGACAAGCCCTCAAAAAGTTGGTAAACTTCTGCAAATGGGCAAAGAGTAAACATCACAGCCTTTGGGCCACGTGGTCTCTGGTGAAACTCCTCACACTGACTTTGGATAAGAAAGCAGCCAGAGACACATAAGGGGTCTTGAGTTTCAAGAAAACTTCCCACATGAAATTTAAATTTTATATACCTTTTTTTGTATTACATAATCTTTTTTCCTTAGCCATTCAAAACTGTTAAACCCATTCTTTTCTGCTATACCATACAAAAATATACATGGTGGGATTTGGGGCAGTCAGTCCTGAGTAAAGATCAAGGCCCAATGGAACTCCAAGGACAGGAGGCAAGTCTTCTCTTGGACCTTAGAGCAATGTGCAGGGAACAGCAAAACAACCTGAGATCAGATGAGGGCATGTCCATGAATTGTTGCGCTCATGTAGGATGCTCCTTATAAATTGATATTAGTAAGGGCCAGTGAGATAGCTCAGCGGACTAAGTGCCTGCTTTGGTAAGGGCACAAAGACAGAGGTTCCATCCCTGATCCTGCATGCCACGACAGCCCTGCCACTGGGGTGCACTGAGCCAGTGACTGACTGAGTCCAGGTATGGTGGTGCATGCCTGTAATCCCAGAACAGGGGAAGTTGAAAACAGGAGGATCACGATGAGTCTGAGCTACATAGTGAGACCTTGTACCAAATACATAAATGAAAATAAATAAATAAAATTGATGCTACTACTGCAAAGTTCCTCTTTATACAGATATGTAAATTGTCCAGGGCTTATGTTAAGTAGAATTTCAATCTCTCCAGAGAAATGCTGAAATAATCTTTTCCCAGTAATTTTTTTTTTTTAATTTTGTAGGGAACAGCAACAACACACACACAAAATAGGATTTGTGGTTTTGGACGCTGTTTTTTTTTTTTTTAACCTTCGCCATTTTATTATTTTAAAAGTCATAAAATTAATGGCAAAATATTCAACTTTTCAAGTCACTGTTTAACTAATTTTCAATTTCACTATGAGAGCTCTTTGTTCATCCCTTGCCTTCTCTTTTGTATTTTTCTCTTTCCCTATCAGCACCTAGAGCAGTAGTCCTTGGGCTGGCAAAGGCAGAGCTGGGGTAGCTGGGTAAGTGTTGAAGTCTGATGGCTGGAGTCTTGAGGTAGAGAGAATTAAGGAGCAAATGGGTTGAGCAGTCGGCCTGGCACCCTCCCGAGCATTCTTCCAAAAGGTGTGGTGGGCAGTCCCTCCCTACCAGCTGCCAGGGAGAAGGTCTGCAGGGCGCTCCATGGGAGGGGCTTGGCAAGTGCCACAGGAGGAGAGGGCCCTGGACCAATGGAGAGACTGGATCCCAGAAGAGTGACAATTACACCTGGGTGGAAGGAAAGAATGTGTGGCGGGTTATGCAAGTTTATGAGGGTGAACATTATAGTATCTTATTTCATTTTATCTTTCTGTACAAAATGAAAAAAATGGAGAAGTCGACATCACAATGATAAAGAAGATTTAATCTAAAGGGATTGCCAGAAGTTGTACTGCTGATCTGCATTCAGGAGGGACAAACTATTTTCAAACCATAGCAAAAAGGAAAGAGGGGAAGGGAGGGGAAAGGATGAGAGTACAAAAGGAGAGGGAGGTGGGTGAAGAGGAAGAAGGAGAAGGCACAAGAAGAGGAGGAAAAGGCAAAAAGTAATCAAGAGAGAGCAGAGCCCAGGGTAATTTTTATATAATATTCTTAATACTTTGATGCACAAAGCAAAGTTTCAGGTTGTATAGCATTTCTAGTTCTGCATTTTCAGATTCAGGATGGTCATCCTATGTTGTAAAAGGAACTACACAGAACTTTTTGCTTGTCTTCTCTGTTTTTCCTTTCTCCTTTCTCTCCTACCTCATGAACCTTGATTAGCAAATAAAACCTGAGACTTTTCACAGATTAGGGGGATTACAGTGAAAGATCTGAGGCAAGAGACAGAAACAAACAAATCACAAACTCCATGCTGTCTTAAGAAGACACTTTCTAGTGAGGACCCCCTAGTGATTCGGCACCTACCCTTTGGAAACCTCAGCTGCCTGAATGTAGGAGTCACAGGTCATTCCCAATGTGGCTCTCTGAAGTCTTAAGCCCTGCCTCAGTGACTTATATGATTTTCTTCCCATGGCACTCTGAACAAAAGACCCCATCTCTCCAACCCTGAATAGAACACAAGCTGTTGGTTGCCCACCTGCTGATTTCCTTAGGGATGGCAGAAGCTTTGTAATTTGGCATCAGTTGACTGTGCTAAAGGACAATCAGGATGGCTATATTGGTGAGAAATTAGAGATCAGCACTGATAGGGCAATGATGCGGTGTAAAGATGAGACCCTCCCAGTGTGGGTAGCATCCTCAGCCCAGGATAGAGCAAGGCAAGGAAAGGTGAAATCTCCCTTCTTGTCTCTAGCTGAACATCTCCTGTCCTTGGACATTGGAGTCCCTCATCCTAGGACTTAAAGGAGCACCGCATCCTCTACCCCAGACCCCAGGCCTTTGGACTTAGGCTGAATCACCTCATTTGCCTTATTTGTTCTCTAGTTTGCAGATGGCAGATCATGGGGCTCCATAGCTCCACAGCTGCATGGTCCCATTCCTCACATGTCTCTGTTACAGAACCTGACTAATACAGGGGTTGTACGCTCAGATTCATCTCAACTAGGCCTCCTCTACTTTTGCTCGTTGGACAAGTGAAGTTAATTGAACAAATTTTAAGGAATAAAAACTAGCTGGTAATGGTGAAATATGCCTGTAATACCAGCACTCTAGAAGGCTGAAGCAGGAGGGTCCAAGTTCAAGCACAACATGGACAACTTAGCAACTAAGTGAGATTCTGTCTCAAAGATAGATAGATAGATAGATAGATAGATAGATAGATAGATAGATGATAGATAGATAGATGATAGATAGGTAGATAGATAGACAGACAGACAGTAGATAAATAGTGCTGGGGGTGTAACTTAGAAGACTGCTATGCACCTAAAGGAAAACCCAAAGTGGACATGGGCAGGTAGCCAGTCACTGAGGTTGGAGGGGGACGCAGGGCACCTCTGTCTTCGGCACTGAACAGCCACGTGTGTGGTTAACACCCACCATGCCCTCAATGACGGAGGCTACTACAGAGTCGCTTAGCTCAGACTCACTGGCCTCCTGGCCAACTCTGTGGGTGCACAGTGCACAGCCCAGGCTGCTGTGTGTTTCAGAGGCCTGGGGTTGTGCCAAACCCTAGTGACCTGGCCACAGGCCCTGCTCTGCTATTCATCACATCTATAACACGTGGATATTTTTTGCACCCCCACTTGCTTCCATTCCCTCCATGGACAAAACTGAAAATACAATTATTTCCCACTTCAAGCCAGTAAACTTCTGCTTTCTGTCTCTTTTTACGGATATCCAATTCATTTCATTGAATTAAGCAGTTTTGAATACTTTTTAGAAAAAGTAGTATAAAGCCAATTTAAAAACTGAAAGTGAAATGCAGGTCTTCTAGATGAGCACAAGGTATCTTCAGCCCTCCTGACACTGGTTTCATAATGGAAAGTCTCTTCTGGGGTAGGAGGCTCAGTATTAACCACAAGTAGGTGTGCCTATTAAGTATTAACTCAAAATTGTCTTCTTACTTTTTACTGTTTTTTTTTTTCACCTTTTTCTGTAGACATAGTTTTAGAACAGTTTAAGATTTACAGAGAATGGAAGAAAATATCGAGGGTTCCCATGTACACCACAGCCAGTTTTCCCTTGTTTTAACAGATTTCATTAGTATATTTGTTACAATTAATGCACTAATACCAGCACACTATCAGCTAAAATCCAGATCTACTTCTGATTTCCTCCGTTCTCTTCTTGCGCTCCTTTTCTCCTCTAGATTCAGTTCTGGTCCCACGTTACCTTTAGCTGTTGATGTCTTCTCAGGCCCCTCTTGGTGGGGCCAGTTTCTCAGAATGGCCTTGATAGACTGAGGCAGTGCTGGTCAGGTACTTTCCAGTGTGTCCAACCACGGGCATCATCTGATATTTTTCTTGTGATAAAAAAGGGGTTGTGGGTTATACAGAAGAAGATCACAGAAGGAGAATGCCATTAATAGGGCATCACGTCCCCAGCGCATTTTCCAAGTATGGCTTTACACCGTCACCTTGGCCTAGAACCTCGCCCTGGATAAGACCCATCAATGTCTCTGCTGTTAACGCTCCTCCAGACTTCTGCCCTGAACCCTGCAGAAGGAGGCCCAGGGATCATCCAATTCATTCTCTTGTATTTTCTCTTGGATCTCTCCTCCTTCAGCTGGCCAGGCCTGCTTCCCTTCAGTCCAGGGCCTACATCAACATGAAACTTCTACTTGTTTCCCTTGCAATTTTGGAAAACTTCAGTGGTTTCTAAAAAGGTTTCAGAAAGTTTCTCCCAACCCATCATGAACTTCTTCATTTTCAAAAAAGCAGGCCATCTTCCTCTGACATCACAGAGGAAATGCAGGAGATGTGATTGCCCATACCCACCCTGTTGGTGGAACCAGTGCTTGTAGCGACTGCAGCTACTCCACCCCAGCCTGGTGAGTGGGACCAGCAGGAGAATGAACCTCCATTTCCCTGCTATTGGGCTGTGATGCCACCAGGTAGAATGAACCAGACAGTGTAGAAAGCCACCTTATGTAATGACTGCTAGAGCATTGTTGCTGCTCAAAGAAACAAGGCCCAAATCTCAGTATTTTAACACATAGCATTTATTTCTCCTATACAGTGTCTGCCAAAGGTCTGGTGACTCCTGAGTATACTTGTTGTGGACACAGAGCAAGACAGGCTTCCTTAATTCCATGTCTGCTCTGACTCGGCTCTTGGCTCTGGGGTCTCTTCAGAAGGGGAGAGCCGCCTGGGACAGTACAGGCTCTTCATGGGTTCGCCAAGCTACCAGTACTCATTGTCCACCAGCACAGTGGAACCCAGGCCCCCTACTTCTGTGCCCCAAGTGCACAGAAAAAGCTCAACAACTAGACATCTGGGGTGTTCAGAATGTTGACTGCCAGGGTCTGGCCAAGAGAAGGCATGCACTTGGGGACGACACCCAGGGCATTTGGAATCACAGGTTCAAAACATACTTACTCGAATGGGTATGCAGAAATATGAACAGGTGTGCATCAGCCCAGACTTTCTTTTGGTGGTCTCATGCTATGCGTGGCGCAGGGCCCCTGAGCTTCTTCCGGATGCACAGCAGCAGCGTAAGTCCCTGCCCTTCCCCATTGCTTCCCTTTGGTCAGTATGTTCTGGCTGCAAGTGGGCCGTAGCGGCTCTTTTGGGCACTGTACTTGATTCAGTAACCTCCTGGGTACCTGGACCATTGTCCTTTTTAGAGCCAAAATTTTTTTTCTTCTTTTTTTTTTTTTTTTTTGTTGTTTCTCTACAAGATCACAATGAAGTATCTTCTACCTTAAAATTGCAAACTTCACTCCTTCCATTTCTATTCATCAAACTTGAGAACTGGTCTTCCTCTTCACCCTGTCTTCCCTCCTGATTTTTTTCTCTCTAATTATTTAACATGAGGTCAAATTTTTCTCATGTTTTACCAGTCTGAACCTCAGTTTTATCTGTAAAATGGGAGACCAGGATGGGCTGCATCCTTCCCGGTTGAATGATTCTGTTGTTTTCATGTGAACTTCCCCTTCTGACATCTTTTACAGCCTCCTCTTTGTCAAGATTTATTAATCTCCTCAGTCATTGGATGTATTAATGAGACAGTTAAAACCTGACTTGTCTTAAAACAGAAAGTAAAAACCTGCATATTTTACTTCAAATTTGAAATTTTTCCTGTTTTCTTTTTCTTTAATTTACTCACAGCAACTTTCCATGAATTGAAATACTTGGAATTGTTCTTTAAATGACAACATTTCTTGTGGAGTTAAGTCCTGAATTTCAGCAGTGCTGTGAATCATGAAGTGTGAAAATATCAAATTCTCTTGAAAACAATTATGAAGTGGTTTTCCGTTTATTTGTCTGCAGTGGTGTCACAAAGAACTTAGTTACCTGAAAATAAAATAATATTTTTAAGTATTGTTAAAATAAATCTTAAATCAGGCCAGTCTGATAGTTCAGAGGATTAAAACACCTGATTAGGCTAATGCAGCAACTGGGGTTCGATCCCCGGTGTGTGTGTGGGGTACGCTGAGACAGCGATTGAGACTGGGGAGGGGGGTGTATGTCTGTAATCCCAGCGCTTTGGAGGCTGAAAACAGGAGGATCACCATGAGTCCAATCTATGTAGCGAGACCTTGTAGAATCTGTACTAAATACATTAAAAAATAAATAAATAAATCTTAAGACTGAGTCAATTTGAAGCTCACAGCTATAGTGTTGTAAACCGAAGAAGAAATGTGATATAAAGGCATTTTTTCAGAGTGGACTGATCCTGCCTGTCACCTTAGTAAGGTAATGTTATGTTTTAGCCATTTCTTTTCAAAGTGAAGAAAAAAAATGTTCTGCCTCAGTGGCCATGGTCATTAAGCAACATCAACACCTTAACCCACATAGCCAAGGGTAGCAAGTGTGACATCCTTCTCAGGGCTGGTGGCGCCCCAGGACTCGGGGTAGCAGAGAGCTGTGGGTCCAGCTGCCCACCCCCCCAGGAGCATGCAGTCCTCTGCGAGCTACAGCAGGATGAAGGCTGCTTGCAGTAAGCTCTGGAGTGCTCTGAGCTTTTCAGAAATGGCTTGGAGAGGAATCCCGACATCCATACTGACCCCGAGAATACCACCTGAGCCCGGGTCACCTATCCTCTTCCCAGTGCTGAGTTCTGCTGCTAGGCCCCATACATCACATGGGCCTCAGCTGTGAGAGACTTCCCGTCAGCTGCGTACTCCATTCCCAGTTATCCGCATCATTGAGCTCCAATTACTGCATGATTTTCATTAATGCTGATTGAAGTTTTTTGGGTATTGTTAAACAGAATTCCAGGCTTTTGCTGCTGCAGGAGTTTACTCTGGTCTTGTGGTTTTGCTCTGGAATTCTTTCCCCAGAGGCAGGTCTGCTGGGAGAGAGAGCCAGAGGCCTCAGTTTCCGACTCTGGATAGAAAGGCCGGTGGGGAAACGTGACCTAGGGTGAACTCTCTATTATACACAAAAGAGACCTCAAAACAGATCAGGATAATTGTACTGCTGATTTCTGCTGGTCTATTGGAAGGAACAGTTAATGCTTAATTTCTTTTTGGCTAATTTTGCACACTTAACATCTAGTAATCTGAACAACTACTTTGAAGACAACAATGTGCAAATGTAACGATCATTGTTGAATTCCTATCAACTTGTTTAGTGAAATTCTGAATCATTTCTAACGCTTTTTAAACTCTCTTTTTAAAAAAATCTAAAACAAACAAAATCCAGATCATAAAACTTAGTGAATAACCTAACCTGCAAAACTCCTGGAACTAAACACAAGGAGACATCTTTGTAGCTTAGAATAATGAAGGGAAAAAATGACATAAATGAAAAAAATGTAAATCAAACCTTAATTCTAAATATCTTTTTAAAAAAAAAATCATCATTTAGAAAATGAAAAAAAAAATCAGAGTGGGAGAAAACATTCATAATATATGACTAAGGAAGTATTTATGGCTACAACAAATACACATCTATACACATCTCATACAGCTAAAAAAAAAAGATAACTTTTATTTTTAAAAAAGGAAAAAGGGAAAATGATTAGAACAGGCAGCATATTACAAAAGAAGATGTATTAATAATGGACATGTGAAAATGTGCTCAGCATCTTTAGTTATTAGGTAAAAGCAAACTAAGACCAAGATGAGTTATACTACACAGCAGTAACGATGGCTAAAATGAAAATACTAAGCGGCAACAAGGAACTGCAGAAATTGGAACCCTAGTGCTCTGCTTGTAGGAACATAAAATGGGCAATCGCTTTGGTTAATGGTTTGGCAGTTTCTTAATACAGAAGAGGCAGGTGTTCTGCTTATATTTACTACCTGATCCGGTAGTCTCACACCTAAATGTTTACACCAACACAAGGACAACTATGTCTGTATATAAAATTGTACTGGAAGTCCGTTACAAGTTGAGTCATGACAGCCAGAAACAAAATAATATAAACTGCCGCCCGCAGCAGCACACAGAGCAAATAGTGGTGGCATGGGCGCATGCGCACGCCGCTCTGCGTACGTGGAGCCGCCGGAGCCAGAGAAGCCAGGTTCCCAAGGGGATGTGCGGTGTGGTTGCACGTCTGTAAAATTCAAGGAAATACTAAAATTTTCTGGGGTGCCTGGGGGCAAGGCGGAGCTGGAACTCACCGTGAGGTAGAGCAAGGCCTTTCTGGAGGGAGGCACAGGCCTGCTCCCTTCACGGGTTAAATAGCTTTACAATGCTATACAAACGTAAGTTGGCAGGTGATGAGACGTAAACGGCTGTATTAGTACGATATTTGACTGTGCATACTAAGAATGTGGGTGCTGGGCTCAGGACCAGCTCTGTCATTCCTAGCCAGGTGACCCTGAGCAAAGCACGCAACACCCCAGGGCCTCCCTTGTTATCTCTGCAAAATAAGAGCCGGAATATTGTGTACCGCACAGAGCTTTTATGAACAGTTGAGGGGACAGGAATGACGTGGGTGAAGCATCACACAAAGCCAGTCACAAAGTGGAAAACAAGGATGCAAGTCATGATCCACAGCTAACACCCATTAGACGTTCACTTTCTGTGTTAACTCATCTATTCTCCAAACGGTACCAAGTTAGATACTATTATGGTCCCATTTCTCAGATGAGAAAACCAAGGTGTGGGAAGAATATATATATATATATATATATATATATATATATATATATATATATATATATAGTTTGACCCACATCACAAAATGACTTAGAGACAGACCCAAGATGTGAAGTCAGGTAGACTGGATACACTAAGCTGGTAGATGCCATCCTAGTCTGAAGTGCTTGTAACTAGGAATTACAATGGTTTGATTGAGAGGGAGGGTCAGAGATACTACTGGAGAAAATATCCAAACATAATTGACAAGCTGACTACTAAGATGACACTGTGTAACTGGGGAAGGAAGAGTAACTGCATGAGTTACGTGTTATCCTCCAGGACACGCGGTACCCATGTGTCCTATCTGATGCACATCACTGAGAGAGATGGAGGCACTGCCCAGAGCAGCGGAACTCAGGTGACTCACTGTGTGCAGCGTTCAGTGGGCCCCTGGGCTCCAAGTCAAGAGCCCCTCCACGAGAGGCAGGTGTTCTTTGGGAATCTTGGGGTCTGGAGAAATTTCTGTGTAACTCTGAGTTCACTTGCATCTGCACAAACCTCCCCCTGGACTGCGGTTTCTGCAGATCCACACAGAGAGTAGCTTCTGCTTCCTCCTCTGTTTCAGCCCAAATTGCCTCACAGACGTCTGACAAAGACCAACAGCAGTCCTTTGGGGAGGAGAAAAAAAGAAAAGGAAAAAGAAAAGCTAAAGAAAAACAGAATTAGCAACTCCAGCAGGCAAAGGGCCAGCAAATCATTCAGGTGAGATGACCCCCTCCTGCTTGAATGTGCAATGTTCCAGGCGAATCCCGCGAATGCTTGGACATCTTCAAATCTTTTCGGATGTCACATTTAAAACATCACTTGCCAGCATCCCTATCCTGAGCCTGCCTGGCCCTGAATGCTCTAGTGGAGATAATGCGGGTGGCTCAGGCCCACTGCTCAGAGCTGCGCCGGGCTCCGCAAATTCTCCCTGTGAATCCATGATGTCATCTGTTCCCTCCAAGTCTGGGCTCCCAAGCCCCGGACCACCCACGCTGGCAGCCTATTCTCTCCCAGCGTCGCCAGGGAGAGAGCTGCCTTTATAAATGATTCGAGGTCGAAACGGAGGACTAGTTTGAATTGTCACACAAAAGTGCTGCCGGCAACAGCGATAAGCATTTGGACGTGTCGAAGTGCTGATTTTTTTTTCTCTATTCGGACTCTGAAATTGTCTTTAGCACACAGTGGAAGGGGTGAGACACAGTGAATACAGCCAGGGAGGTTTCAGAAACAGGCCAGAAAGTAGCCGAACAGTGAGCAGGAGGGAAAAAGTAAGTAAAAAGTGGAAAGTCTTGGAGATACCGGGCAGTGAGGACTTGGAGTTAGGAGTTAGGTTCACATTTAAAAGACGTCCCCCCCCTGACTTTTGCTTAGAAGACAGAAGCTGCAGTGGGGGTTGGAGGGTGGAAGGCTGCCCCCCCATTACTGGGAAGCAACGAAATGCACTTTGCAAAACAATTTGGAGCCATCAGGAAACTGGGCCTTTTGAATGCTTCTGCCTGCTCTTTAGCTGGGGAGGAGAAAAGGCTCATTTGAAGCCACAGTGTGCGGAGCACCATGAAAGTCCTCCTCTTAGGGTGTGTGGCTCTGCCTCCTGCACTGAGCCACCCTGCTGCAGCCTGGTGACTGCAGCAGCAGGCCCGGAGGCCTGCGACTTCTCATGGGGGAGCAGCAGTAGGGGCACATACCCTCCCTCTTCAGGAAGGTTACAGTCCCTGATCCCTAGGGTGCCTGCAACTTCAGTTAGTTCCAAACCCTACACCTACTATGTTTTTCCTCTATAGGCTTACCTAGGCAGAATTCCATTTCTAAACAGTACACAGTAAGAAATTAACAATAACTACTAATCAATTTAACAATATTCTGCAATGAATTATGTAGATATGGTGTCTTTCAAAACACCTTCATTTCCTATTGCTCTAAATGCTACGTTATGGCTGACCATAGGAATGGAAACCCAGAAAGTGAAGCCAAAGAAGAGAGGGGAGGAGAAAAAAAGAAAAGGAAGAAGAGATCATCAGACCCTCTCATGACAGCACTGAAGACACTGAATTTTGGAAGATGAAAAGAAAAATCAACATGGAAAAAACCTGCCTGTTCCAAAGGGTCCAGTAAGGAATGAATTTCTATTTTTTTCTTTCTTTTTGTATTTTAGGAAAAGGTCTACAGGGTGTTCAGGGTCTCACCACTAGATCTGATCCACCTGTTTACAGCCTCCCAAGAGCTGGGATTGCAGGTGTGCACCACCACGCCCAGTCTCAATTGCCATCTCAGCATGCCCCAGGGGCGGGGCCAGCACTGCAGGCCCAGGGATTGAACCCTGGCCCATGTGCCTGCTGGTAGGTACTTTAATCTGCTGAGCTATTTGGCCGGCCCTTGAAATGAGTTTCTAGACCACAGTGACATCCAGACTTTCAGCAATCTGCTGACGTCTGTGAGTAACTGTAGAGAATAATACTTTCGTGTGAACTCAGCGGGAGTGCCTTGTAGCTTGGTGATGGGCCTCGCATGCACCAGCAGCTATCAAGGCATTTTTAAAACATGCATTATCATCTATCTGTCTGTGTTCTCTCTGACACTCGTGCTGTCTTTGTTAAGAGCCCCTGCCCTAAGGAAGTCAGAGCTAGGTGGCCAACTGTGATTTAGTGACCTTTATCAGGGGCCATGTTTGACCTGGATTTCTACCTCAAGCCATCTTGTACAGAAAAATTTCCCTCAAATGTCCTTGATGTGGGAGGTGCAAGGAATGATGCTTGGAGAGTTTGCCAGCAGATTAAAACCCAGGATTTCCTCATGGCAAGGCAGAGCACCGAGGCTCAGATTCTCGTCATGGTGACTGAAGGCACCAGAGGGAAGAAAACGGCTAGCAACCCCAACCTGAGGGTTAGAAACTTGGCCAAATGGCAGCGGCTGCTGAGATGGGAAGAACTGGGCAAGACTCCATGGGTCTCAGTGGAGTCAGTCAGACTGAACACTTCCGGGAGCCTTGGAAACCTAGAGAGGGCAGACAGCACACGGGCAGGAGATGAGAACAGGGACATGGAGAGGGCTTGGTTGACACCCTCTTGCCTTTCCCTTCTTGACAGTCTACACAGTGGGCATGTTGCCTGAACTGAGACAGACAAGGTGATTTTCAAAACCCTGTGGAAAGCCTCTGACAGAGCATCAGCCTCCCCACCCTGAGCTCCAGCACAGCTGTGAAGGAAGGCGGTCTGGGAGCAGAAAACATCGAGTCCATGACACAACCAAGAGGAGCTCACAGCAGTGAGGGCAGGCCCAAGCTGACCTTCTCACCCAGGCATCCTGTAAGACACTTGCCAGCTTGGCGCGTTGCTGTCTCCCTCGGGCAGGTGAAGCTGCAGCAGTTTTGGAAAAGAAGACAGGTGGGGCCTTGACCTACAGCTGAACACACTTAACACCCTGGCCAGAAGGGGCATGGGCACCTTTGGGAGCCTCTAGTTTCCCTTCCTGTACTTGACTTTCTTTGCAATATTCCAATCATCTTTCTACCTAGAACTTACTTTGGTGTATGCTTTTGTTGCATTACTTTGGTTGCAACTTTTATTGCATTACTTTGGTTGCATACTTTTGCTCTTTTCCCAATGTGTAGCCACTCTGTTGAATACTATTACTGAATAGACTACTCTTCTGTCACTGATCTGAAATATGGCACCGCCTTGGTCACATGCTCAATTTCTGTACCTGTAAGACATGGCTTCTGTGTACTTCAGTGAGGGCGCTCGGGCACTTCCACATAGTATTGTTTCAGATAACCTATTGAAGATCACTCCAGAATGTGCTGATTGCTTTCTTTTCCAAAATTGCTTTAATGAGTTTCATAGATTTGTTCTCCAAGATTAATGTTATAATCAGTTTGTCAAGTGCTATGGTTTGTGTCGAGATGTCCACCCAAAGCCTCACGCAGTCACAGGGAGGCTCCTAGAGTTTTTCATTAATTCATTTGTTTATTTATACATTTTATGTATTTGATACAGGGTCTCACTATGCAGCTCAGACTCATAATGATCCTCCTGTTTTCACCCTCCCTAGTGCTGGGATTACAGGTGCATGCCACCACATCCAGACTCAGTCACTGGCTCAGCACACCCTGGGGGTAGGGCCAGTGCAGCATGGGGGACCGGGGATCGAACCCTGGTCACTGCATTTGCCAAAGCACACATTTAGTCCACTAAGCTATGTCATCAGCCCTGTGATTAATTCATGATCCAGTGCTGGGATTATGGGTGTGAGTGCTGCTCTCAAGCTGGGGCTGGTAGCCTGTACAGACTGTAAGTGAGGGAAAGAGGCTTACTCTGGGCTCCTTTTTTGCTCTTACTGTTTTGCTGTCTCCCACCACAATGAACAGCTACTTCTGCCATGTGCCACCCTGCCTTCAAGCCAGCCACGTATGGACTGAAACCTTTACAAACTGTGAGCTAAATAAGCCTTTCCTTCCTTAATTTTGGGTGTCAGGTATTTTGTCTCAGCAATGAGAGAAAAGCGAATGAGGCATCAAGTTAAAAGCAAAAAATATCTCTAGAAAAATTTCTGGAATTGCACATAAGATAGAAATAAATTTGTGCAGAATTTAACACCATAAAAGTACTGTTATAAGGCACTGGTGAGATAGCTCAGCAGACTAAGCACCTGCTTAGGGCAGCACAGGGACTGGGGTTCAATCCCCTGTACCCCATGCCATGCCAGCCTGCCCCCGATGTATGCTGAGCTGGTGACAGAGTCTGGGCAGAATGTTGCACATCTGTAATTCCAGCTGCTGGGAAGGCTGAAAACAGAAGGATCACTAAAAGTCCAAACTGCATACTGAGACCCTGTACAAAAAACTTTTTTTTTGTTTAAAAAGTACTGTTAGGCTAGCAAGACAGCTCAGCGGTCTAAAGTGCCTGCTTAGGCAAGTTTTGGCAAGTGCCCAGGGACTCTGGTTCAAACCCCAGTACCACATGCCACGCTGAGCTGCTTCCCCCAAAATGTACTGTTATAAATCCTTAAGATCATTAAATTTGAGATATTAAGTCTGCTGCTCACTTTTTAAGACAAAATGTTGATTTATAGAGTTATGGGGCAAAAGAAAAAGAAATCTGTCTATATGTAAAGAGTAGCCCCAGAGTACTGATACTTCCATCATCAGTGGAATATATTTCCTCATAGTCTCCCAAAGATCAGCAAGATGTGACCTGAAAAATTTTGCTTTCTGAGGTTACCAGCTCTGCTTGCCCCCTGCAGCCCCTCAGGTACAAGAGGATGCAAGTACATGCTGTCTCTTTCCTTCTGCAGGAGCGGCTCCTTCATGGAAATCCAGTGGGGCAGCCAGGAAGCCCTAGGAGACTGCTAATGGGCCAGTTCTATATTCTAAAGGACCCTGTTCCTTTTCTGCTTTATGGCAAGACCTTCCTGTACTAGATATTAAGACAAATACCCTACTCCCCCACCAGATCATAAGCGGTAGATCTATCTCTTTAGGACTCAAGACTTCACAGAAGGCATCGGCCAGGTGAATGTAGGAGACACAAATCAGGCTGCCAGATTCCATGGCAACAGCTGGTACCTAGCAGGCAGTGGCCAGCAAAGTCTCCTGCCTGCTTTAGTGTGCAGTGAGGGTTTTGCTCTTCCACACACCCCATTTTTAGAACACCTTATTTGTAGAATTCAAAGTATTACTCGTGGGCGAAGTGCAAGGTGAACGGTGTTCCAGGAAAGTCACATCAACCAAAGTTTTAAGTTTGCAAAAGGTGGTTAAAGAACAAAGCACTGCATTCTAATAATGATCCGGCCACGCAAGAGCCCAGATGGCTGTGGAGGAAAGCCACATGTGGTCTGTGGGGGCCACAGGGAGGTAGATACAAGGCTGCTTGAGGGGAGGCAACACCAGTGAGACTCAGTTTTCCAGCAGAGCTGTGGGAGCCTCACTTGGGGTCCTGATGTGTCTGGTGGGAAATTGCTACTCATGGGAGAAACCCCACCTGCCTCCTGGGTACTGGGCCTCCAGGGCTTCCAGAGCAACCTCTGTCATCCCTCCAACCTCAGCTGATGTCTAAAACTAGAACTGTTGTCCCAGCTGGGAAGACCAGAGCCTTCTCCAGGATTGCCCAAGCAATGCTGGTAGTACAGCCTGTCCTTCCTCCTTCTCTCAGCACAGAGCCATGGCAGGAAAGAGTAACTCCACCCAAGAGGAGCCTGCCAGAGGAAGAGACAGGGGCCTCTGGGACGTCCCCTTCCCAGCCTTTTCTGTAGCTTGCTCCATGTTCTACTATTTTTGTTTTCCTTTCCTTTTTCTTTTTCTTCTCTTTCTTCTTCATTGTTTTTAAAGATAAAGCCTCACTATATAGCTCAGGCAGGAGACTTGAATTCACTACATATCCCAGGTTAGCCTCAAACTCACAGCAATGCTCCTGTCTCAGTCTCCTGGGTTCTGGGGTTATAGTTGTGTGTGGTCACAAAAAGGTACTTCATTATGCTTATGCTAACTGAATCAGCATTATTACTTGTCACAATGAGTGTGTCACTTGTCACATGAATGCAAACATGGATAAGTACAGGGTGGGGGGGCACATATGGGTGGACAACAGCCTGTGGGTGAGCCGAAGAGGCCTGTAGCAGGAATGATATGGAGACTGGAGCTGAAATTAACAGCTGGCCTGAACTACTCTGCTCTGTTGATTCCCCTAATTGGACAAAAAGCTCTATTTCTTTCTCTTTTTCCTCTAGGAATTGGGCATTACATCCCGACAGCAGCATCAGTGACTGGCACTTCTTGGCCAGGGGCTGGGCAGATTCATGGAATCAGTGCCTGGGTTTGGTTTCTTTGGCCATAGCAGCAAGTGGACAAAAACTGCAAAGCTTTCTGGTGTCGTAGAGGTTCTAAGTGGTATCCTTTTGGGTGCCAAAGAGTTCTGACTGTGTGAGAGGATCAGAAAATATTTGTGGAATTAGGTCCTCAATTTCTGGTCTCCATAGAGGTTCTGACCCAGCTCCAAAGTCATGGTGGGACACACGCATCTTAGAAATCTGATTACCTCCCTGAAATAACATAAAACAAGGGCACAGAGTTAGAGATGCTCCCAGGTCCCTTCATGAGAAGGCCTTCCCTTCTCACTCACAGAACACTTCATCTTCACAGAATACACAGAACCAGTGCCACACAAAACTGCCTAGTCCCCTCAGGGTGGATGTCCTTGGAAAAGGACAGCCTTCTCTCAAAAAGTGCTATGGCTTGTGCCTAGATGTCCCCCTAGAGCCTCACTCAGTCACAGGACTTTTTCAGAGGTGGCTGAATCTAGAGTGTGTCATGCTGGAATTAAGGGTGGGTGAGTGGTAGAGCAGTCCACTGATTGCTTAGCATACTTCAGGTCAGCATTAAGGGTGTGGGTGATACAACCCACCCTAGGGTCGCCCGCACCCAATACAAGGTCCAGAAAGAGCCTGGTCTCCCCCTTCCCCCTTGGTTGTTCTCCTGTCTCCTGTCACCCATGACTGTTCTCTGCCATGCCACCCAGCCTTGGAGCCAGCTAATTATGGACTGACTCCTCTGTAAACTGTGAGCCAAATAAACCTTTCCTCCTTTAACTGTGGATGTCAGATATTTTGCCTCAGTGGTAAGAAAAGTAACTAAGAGAAGAAGTAACTCTATCTGTACCTCCTACCAGATAACAATGCTTGCAATGTTTAATAAAGGTCATTTTCAATATGTAGCCAGTAGATCTACAGCCCTGAGAGGCGGCCCTAGACACATCGGACAGGCATGAAGGGCCTTCTCTGCAGCTCAAGGCTCAGTTGCCCATGGGTTCTTGACCTCAACCTTCTCAAAACTGAGACTTAAAGGGCAAGCAGAAGCTCCCCTGAGGGGAGGAGAGGAGAGAATGGGTTTAATGAAGAATAGAGGACCTGACAGAGAAAAGAGCCTGGCGAGTGAAGCAGGAAGTATAAAGAGGTCATGAGAAGACCATGCAGCTGGGATAGTGGAAGGTGAGAGAGGCTCCCTGGAAGGGAACAGAGATTAGGTTAATGACATAAATAGAGTTATTATCCCCCTGTTTCTGTCAGAGACTGCCTCCGAGACCCCACCCATTTCCTGAGGAGTGCCAACATCCTTCATATAAAATGGCATAGGATTGCATAGAATATATATATATATATATATATATATATATATATATATACTTTTTAAATCATCTCTAGTTGACACAGTACACAAGACAATGCAAATGATGTGTAAATAGTTGTTATAGTATATTGGTCATATGAAAAGAAAACAATCTATTCATGTTCAGTATAGATGCAGTTTTGTTTTAAAATAGTTTGGGCCCCTGGCTGGTGGAGTCACAAATGTGGATATCTGAGTTCTATGCAGATACTAATTTGAATGAACCCTCTGTTGGCTCTGTCACTGTCCAAAAGAATACAGGTAGTGAAGGTGACAGGGGGACAAAGAAATAGTCCAGCCACATTTTTTTTAAATCCTCGAATTGACAACTGCTGCTGTTACTCTGAATCCTGCAACACAGCCATGCTCAGAAAGATCATCATGGATCAGTGAGTCCCCAAGCCTGGTGGGGAATGTGGTAGGGTTTGGGGATTTCCTCCTCCCAGTTCTTGTCCCTTGGAGCCCACTCAAGTGCTGGTGAACATTAAGATGCCAGGTTTTAGGGACCAGGGAGATAGCTCAGTAGAATAAGTGCTTTCCCAGCAAGCACAAGGTCCTGAGTTCGATCCCTGGTACCATGAAAAAAAAGAAGCTAGGTTTCAAGTTGGCTGTATGCAGCAGGACCTTTGACAGATTAATGCACTTAAACTAAATAGGATTTTTTTACTCAAGAATAACTCATTACAGTGTCAATATATGTGTCTTATTTCAAAATTTTTTTGCATTTATTTTATTTGATAATATGTGTCTATCAAAGAAAACAAACTACATGTCAGACACTTGATGAGATTTTTAAAAATCTGTCTTTCTACTGCAGCCAAAAAAAATGAAAAATTAGAAACCTTGTGCTCAAATAATATTTAACAATCTGGAGCAATTCTCATAATATATCAACTGAACACATGATTATCAAATGGCGGGTTATGATATCCATATTATGACACATAATACTAAGAAAATATAAACCTTGGAAGGCAATACCCTAATATATTAACATTTCCTTTCTTTGATAGGCATGACTGAGGTGGCTTGGTTTTCTTGTCATTCTTTTTCTGTTTTTTTCCAAGTGTCTAAAAATGAACACATAATATTGTTAGACTCAGAAGAAACCCAAAAACCATTCAGAAGAGCCCCTGTTTTCTATGGCATTGTATTCCTGCATGGGGCGTACATTTGGATCATACAGTAGGATTTGTGCAAATAAACAGAGGTCTGATTTTCCGAGAGTTCCAGAAAAGTAACATTTTTCTGTAGGATTCGTCTTTCTATATTTTTGAGCAAGAAAACAGAGACACAAATACAGATTTTTCTTTTCCTGTTGTGCAGCCCTAGAATATTTGCAAATCTGGCTCCAGGCCAAAGCTTCCAGTTGCTGCCTCCAAATCTGGGAGCTTCTTGCGTCTGTGCGACGCAAGCTGCAGCTCCCCCAGGGACAGAGGAGCGTCGGCTTCCGGCCTGGTCGCAGGGAAAACTGCTCTTGTAAGCATGTGTCTCCCACTACAGCCAGAAAATGTGACCAGCTTGGAAAAACAGCAAGATGTTTCCAATAGCTCATCTGGTATCACAGAAAATAAAATCCAGCTTTCTTCTCCAAAGAGAGTCATTGCTTTCAGATGATTTGGGACTGAGGGAAGTTACAATTCACTCCCAAACTGGAAAGACGGCCATTTCCAGAGCTGTGCTTCATGGATGGAATGGAGCATTTTACAAGCAAATGAGAAATACAATTGCAGGAGGCTGGATCTCTGTAGAATCTTGACCTTCTAGAGATTCTTCCTGTGGGAATGGTCTTCCAGATGTTTGTGAGACTAATTTAATCAGATTCTCCAGGGATGGGGGCTTTGGCATTTAGATTTCAGCAAGGTTTATGAATGATTCTGATGCGTAGCAAAGTTTCAGAATGACTGCTGTGGTGATACAAAGGAAAGTGTGTTGAGAGGAACAATGACCATTAATGTACACTTATTGTCTGCAGTAGAAATGCTTATTGAAGGCAGCCATAAAAATTATTTTTTACCAAGATGGTCTCCTTGGTTAGAAAGTGTTATGTGCTATTATTTCGGTTCACTCACAGATGCCTCTCACGGTCTGAATAGAAACAATGAAGCAATCCAAAGCAGACCAGTTACCCATAAATCAGCCCAGGCTGGCTGGCCCAAGCACTATGGAGTCGGTCTGGTGACCAAGCACTCTTTGCCTGTGCACTGCACGTGTTGACTTTGTGCATGGACCTGGAGAGTCAGGTCACCACAAATGCCAGGGTCAACAGCCACTTGGCAGCCTCTTTACACTGAGAAAATGGAAATTCAATAAAACCAGCATTTAAACAGCTAGGGCTTGTCAGCAGTACTCCCTCTCCACGTAGGAGTGGAGTTTAGGGCTTGTCCTTGGACTTAGGCCCTTGGCCGGGGTGATTACTAAAAGCAACCTGTTCGCTGTCAGAGTTACCTGGGTGTGTGGGTCAATCACAGGCTCCTCTAACTTCAAGGTTGATGCCACTGGCTTGAGAGCCAAAGGATGGAGGAGAGGAGGGATTCCTCTGCACTCTCCCCAAATGGCCTACAGCAGCCCTAGTGCTCAGCCTACAGCCACGGCATGCTCATTTCACAGAGAGCAACACCTCCCTACTTCTGTCTCTGTGTGCCCTCTCATTCAACATCGACATCTTCAACTCAGAAAGAGGAAGAAACCTTCCTTAATATCCATACTGGCTGTCTGAGCAATACAGGGCAGTGACTGGATGTCAATTTTCACTTTGTAGCATGCACTCTTTATTCCCAAATTGCCCCAGTAACCCAAATAAGAAAGGAGAAAACTTACAAAGAGTTACTGTGGCCATCTGGAATGCATAATGCTGCAAGATCTGCAATACATTACATGGTCTGGGAAGTGGCTGGTTGAGTTCCAGAGAGCTCAGATAGACTTCAAAGTCTGGCCGTACATCAGTGAAACTGCTGATCTTCTCTGATATTTAAAGTGGGTGTAGATGAATGAATTTATTACAGTTTTTATCTTTTGGGCTCAGATACGGAAAGGCAGGTTTGCCTTTAATTTCATGCTGAAAATTTTTCTTGGATTTTATTTGTCTCCTCCTTAATGTGGTGCTATTTCTTAATTTTTCTTTTTGGAATGATGCTTTGCTTATCTACAGTTTAGAAAACTGGATGATGTGTATGAATAGAGTGACTATGTAGAGACTGGGACAGGTCCTCTATCATACTATATTTTGCATAAAGGCTGTCAATTCCAAAATATACAACTCCCTGGTTCCCCTCCGCAATAAGTCAATAGTTGATAACTGCACTCAGGTTCACTGAATTTATTTCAGAAACTGAGTCTTGGTGATACTGATTGTATTTCCTGATTAAGAATACAAGTCAGACCTGGACTTGATAAGTATTTTGAAATTCTTGATCTGAGTGCTGCTGTCAGAAACTTCCTTCAGGAAGAGATGAAAGAGCAGCTTTTCAGGGTCAACACCTTCAAAAATCCCTGGGGAAGCATGCATCTTCTCATCTCCACGTACTAGGTTTTCATCTTCATGCAAAACTTACACTATCTTGACCCTTAAAAGATTTTCAACAAATACTATTGTAAGCCAACTCCACAAAAAGTATCTGCATTCCTCCACCTATAACAGTTATAGGGTTCTTTTTCTGAACCCTAAATATAATCTTTTTTTCAGGTCTCGTGAGGCTCTAGGAGGGAAATAATAATTTTTCACATGTACGTAAGGAAAAGTAGCAAACCAAGCAGGTCAGGCTAATAGTGTCTGTCACAACATCTACACCTAGGAGCATTTTCCTTACCATACTTCTGTTAGTAGCTCCCATGACTTTTCTTTTTAAATCAGCTCCCATTGGCTGGTTTTGCTCCCTCTTTGCAGCTTTTCTCAGAGAATCCATGTTCCTGGCTTTTCGAAACTTCTGGGGTTTCCACTGAATAGCCTTCCCATTCACAGATTTACACACTGCCCTCTCAGGGACACATTTCCTGGCCTTCCAGGCCTTCTGAAATCTAGGTGGAAACATTCCTAACCTCAGAACTCCTGCATTCTGAATGCATGTGAAATCAATGCCACATGGATGGTGCCAAGGACCAAGGTCTGGTGCCACCTGGACCAGTAGCCAGGCTTTCTACTCTCTTAGCTGTTGAGTAGAGTGGCTGGATTGCTGAGCAGTCTGAACCTGATTCTGAGGAACAAACTCTCTATCCTGGCACCATTCTGGAATCTGGTGTGCCTGCCACCTCCATTCTGGAACATGGGGCTCTGCAGCTTTCTCCCCAAAGCAAAGTCCCCATCCTTGCTATTCTGAGGCTGCAAAGGGCAAGAACCTGCCACCTCCTGTGATGTCCTCAGGACATCTTTTCTACTCTCCTGTTTCTCCTGGACAATGGAGACCTTAATTCTATCTTTGCAGTGCATAGCCTTCCTGGTGCTTCCTTTCTGACCAGACTCGCATCTTAAATCATCCTGTTGAGCTCTTTGCTCTTGACTTTCAGCATATATCTGACAAAAATCCCCCAACAATAGTCATGTCACAACCTCAACATTTGACTGCCTTGAGATTTCTTTTGTAAGATTGACTAGTCCACTGCATGTCACCTCAGTCTTAGGCAAACTCTCTGGACCAGACAAACTTTCTGCCAAGCCATAACACAAATCATTCACAGTCCAACAACCAACGCAGTCCTTCTTCCCAGAAGAAACCTCCCCAGCATGGTCTTTACAGGCAGGCTTTCTATCATCATTCTGGTCTTCTGAACTCTAACCAAAATCCCCCATCCAGAAGAGCCAAAGGGATTCCAGCTCTTTGCCAGTAAGTGACATCTCCAAGCCTTTCCTTTCTCTTTCCATAAGCCATTCCCAACTCTTGAACAGCGTGGTCAGGTAGTCACAGTAATGATGCCACTTCCCTGGTACCAAATTCTGTCTCAGTTACTTTTTATTCATTGCTAGGATAAAATACCTGACACCCAAAATTAAGAAAGGAAAGGTTTATTTATCTCACAGTTTGTGGAGGTTTCACTCTATACTTGGCTGGCTCCCAGGCAGAGGGCATATGGCAGAGAGCAGCAGCTCAGGGAAGCAGAAAACATTGAAGAGCAAAAATAAGGATAGCAGCTGTGGCTTGTAGCCAGCCTCTCTCCCCTTCTCATATTATAAAAAAGCTTCCCTGGGGCTGGGGGTGTAGAACTCACACAACGTTCATGCCTTCCTCTTGTACAGGATGAAGATATTTGCAAAGCAAGAATCCTGATGACGCTCTGTTGAATCACTTAAACTTCTAAACTTCTCAAGTTGACACAATATATTTGCCAGTACTGATGGACTTGGGATATAGCTCATTAGCTTAAGTTCCTTCCTGGCAAGCACAAGGTCCCAAGTTTGATCCCCCAGAACTGCACAACAGAAGATTCTGCAAGGGATGACTGTTTTGAAGTAATTATATCTTTGTGTTCCACATTACCACCTTTGCCCTGCCAAATTCTGACTCAAAGGACTTTCATCCAGCAAACAATTTCTTCCCACTCACTTGAGAATTTCCTATTTCACTATCCTGAGGGTCTTGATTTCTGCATATTTTCTCCCTTGCTAATAGAAAAGGAGATTTTCTGGAAGCACATTCAATCTTTAGGATGAGCTTCACATGATATCAGGCCCCATGGGAACTTGGAGGCTCAAGTAAAGATTCCTCCTATGGGACTAATTATCTGGTGGTATAATTCACATATGGTTGCCTTCAAAGCTGCCAGTTTCTGCAACCAAGGGAAGCACTGCCTGCAACCAAGGCAGCTTTGAAAGAAGTACTATAAAAAAGGCAGATGACACTTTCAAAGGCTTAGATCCCTGCATTTTATCTCATTCCAAGTGGATTCCTTTCTGATCTGAGCTGATTCAAGTGTGCAAACAGGAGAGAAATACAGCCATCATCTGGTCCCATGGCAGTATATCCCTCAAGGCTCTCCAAAACTCTAGAGCTGATGATTTGGGCAGGAAAGACTGATCCTTGGAGCTATGTCCCCAGGGTCTCAGGGATCTTATATGTGAAGAGAGATCAGACTATAATGGTCCCACAAAGCTTGGAAGTCCTTTAGAAGACAGGGGTGAAGGGAAAGAGAGAGGAGGAAGAGGAAAGTGGAGTAAAAGGAGTGAAGATGTGACATGAATTATACCAATTCCTTGTGATGCAAGCAAACATGATGTGTCACAGACATGTACTAATAGAAGAAAGGTGAGCCATGTAGGTAGAGTGCCCAGCACAGGGCTTTTCTCAGAGCAGGTGATCAGCACAGTCATCCTTTCCCTCAACCAACAACCACATCTGTCACACTTTCTTTTCAACTCTGCCCTGGGATTTTATGTGATAAAATTTTCCTTTCCTCCCACCACAATCTTCTTGATTTATTTAAGTGCACAAACACAGACAAAATAGCTTATCTTTCCCTCCTTTCCTTTTTCTGAAGCAAAATTTCTAGCCCTTAGGTGATGTCTTTGTGCATCTTAAGCCACTGTCACAGAATACCTAAGGCTGAGTGACTTGTAGAGTAAAACCGTTTAGAGACTAGGAAGTTAAGGCCAAGGGATTGGCAGGCTTGGTGTCTGTGGAGATCCTGCTACTCATCCACATGATGCCCTGCATGTCACTCCCTCTAACAAGGAGGAAGACTAGACATGCAAATGGCTAGCCAGGCTTAGCATCAAGAGTGAGAACTCAAGTCAAAAGCCTCAATTAGATCGACACTACCTGAAGGTAGAGCGTTCGTGACCTAATCACCTCTGAAAAACAATCACATCTCTTTGTACTATGCTAGTGGCAGTTAAGCTTTCAGAGGAGCTTGGGAAATTATAAACTATAGTAATTAGTCTATGAAAATTAAGAACAATTATCCACAGTGCTCATGCCTTTGTAGTGAGACTGATTGCCTAAGAAGAATAAGCAGACACTTTGCAATTATAAATGCTCCGGGCCAACACACAATGTCTCAGCATCACTGTCTTAGTTGAATTTGCTACACCTCCTATCTGAGTGCAGCAAATACTCTGCCTGGGACCCCTCACACCTGGTCCCCACTGCCATTAATCCTCTCCCACACTGTTCAGATTTCTGGTCACATCTAAGAGACAGCTCCCCACAAAATTCTTGGGACAACTTTTCCTCTGTGGAAAAAAAAAAAAAAAACTGGCAAGGTTGAATAAATAGCAGCGCTTTTACCATTGGTCTACCATTTTGGAAAGACCTTTCCACAATAATGGCAGTGTTCCATATCTGCATTGTCCACATGACTAGTGAAACAGAAGAAGTACATTTTCTCATCTAATTTTAATTAATGTAAATTTAACTAGGCTAGTAGCTACCACATTTGGCCATACAGACATCAGCCTTGCAGGTACATATAATCCACTTGGTAATCTTGTCAAAATTCAGATGCTGATTTAGGAGGTCTTGGGTAGCACCTTTGCCAGGGATTGTGCATTCATAATGGTCCAGCAGATGCTGATGCTTCTAAACTACAGACTAGTCTGAATAACAAAGATTAACCTGTTCCATGTTATGTCTAAGGCATTTAGTAGTCAGACAGATACTGATATTAAGCTCAACAGTCTATGTTTTAGGGTAATATTTCATTAAGCTTCTCTTCTGAAGGGTTAACAACTTAAGTTTACAGACCAAAAAATTAGAGAAAAAGAAGGAGATCCTGCTACTCATCCAGATGGTGCCCTGTATGTCACACCCTCTAAAGAGGAGGAAGACTACAAGGAAGACTACAAGGATAGCCAACATTTTGGTCCTAGCCCTTCAAGGTAAGAGAGGACTCAGGACATAAGAGAACCTGTATTGTAACATCCTGTAACTCAGTGGTGTCTCAAATTTTCTGATC
The DNA here is from genome assembly GCF_000260255.1 of Octodon degus. Lineage (NCBI taxonomy): Eukaryota > Metazoa > Chordata > Mammalia > Rodentia > Octodontidae > Octodon > Octodon degus. Next base: position 5,360,078 of record NW_004524687.1, read on the forward strand.
AAGGAGGTTATGAGGCCACAGAGGAAAGTGATTGACAATGTAGTGTGCCTAAGGAGAGTCACATGGAGAGAAAATATTCTCTCAGGCTTTCACAGAGAGAAAATTAGTCAAGCAATGGCCATGACTCATCCACATGGCTGACAATGAAGAAAGATCTA
>NW_004524687.1:5371544-5381235 GCF_000260255.1 Octodon degus
AATTGTGTGTGTGTGTGTGTGTGTGTGTGTGTGTGTGTGTGTTGGGAATTACTGGTATTGAACTTAGAACTTCACACCGAGCTGTACTACAACCCTTTTAGTTATTACCTTTGAAGCAAAATCTTGCTAAATTGCCCAGGTTGACCCGGAGTTTGAGGTTCTATTACCTCAGCATCTCCAGTAGCTGGGATTGTACACATTTACTGTCACCCCCAACTTGATTTTGATTTTGAAGAATATTATATTAAAGAGTTAGTTGGTCATGCTCTGATCTCATGTCATTGGATCAGACTACAATGACTGCAGTAGAGCCTGTCTCTGGCCTCCTGAAATTGTCTGGCTCTGTCCCCAGGGTGCATCACCACCTCCTCATTGGCATAGCTGACTCTTCTATACTCTTCAATGCTGGTTTGCAAAGGAAGACAAAAGCTACTTGACATGAAGATGTAGTTTGCTGGTTTTCATTTTATTTAACACAAACTGCAATAGGACTAAGATGCCTATTTCCAAACCTTTCAATCTCCAGGAAATCTGAATGACTACTATGACCCTGCTGGACAAGAAGTCTCTTCCCATCCATAAATTTTCTTCTGGAAGGAAATCCCAGCCTGTAAGCAGTCTCTCACATGCCCAGCCAGATTTCTCATTTCAAATCTGCTTTTACTCCATTATTAAATATCCAAGCATTGAAACAAGCTTATAGATCAACGAAGGTCTGTCTTTGTTTTTCCAGAAAAAAGTTTGAATGGCTGGAGGGTACAGGTAAAATGTCTAGTATTGTTGTTGGGCCTCTTATTCAATCATTTAACAAATTTTAATCAAACACTACACTACACAGTAATCAGGCACAGAACTAAGTGCTGGGAAGGATGCGTGATGGAGAAAGCCTCAAGCATCACCTTCAAAAGGATCTTGAGCCACTGTACAGAAAGGAAGGAACAGGCTACTGATATTCTATGACATCTACTCAAGGTGCATGAAGAGTTGGATGGTTGCAGGGGAGAGAGAAGGCAGCTCCGCTAGAGAGGAATAAAATAAACATCATCCAGAGAAGAGCCCAGCAGGCCTCATGCAGGAAGCAGCACCTTGGTCGCAGGATGAAAGGAAGGGGTGTTCTGATGAGGGAGGGCAGGGGGAGAGGCCCAGAGCGGACTGCCTGGGAGTGGTCCTGGGTGTCCTGAGATGCAGCGTCTGGGGAGGAGGGCACAGAGGGGTTTCTCTAGTGGTCACAATAAGAAGTCATTACAGTTTGCTGCCACTACTCATGCGTTTATCGGCACTATTTTTGACATCTTTTTAACACAGAATAGTTTGAAAGACAAAATCTGGACGCCTCCTGGAGGATCATGGAGCAAACTACTACAACCATGCTGGAAAGGAGACGAGCATGCCCTGAAGCTCTGCAGGCTCAGGCAGGAGAAAGGAGGTGGGAGAGACCTTTCAGAGATGCAGTGAGTCCTGGCATCTCGTAGGGATGTGGGGGATGAATCAGGAAGCAGCTGTGGCTGCTGGGCGCCGGGTTGGGGCACTGAAAACATGGTGGTGCTGTGAACCAATAGAGCCTGTGTGCATGTTCAGAGCAGGAAGTGGTAGGTGTTCCCTGGGAGGAGGCCTGCGATCACTACCCTGAGCTCTGGCAGTAACTGTGAGTCTGTGCTGACTACAGCAGATGTGCAACACTAATTGTGCTCTTTGATCCCATCCTAGAGATGTGGGGAGGCAGTGACAGTTATAAAACAAGGTTTCTAACATGTGCCCTCTTTCTGATCTGCCGTTAGCTGGGCAACTGTAAGAGCCGCAACATTTAGTTTTTCTATTCTGGCAGATTCATCTTTACACTCAGGCTGCTGTAACACATGACCTCTGAAGCAGGGCTCTAGAATGCTGCTCTGAGGACTTCTGCTCACTCACAGTGAAAAATCCACAGAACAATGAGAGGAATAACCGAGGTATGCAGATGAATAGTCACGTGGGTATGCAGTGAGTGGACCCCGGAGAGATGGACAATGGCCGGACAGGTGGAAGATGGATGGAGAGACTAGGAAGGATTAAAAAACTGAAACAAAAATTTCAATTTTCTTTAAAAGACTTTACAGCAAGAACATATTTTTTTTAATTTTATTTATTTATGTGTGTGTGTGTGTGTGTGTGTGTGTGTGGCCAGCTCAGCCCACCAGGGGGCGGGCTGGCTGGCTTGTGGTGTTGGGGGATTGAACCGCGGTCCCTGTGCTTTGTTAAGCTTGTTCTAAGTAGGTGCTTTAGACCACTGAGCCATCTCACCAGCCCCAAGAACATATTCTTACTTTGGTGTAAAAATGTTTCTATTGTAAAATAGGCCATAATTGACAGTAAAATAGGCCATAAATTTTGATTAAAATGCTTAAACCTTTCCACACTTCTGCAGTTCTCACATTTTCTTTTTAAAGTTTTCCTCATCCAGAAAATCAGTAGCCAGGAGCCACTTTCAAATCCCCATGAGCATGGCAGGGGCCCAGGTAGGGCTGCATGATGACCCACCCCACCCTGGGCATCACTCCTGACCTTGGTCTCACACTCACCCTGTGTCCCTAGGATCATGCAGCCCTTACCAGGAGGGGTGATCCTGTTGTAACCCAGATATTGAGAGATTTTCTTGTGAAAACCTCCAAAAAGAGCCCAAATTTTTTTAAAATCTTTTCTCCTTCATTCTTTTAATTCTCTCATGTAGACCCAAAAGAAAAATAGAACATTTGTTCTTTCTATGATATGTCTGTTTCTTATGGGATCCTTTAAAACCAGGCACAACTTCTGCCCTCCTCCAGACTGCTGCTGGCACTGAGCTGGGATCTTTCGTCCTGTGGCCCCAGAACTGTGTGCCATGGCAGATCCTGCCTTCCAAGAAGGAATTTGTGGCTGCGGCAGAGAGGCAGCGATGCTAAGGCTTCCTTCTATACAGACGAGCTAGCACCAGCTAAGCTGTGTGTGAGAAGATCTCAGCCTTCAAGGTCCCTCATCTACAGGCTTGAAGGAAGAACCATCCATGCTCTGGGGCATCTGGGGCCACAGGTGAGTCTGTGTATCGGCCCTTACCTTACTGTGTGCCCGTTGATCATGCCAGAGCTACTAACAGGTATCATTTTCAGGCATTCACCATGCACCAACACCCTCATGAGAACCTGTAAAGTAAGAACAATGGCCTTGTAAGTTTACAGAAGGCAACAGTGGGGTTCAGGGAAATGGCTTCTGACCCAGATGGCGCACAAGGCCTCCAGTTAAGATGGAGAGTGAACGCATACAGTCATCCAGTTACATTAACCTATAACCACAGTCAGTTACCAGTGGAGCTGGCAATTGTCAGATGCTAATGATTTGATATTTTTATAGCTAGCAAATTACTATGACAGTATTTTATACATCCTGTGGTTATAATTTTCTGCTGGATATTTAAAACAAAGTTAAGGTGAGATATCTATTAATCAATTTTTTGCTATTTATCAAGGCCAGTTTAGTCTCTTCAGGATTTATCTTGGAACCAGGTATAGCCCCTTTTAGTTCTTCTGTCAGTGTCAGTCACTTGGTTGCATCCTAGCCATTGCATGACCAAGTCATTCTCTCTCTCTCTCTCTCTCTCTCTCTCTCTCTCTCTCTCTCTCTCTCTCTTTGTGCAACTGGGGATTGAACTCAGGCCCTTCGCTTGCCAGGGAAGCATTTATTCTACTGAGCCATCTCCCCAGCCCCTCAAGTCATTTTCTCTGAGAGTTTGAAAGATGTTTCTCTCCTAGTGACTCTCCTTAGGCACACCATACCCCATAGATCTCCTAACTCTGTGGTCTGAAGATCTTGGTCAGAAGACTGGAGATTCTCTGAGTTGTCAGATGTTGCAGCAAAGGTTCTTTTTATACTGAGTACTCATTGAGCTCAGAGGGCCAGGGTCAAAATATTGGCTGTCCTTTTTTATTTTTATTTTTTCTTGTATTTAAGACAGGGTCTATAGGGTCTCACTGCGTAGAACAGACTCACAGTGATCCTCCTATTTTCAGCCTCCCAAGTGCTGGGATTACAGGCCTGCACCACCACTCCCAGTTTCAATCACAGTCTTACTGTGCCCTGGGGGCAAGGCCGGCACAGTGCGCCTGAGATCAAACCCTGGCTGCTGAGCTCTGCCTAAGCAGGCGCTTTAGTCCACTGAGCTATCAAGCCAACCCTTAGCTATCTTTCTGATCCATCTATCTTTCTAATTTTTTTTGATCTGTAAACCTCAGTTGTTCAACATCCAGAAGAGAAGGTAAAACATTACATTTTTATGGGAGCAATGAGCTTAATAGCATAATTCCATATGAGTATCAAGCACCTTGAAGTACAATGTAGAATGGTTATTTTCTACCAACCATGGATGTTCTAGTAGTTGAACTCCTATGGATTATTAACAGATAAGAGTGATATAGTTTTACCCAGAAAATTTGAAATCAAATTCATATGTGACATTGTAACATGACAATCATTATATTTTTGTAACACACCTAAATTTCTGTTTTGATATAAAATAGCTATTTTAGTCAGTCATCTCTATCTAGCACATAAAAAGCTTTTACTTAACTTATTGACCTTTAATGGGATGTTAGTGAAGAAATTTGTGACATTGTCTGGACTGTTTATTGTCCTAAGTATAGTGGTGCATGCATAGCATATAGAGTATATAAGTCTTTGTTAAAAGTACTGATCTGAATCTGAATGAATAGTCTGGCACCATAAACAATCCCTGTTTTACATTCTGGAAGGCCTATACATCTGAATGCATGAATATATTTAATATGCCACAAAATTAATAACAATTGTCATAGTCATGTGAAAACTTTTGTTTCTTAATTTAGTTATTTTTTTCACTGAATCAACAATTTGTTGGCCCATTTGACATGCTAACAGCTGTTTTTTGTTTGAGCTCAATGATTTTTTTTTCTCTCTTCTTTTTTCTTTTGCATTTTAAGATAATTTGTTCATAATTTAATTTGGTTTACAGACTAATAAACATATATACTTCCACCTGAGTTGCCAGCTGGTCAAAATGATATCAGATTTGGTTTTCTCATGGGTCACCAAAAAAACGGGATTTGAATTTGCCATGATTTCTGTTTGCAAGAGAAAAAAAGCAATATTGTTGTTGCTCAGGATTCCCAGGACTTAGACCCAGAATGTGCAAGATACTGACAATACATAGCCACTGAAAGTTACAGTCTTATGGGCCCCAGGAAAAACAAGCAGAGTGTCATGACCTTGGACTCACCCAACTGGCATTCACTGCCCTTGTATACTGCAGGCCATCTCAAGAAGTCTTAGTTTGAACCCTAATTTGATCAGCATTCTGAGAAAGGCCATCGTTCATAGTTTGCCTGCTCCCATGAACAATGTGCACAGACTGGTTCCAAATCAGAATGCCAGTTTATTCTTTTGCATTTAAAGATCTGAAAAACTCTGAAATCTGGAAGACTTCTGATTCTAACCATTTTGGATAAGGAATATTTAACTTGGTTTATATTTTTTGTGATTATATTTATAGAAGTATTTTTATATGTCAAACATTTATACCATCTTAATGAAGAAAAGGTAATAAATATATAAGCTTTATATTTTGGGTTATTGGTGTATGGTTTAATCTGTACACTAAATACCAGGAAGAGGAACACTTTCCTGTGTATAAGAGAAACCATCTTGTTGGCTTATGAAGTAAGGGCATTCAGTAGCTCATCTTCCAAAATACAAACATATAGAAGTGTTTGAGCAGAAAAAAGCAAGTGCACCCTGACCACTTTCCCAAGTAATAATTGTAATAACTACTGGTTAAAGTATGAATTTACATCTTTAACCATATTAAAATCACTGACAAGCCCAACTGTTATTTATGCTTTGGCATGACCTTTAAAAAGTTCCAAGATTTAATGAAGGTCAGACTCCTTCATCCCCGGAAAATTTCTGTCAGAACACTGCACAAATATTTATAGGGCTAAGCTGGCATGAACCGGCCTCCTCTGCCACTTTTTAATCAAAACTGAATGTACAAGGTCAAACAAAACAAGAAAACAGCATACAAAGTTGATCACACAATGCTGATGCGAACATATTTCATACACTCTCAACTGAGAAATTTCTCAAGTCTAGTGAAAAAAAAAAAAAAAATTGTGCGAAGTTCCCAGCTATCTGAGGAACTTTAGATAGTTCATGGCCTGACTCTTTGGTACATGTTATCTCATGAGCGTCTCTTTCCCTTGAGTTCTCTGTTTCATAGGCATGTCGGAATCCTGCCTGTGTCATTGTGCCCAAACAAATTCTTACACACATTTATTCTGTATTATTTAATTTAATATACTATTTTCATGATACCCATATCATGATAGCATTTATATTTGCCCAAGAATATAAAGATTAGTAAAGTAATAAGATATTAAAACCAGAAAAAATAAGACCAACTCCCTGTAAAAAGACAATAGAAATACAAAATGGTATAATAATAATTAACATAATTTATTGAACCTCAAATATCTGGGAACTTTGCACAATATTCTGAGTTTTTTGTTTCCTTTTTTGCCAGATTTGAGGAATTTCTCAGTAGACAGTGTATTAAATTATTATAATTAAATAATTATTGTAATTTACAAATTTCAGTCTGTCTTCTAACTTTTATGCTTCAATTCCACTATCAAAATTAAAATTAAAAATTGGGCTGAGGATGTATGATAGCGGTAGAACACTTCCATGCCTTGGGTTCAATCCTCCAACACACACACACACACACACACACACACACACACACAAAGCAAAACAAAACAAGCAAAAAAAAAATATATATATATATAGAGAGAGAGGACTTAATATTAATGAAAATATCACATTTAATTTGTAGACTATAGCAAAGCAGCAAATAGATGGGAGATACATATGTATATGTATACATGGTATTTTGTATTATATTACAATATTGTAATCTTTTTACATGAATATTTTTGGGTTGTGGAATGCACCATCTGAGTTTCATTTCTTATGGAAAAATTTGCTTTGATGTGCTTTGGATTACAAGCATGTTCCTGGGACTAATTATGCTCACAAACCAAAGTTTTATTGTACATTAAAACAAAGATACTGGAGTATTGTGAAGAACTGTGTGTCCTTACTGTAGACTGTAGGAAATGGACAAAAAAGACAGAAATTACCAAAAGTCAGCCTAGGTGAAATACATGATCTGAAGGCCTGATATTACAGAAATGACATCTGCAGGTGAAAGCTTTTCAGCAAATGAAATTCCAGGTCCAGATTGCTTCATTAGCAAATGCTGACAAAGATTTAACAAATAATAAATATTCAATGCAAATTTATCTAGAACATAGAAGAATGGTTCAGCAATTCATTCTATAAGGTCAACATTACAATGATACCAAAACCAAACAAAAGCATAAGGAAACAAAAGTATACATCACTCAGGAACACAGATGCAAAATTCTCAATAAACTTCAGGAAGTTGAATCCAATCAGGTTATAAGGATGATTTAATATTAGAAAGTTAACCAACATAAAGATACTACATTAGCAGGCTGACAAAGCACCACCATACAATCATAATAATCAGTGGAGAAAAGCAATTGACACAAAACCCAGCATCAAATTGTGATTGAAAAAATTCTCAATAATCTGGGTATGGTGGCACATACCTGTAATTCCAGCTACTTAAGAGGCTGAGGCAGGAAAAACACAAGTCCAAGGACAGCTTGGGTAATATATGAGATCTTGATACAAAAACCTAAAGCATAGGAAGGGGATCAAGGGTGCAGCTCAGGGGCAGAGTGCTTGCCTAGCATGCATGGTGATTCATTCCCCAGTACCAAAAAAGGCGAAAAAAAATTTCAATAAACTAGAAATGCAAGGGAATACTCATAATCTGACAAAAGTCATCTACAACCTATCCTCCTCCAGCTAGGTCAGGAACATATAAAAAATATCTATCCTTGCCACTTCTATTTCATATTGTACTAGTGCCTCTAACTTATGCAACAAGACTTGAAAGAGAAAACATCTAAATTGGAATGAAGTAAAACTCTTCGTGTGTGGAGAACATAAAAGTCTGCATAAAATTTTATGAAATCTACTAAAAGACTACTAAAATTACTAAAGTAAGTAAGTTAACCAAGATTATTGTATAAAGGTTAATATTTAAAAATTAACTATGTTTCTAAATACTAAAAATGAAAAAGCAGACATTAAAATTTAATTATATACCACTTTCAATAGCATAAAATATGAAATTCTTGAAGATGAGTCTGACAAAAGATGTGAAAGGCGTATAGATTTAAAATCACAAGTCATTGCTAAGAGAAATTACAGAAGTCCTAAATAAGTACACAGATACTGCTTGCTCATGTGTCAGAAGATGAAATACTTTTGAAATATAAATCCTTCAAAAATTAATCTGTGGATTCTATACTACCCTAATCAATATCCTAGGGTTTTTTTTTTGTGTGTGTGATCCTGGGGATCAAACTCAGGACTGTGCCATTGTCAGATAAGTGCTTACGCTGCTGAGCTATCTCCACAGCCCTCATCCTGTTCGTGTTGCTGCTTAGATGTTTGAGTTTGTTTCTGTACCAATAGGTAGGCTGAGTCTAAACTTTGTATGGAATTGCAAAGAACAACAAACAAAAGAATTTTGAAAAAGAGTTGGAATTACACTTCCTGATTGCAAGATGTGTTATAAAGTTACAGTAACCAAGAAAATATGGTTTTGTTGTGAGCATAAAAATGTAAACATGGAACAAAGGAGAGTTCAGAAATAAACACATTGATGACAAGGTCATTACTTATAGATACTAAAAAATTCTTTCAGCTTCTGATAATGATAAATCAGTTGTATTAGTAAGTGTAAAAACAAAAGAAACCCACATTGCACCAAATCTCACACCATATACAAAAAAAATTAGATTAAAACACACAGTGGACCTAAATGTAAAACTGAACACCATACATCTTCTAAAGGAGATATGGGAGAAATTTCTGTGCTGTGAATTAGGTAGGGATTAATTAGCTAAAACACCAAAAGCACAGTCTATAAAAGAAAGAAATAAAATATTGAGTTTAATCAGATTAAGAGCACTTTTTTGGTTTCTTTTTATTTTAATAGTTTTATTGAGGGGCTGGGGAGATAGCTCCGTAGAATAAGGGCTTGCCTGGAAAACGCAAGGGCTTGAGTTCAATCCCTGATTCAGAAAAAAAAAAATATTGAGAAAGAAGTAGCAATGAGACAGTTTCAAAACAGGTTAGTAAGACAGTTACATTAATTAATATATCGCATATTGTTGTCTTTGTAGTAGCTATTCATAGTACAAGATGCACACATGATATCTTGTCCAAACACTATTAGTTCAAAACTTTCTTCTCACTGAACTAAGGCAAAGTAAATGTATATCTATGCTAACTATTTTGCATATACATATATACATATTTTTTTTACTACAAAATGTCCTTCATTTATATCCCTCTTTTTTATTTACTTTTGTCAGAGATGGGTATTCCATTGCCATTAAGAGCATCGTCTTGAAACACATTAAGAAAATAAAAACACAAGCCATATATTAGAAGGAAATATCTGCGAATTATATCTTATAAAGAAACTAGGTACACAGCCAGGGATATAGCTTAGCAGCATTAGCACCCGCCTGGCAGGTGCAAGGTC
>NW_004524687.1:5381346-5412186 GCF_000260255.1 Octodon degus
AGAGAGAGACAGAGAGACAGAGAGACAGAGAGAGACAGAGACAGAGAGAGAGACAGAGAGACAGAGAGGCAGAGAGACAAACAGAGACAGAGAGACAGAGACAGAGACAGACAGACAGAAAGACAGACACAGAGAGAGATAGAGAAAAACAGAGGGAGACAGAGACAGAGGGACAGAGAGAGAGAGAGATAGAGAGCAAAATATTTGAATGTGCACTTCACCAAACAAAACTTAAATTGACTGCCATAACAAATGCTGGCAAGAAAGCTAGCAATTGGATCTTTAATAAATTACAAGGTAAAAGTATTTGTAGTGTAAAATGTTACAACAACTTTAGAAAAGAGTTTGGTAGCTTTTTTAATTATATAAACTATTCAGTCATCATACTTCTAGGTACTTACCATGAGAAAAAAAAATCCAAATATTTGTACACAAATGTTCATAGCAATATTATTTTTAGAAGAAAAAAAAAGCAACCTTAAAACATGCTAGGGTGTAGCTGTGTGGAAGAGCATGTGCACATAAAACTAAAACATGAAACCACTTTCCCGAGTGTCGACAATGAGTAGATAAACTCTTGTGTATCTACAGTATAGTATTTAGTAATAAACAGAAATGTGCTGTTAAAGCACAGTGATATGCTGAGTTGCGAAGCATAGCGCCAAGTGAAAGAAGACAGACAGAAAAGAGTCACCTGGTTCCCTTTCTGTGCAGAAGACTAGGAACACAGGATGACCTGCAGCAGCAGGAGTTGCCAGTGATCCATGGAGCTGGAGACCCAGAGCAGAGGTGGTGGGATTCACAGAGGTGTGGAGGAGCTGATGGGAGCCGGGTACCTCGCTGACTATGGTGTCTCCCAGGAACACACATACAACAAACAGTATCCATCCATAGCTTTGGTGTGCGTGGGGCTCTGGTCAACCAAGCAGAACTCAATAAAGCTGTGAAAAGTCATTAACCTGAAGAAGTTAATCCAAATATTATCATGTTTGAATAAATAACCTTAAGTTTAGAAAAGCAGTTGAAAGTGCCTGTGAGGGAGCTCGGTGAGCTAGTCAAATGTTGACCGCTTTGCTTTGTGCTTTTGCTTCTTTGCTTGCATTTCACAGTTACTCTGTTCTGTACCCAACAGGCTGCATCTTTGGAGGAAAAGGAAGCCAGGGGCCCTCCGTGACCCCATGGGTTCTCCCTTGTTCCTTACATGGATAAAACTGTGCTTGTGGGCTCTTACCCTCCTTTCTTACACTGCTTTCCAAGTGAGCAATAATCGTCTGCTTAACCTGGTGTACATACTTTGGCATATCACCAGAGCTGTATGGGACACACAGCCCTCACTCCTGATGGTTTGATGGTACTTTAGCTCTGTAATAGGGCAAGCACAGATTTCCAACAATGAGAAAACTTGGAAGTTTGCAGTTGTGTCTTTTCCTGGGCTGAGAGGGTGCTCTCTGCTCATGCTGAGCCGCAGCCAGAGCAGCAGTGAGCCAATGCTCCCGGCTAGCCAAGTGACCATGAGGAGTGACAGCCAGCACCCCAGAGTATAGAGAGCTAGACTATGTCTACTAAATGTATTTTAACCTAATGACAATTTCCAATCCACCGAGGGTACAGAACCCCACCATGGGGTGAGGATCGTCCAGATTACTTCCCCATTTTTCAGATCCATTCACTTGCCTAGATTATCACTGTCAATTAAACAAGAGGGACAGGAACAGGGTTTAGACTTGTCCATCAAAGCTCAATTTGTGGGACACATTCTCTGTGGTGGCCCATGTGCCAGTGCTCTGGGGCAATATGTACACCGTCTTTGGCCAAGAGCAGCCAGTGTGGGAGGGCTGAGGGCCTGCATTTGTCCCACAGAGTTGCTCCCTTGGGGCCTCAGAACTGTTTTCAGAAAACATTTAGCCAAGTGCTCAATGTGTTTCACCAAACACTTTTCCCCTTCATTTTTAAACCCATGTGCTATTTTGGGAATAATAGAAACCATATGTCACTGACATCTTTACATTTTAATCATCAAGATGTTGTTTGGTCAGAACATTTTTATGTCTCCTGAATTTTTTTTAATGCTTCTCTCCTGGAAGCAGAAAATCCCCGTCACAAACAAACAAAATGAAAAAGCAAATGCCTGACTTGGGCGCCAGGCTGTGTGGGAGAGACTGCTGACTCAGGCGCTGGGTCATGCTTTCCCACCCCAGGAGGAACAGAGAACAGCAATGGTGCCCAGTGGCCACTGAGGAATGGCTTCTTTCTGTGTCTGGTCAGAAAAAAGCTGAAACACTTGGGAGTCCTGTGAGTGCCATTCTGATGCGCGCCACAACCGAAGCTTTCTCTCTGAGCTGGCCAGGTATGCAAGACAAGGCAGAGCAATGCAGTTTGATGGGGCCTAGATCATAAAAGGAAAGAACTTGGGGAAAATGACCTTTGGGAGCAGACTCAGGCTCATTTCTTTTAGAAAATTTCCTAGGTTGTCACAGACAGAAGTCCCAGCATGCCAGAAAGCTAGGCCTTCCCTCCTACTGGGAACACTGTTGTTGAGCACCTCCATGGTTCAAACAGCCTGTCTCCCAGGACTTTCTCAACTGCAGGTATCTGGCTCTTTCCTGAAGTCCTTTCTATAGCAGTAGGACACTGGGGAAAAGCCAAGTGGGCCTCAGAGCACTTTCCTTGGATTTCCAGAGAGGCACCATCGATGGATGAATGGACAGAAATGGTCATGGGATCAGACTCCCAGTTTTAGGTCCTCTCATGACTACTTACCAGCCTGGTGACCTCAAGCAAGATTGTTCACTGTCTTCTCCAAACTCTTCATCAGTAAAAAGGGCCCAAGAAGGCCTGCTCTGCCAGGCAGGCATATCACTCACTGCCTGACCCATGATCAAGGGTCAGGTTGCTGACCCATGATCAACACAAGGTTGCTCTTCAGACAACTCAAAGAATGGGAAGAAGGATGTCCAGAAGAACTCAGGAGAACTGCATCTTATGCTTTAGGAAATGTGCAGATACTTTCTATACCCCTGTACAAAAATGTGCTGATTACATTGCAGATATAGTGTCCCTGAGCAATGTTATGTGTTTCTTCTCGATCTGGCCACCTAACATGTAATTCTTGGATTTCAGGCTTCTAATAGGTGTGTACATACGTGTGACATAGGCCACTGCTTTTCTTCTCTAAAGTCTACAAGAATGCCCACGCCTGTGTATTTTGAAAGTATATGTGTCTTTAAACATTTTACCATTGTAATGCAGCCAAATGTCCCCTTTAAGAAGAGAGAAAGAAATTGAAATGGACAATGTTGAGGAACACATCCAAGTTCACAACGCTATATATACATATGGGGATGAACACTCAACTTTTTGAGTCTGGGTCAGTGCTGTCACTTTATTCCATTTCCCAATGTGCAGTGCCATTTTTTTCTCATTTCTTCTTGCTTTTAACCCAGTTTATCAGTTAGCTGGGTTAAAAAAAAATCCTTCTCCAAGCAACAGCTGTCCCTGGTTGTCTCAGCTGAGGACCCTGGCCAGAGCAAGAGAAATCGTGGGCCCCAGGGAGTCAGTCCTTAAAGCAAAGTGCTGAAGGAAGGTTTGGAAAACATTTTTTTAGGGTTTTGATAGAGGAAAAAAATAAAGGCAATTTGCTGCATGTGACTTGACAAATTATTCCAGAAAACTATCTGAAAAATATGAAGCATAAGTTGGCGAATTCGAGAATGTCAGAGGCATGGATCGTCATTGAGCTGGCCAAGTGTATTGAGCTGGGAAAGGATATCTGTATTCAAGCCAGGCCTAAAGGGTCCTCTCTTCAGCCTCTGTCCTCTGCCCCCTTCCTGCTTCTACTACTTCAGTCTGCTAACTGGGACAGCATGAACTGGGTTGGGAGGTCCAGAGTGTCTTGGTTATTCTTTGTGAGGATTAAATTTACCTGAAGTTGTACCTTTCTTCACTCCACCGGACTGTCATAGACCTGTGCAGCAGAAAGATGGAGAACAAAATGAGAAAGCCAGCCTCAGAGTCCCATCTCTGGGAGAGGGAACAGAGCTCCTTTCTATTCTAGAAAGGGAGCAGGTGACCTTTCCAGGTGAAAGAATACCAGGAAAGTGATATCCCTGGAATGACATGTCTGCCTGCAGTAGGGGAGGTTTGTATTCCTGACAGCTCATGGGCCCCCAGCTCACTTCAACCAAGGTGGACCTTGGTCAGGCCACGACTCTCCAGGCAGCTCAGCCTGGGATGCAGCCCAGATGTTCCCAGCTGTGGGAACCCAGCTAGGGCGTAAAATGTGGGAGGTCCATAGAATGACAAACATGTGCCCACAGTGCCAGCTGACCCCTCCCTGCAAGAAAATCAAGACAAACAGGCGAACTGGACAAACTAAATAAACCTGATTCTTTAGTTTTCTCTGCTTCTTTGCCAAGCACTGAGGGGCCTACATTTTGGGATCTGTGGCTATGCAACCTCACTATTTCTACTTAAGCACAGCAGATGGCTTAGCACTTTGCCTAAAACCTGCTGATGTTCAAGGTCAGTGGCTCAGTTTCTTGTCATAGCCATCTAGGAGGTATACAAGGGTATATTCAAGCCAGGAACATACTCTGTTAGGGAGTTAATATGGGGTTCAATGAAGCCCAGTTCCAATAACATATGGATAAATAGTCAAGATGGGGCAACCCCAAGCCATGGCCTACAGAGTATCAGCAAGACTAAGCCCAGGTTGACTTCAGTAGCAAACAGCTCATCAGCACTGAGTAGGAGAGAATCCAGGCCCTTCTCTCTCTCCTTCCCCACCCACTACCAGTTTTTCCCAAAATCACAGCCCAAAACAACTTGCTCTGGAACACTTACTGACAGCTCTTTATGCTGTGTGCTCAGGGTACAGAGAAGGAAAGAGTAACTCTAGAATCAGTAAGAGGGCATTGCCCTGTCCCTGTCCTGGGGTACTTATATACTTTTAAAGGAAATTAAAACAAAGACCCTCAAAAGCAAGTTCAAATGGAAGCATGTGCAAAGAAAGAAGACTAGAAATACAATAGTGCAGAAATTCACAGAGGACACAGTGGCCTAGCCCAGAAGCTTGGGAAACTTAAAAAACACACAGGAACAGATCAGAGCTCCACCAGAAGGTGTAGGAGCTGCATAAATGAGCATACATGAGTGAAGAATGTCCCTCCAAGGATGCCTGGCCACATGAGGGCATCGCTCTGGCTATAGCTGGCATCATGATGAGGCCTAAATCCCCAGCCTGGCTGGCCAGCCAACAGAGAGAACAGCAGAGATAGGTGGCCCCACTTAACAAAGGAAAACAGGTTTTGCTGTACCATTCAGCCTCCCTTGGAGAGTCCCTTGAATGTAAATTATACCAAGGCAACTATGAATTCTTGGGAGGGGGAAAAAGGAAAGAGACTGAGCAAACCGTGTTTTGTATTTTATTATCCTGAGACTTTAATTTGGAGCCTTGCTGATGTAGGAGGGATCACAGCCCTCTGGCTTTGTTGGCTCTTGAGGATAGTCAACAACTTGTCAATCATGAATGCACCTTTGCCCTTCTCTCTCAGGTCCCGGTAGTCCAGGGGGCTGTCTGCCTGCCCTCTCGATCCTAGCACAATTCTGCCCCACTGTCCCCGTGGCGTTGGATGAAGGTAGAAATGGAGACTCACTTTATTAAGGGAGAAGGACACAGAAAAATAACAGGTTGGAATGGAAACATGCAGGAGGATGGGAACTGAACAATTAATTCTGTGCAAAGTGCTCTGTGGATGTGCAGAGATAGTCCTTCTAGATAATGGCAACCATGGGCACTGGTGCTTACATGCCACAGGGCAGCTTCAACAGTGAACGGACCTAGCTCACCTGGATCTTCCCAAAGCCCACGAGGGGCACTCAGGCCATTCATTGCCACTTTATAGCTACAGTAATGAGGCATTGGGAAATTGAGTAACTTGCCCTAGGTCATGCAGCTAATGAGTGGTGAAGCTGGCTTTGAACCTTCGCAGTATGTGCTGCAAAATCAGTCTAAACTAAGATAATACTCAAGGGGTAGAAAGTGACTGACTTCAGGGCATGTGACTGCTCAGCAGTAGCTGCATCCACGGGTCAGCTGAGACATAAAAGGACACACAAAAATCTATTTAGCTACTTGGCAGAAACTTACATAAAAGGGAGGCTTCAGATTAGTGTTGAACTCTCCTCTTCCTGTGGTGAGCCTGCCCCTTGTTATGTTTTATTGGTTCCCTCATTAGCATATCAAATTGAGCGTTGACACAGGGTCAGCCCTTCCACCACACCCCCAGCTCTGTGCTCATTCAGCCAGGTTAAACCATCTTCCTTAATTACTAGGGGAGTTCAGGCATGCACAAGGAAAGCAGGATGATAAATTAAAACAAGGGACCTTTGTTCATTGCACCCATTGGGCATCACAGTGACCTTAATTATGCAGTGATGTCACTGGGTTCTGGGGCCTAATCTCTGTGAGGCCTTCAAACAGTGTAATGAATGAGTTTCATCCCATGGGTACCAGGCATCCCCTGCAGCCAGAGCCTGCCAAGGTGGGCACACAGGCAGGGGCCTTGCTCCTATTGGGGAAGCAGGGTTTGGGTGGACTGGAGCCTTGGGACACAGTGGATCTGGTCTGAACCCTGGGTCTGGTATTTTCTGGCAGATATCCTTAAAGTTCAGTTTGCCCCTGGGTTTCCCACTTGCAAGTTGAAGAAGAACACATGAGATGGTGTGGCTGAGTGCTCAGGACAATGAAGCACTTGGCACTTGTGCCTGAAGAGGGGGGACCTCCTCGTGGCTGCAGGCCATTCCACTGCTGCCCTAGAAGAACACGACCAGGACCTGCTGGTGCTGCACATACCTGTCACCAGGCCTGGGCTTACTCAGTACTGCACTGCAATCTGCACGACTAGCCCCTCCTGTGTGACCTCACTCACCCTCGTACATTGGGTGCAATCCTGATGAGGCTTCCCCGGAAAGGAATGGATGTTCAAGAGCTCCATGGAGAGTGCTCAGATTCTAAGCCAGGGAGAAGCACAGTCCGGACCAGCAGAGGAGGAGGGGCTCCAGACCATGCCTTTCAAGTAGCTCTACCTCTCTCCACCCCCAGGAGCCTCTGCTCCCACCCCCTCTCCTCCCTCCTCAGTGCAAGGCCCCTGCCCCCAGATTTCCATCTTTCCAAAGAACAGGCAGGAGTCTTATTTCCTCTGCTAGGAGGAGGAGCACTCCCCGAGTGTGCTGGAGCACAGATAGGCCTGGGCTTAGACCTGGAAAGACACGGAGCCCTCACATGCACATAACTTGGGCACAAGCACAGGCACACACACACACACACACACACACACACACACACCCAGAAGAACACACACAGGCCCTTGTGTTCCCTCACACAGGTATAGGCACATACATGCACACCCTCATCCCCACACGTACACTACACATACACTCCAGATACTCTCATGATCACGTATATAGACACACAAGCACACATCTGTGCATACATATACTCACAAACACACTCTCACAGACATTCAGACATGCTCAGCTTCCATGCTCGCATACACAGGTACATTCAGTGCACACTCACAGCCACTTATTACTGTCCTTATGCACTCATACCCACCCACACACTCACACAGAGACACAGACACAAAGCACATGCTCACAACACTAACTCAGACCCGCTGAGGCCCACTCCCCTACTTGTGCACTCATAGACATCAACACACTCACCAGCACATTCACACACACACATGCACATGCATGCCCAAGACCCGCGGAGGAGATGGGACCCGCATGTTCAATGTCAGCCCAGCCTCTCCTGGAGCTTCTGGAGATGACTGACCGGGGTTGCTCAGCAATGTCACAACCACGTTGTTGGGGGGCTGGCTTCAGAGTCAGCCCACTGGCTCGTGCAGGGCACCTCCAGCGTGGAGGCAAGGCCACCCACGCAATGGCTGTCTCTCCCCGAGCTGCGTGCCGTTGCAGTGTGGTCCTGGAGGCAGTGCCGCACTCCACATCTGCCCGCAGGCTGCTCTGCGGGCTTCCCTTTGGCACCAGGAGGTAACGCCAGTGGCTCCCACTTGGCTGTTCTGAGGGTGCTGGGGAGAAGACGCGCCAGCTTCAACAGCTCCTGCACGGCTCTCAGAAGTTGCCCTGCAGACACCTGTACCCTCACATCGAGCACAGAGTAAGGACTTGGTGTCTGCCACCTGTCCAGGACTGTGGCTGGGACAGAGATGCCTCCCACTGGGGCAGGAGGATGGGATAGGCAGCACTCACCAGCACTCCTTACCCAGGACCCGTGTGTTTGATCAGATCAACGGGGAAAATATGTTATTTTCCAAGTGGCATAGGGGCTTGCCTTTCTGGCAGGGACTCCGAGGACACCACAGCATACCTTTTGCTAGGAATACAGGCACCCTGGCTGTATTTCTAATTATAAAGTGCCCCCAGGCCAGGAAAGTTTGAGTGCAGAGAGATTGGGGCAGGAGATGCACTCAGTGGAAGAGGACCGGGAGGAGCAGACCAAGCAGAGTAGACCTCGTGGGTTCTTCTGACTTCTTAGCTAGAGAAACTGCTGCAATTCACTCACAATTTCAGGTGACTTCTGGAGGATGAAGGAAGTTCATGTCAGACAGAAATCTGCTGAAAACCCATGTTTAGAATCATACTCCTACGGAGGGGAACTCACAGCCCCAGAGAACAGAGAACGGAGCTCTGACTCCAAACTCGAGAGACAGAGACGCAGCAGCTTGTTGGGTCTTGAGGGCCACGCACACAGCCAGGGTGCCTAGTGCCACACCTACCTGGCACTTTCCCTTCTCTGCTTCCCACACAGGTGTGGTACCAGTGCCACGTCTCTAGGGAAGCCTGCCTCGACCACCCCAAAAATCCTTAGCTGCCCTTGTCTGGCAGTGTCCTGTGACTGTTGTAACAATCACTAGAGACACAGGGGCTTAAGTTAGTGGAAGGTAGACTTAACGCCTCTGTTTTAGAGGCCAGAAGCCTGGAGTGGAGGTGTCAGCAGGACAGTGTCCCAGTGCAAAGTCCACAAGGGTCCAATCCTGACCTCCTCCAGGCAGCCTAGGCTGTGACCACACCTCGAGTGTCTGCCACTCCCTGCACACCACCTTCTCCTGTGTGTGTCACAAGGACCTGCCTGCCTTTCTCTTACCTGGATGCTTGTCACGAGGCTGGGGGCCTATCCTAAGGATGGGAACAGAGGATGGTCACATCTCAACATCTTTAATTGATCATACTGCGGAGATGACCCCCCCCCAACCCCAACAAAGAATCATGCACAGGTTAACAAAGCTGTCAGTTTTCCAAATTTCTAATTATAAAACTCAAGACTATCTCAGCGAGATGTAACTTGATCTTTTTCGTAGGCACATGGCATACCAGTCTAGGGAGATACCACTACCCCATCAGTAACTCCCATGTGGAGTATTGCTGGGTCTTTATCCATAGACGTTTTCCTCTTCTGGCCCAGTATATTTCTGATGACAATGATGGTTTTACATTTAATAAACCTAAACCAATAGTTCTCAGCCTGTGAGGATTTCTTCTCCCTCACTTCCACCCCCAGTGACAGTGTCTGGTAGACTTCTTTGTCAGGACAGGGCCAAGGGTTGCTGCCAGCATCTAGAGGGTAGAGGACAGAATGCTGCTGTGTGTGTGTAATGCACGGGCCACACCCACAGCAGAGGCCCACCCAGCCCTAAGAGCAGCGGCGCCCATGTCAGCAATACTAACCTAAGCTGCAGCTTTGACAGTAGAGCAAACATGAATCTGTGTTGGTTTTCAGTCATATAGATCACTAGCCATGTCCATATCATATACCAATAAATCATCCATGTCCCAAGGAAGTAAAACACTATTTCACCCCATATTGATTCCACACTGGCCTTCACTTCCATATCCTCGCTCCAGTGCCCCTGGGCCCACGATTTCAACCCTCATCCAAACCTCAGAAATGACTGAGGCTGCTCCAGGCTCCTTTCTCAGGCCCCACAGTTCCCACCTTTGTATGCCACCTGCCAAGCTCATAGAAAGACTGGAGGGAAGAATGAGGAGATGATATCAATCTTCTGACGCATGGCTCATGAAGGTTCAGGTTCTATGTTATCTGCGGGAAGCCTGGGAAGTGTTTGGGGTTAGAATCACAGTGGAGGTAAAATTTCATTGTTATATAAATCAGTACAAGTTTTTGGGAAGTCATAAAATTTTTCAAAATCCCCAAAATACAAATCAGTTAATATTTCGATGTTTATCCTGATGAAATGGCTGCAGATGCGTACCAAGATTTAATGATAACATAATTTTATGTTGTTTAGGATGATAAATGGGATAGATAGGTCATTGATAGAAGAAAAGATAGATAAATGAAATAGACTAAATATCCAACCATAACAAGCCAGCTAAAAAAGGTGTAGCATGTTAACCAATGTATAACTATGCAGTCTTTTAAAATGATACCACAGACATTGCCAGTGGTATAGGATTAACCAAGATGAACACACAAACTAGTCTATGCAAAGTGGTTTCCTCTTAAATCTCTGAATCTGCATCTATCTTTATAACTCTATACACATAAAACATAGAAGAATATGACAAATGTTCAAAATGGTAGATTAGGTGATATTTTATCATCTAAGTTATTTTATTTTTAAACATTGAATGTACTTTTCTTGTATGTTTCAAAAACAGCAAATTTATTTCAAAAGATTTATGGGCTGGCAATAGAGTACTTGCCTAGCATGCACAAGGCCCTGGGTTCAGTTATCAGCCCTACAAAATAAAGAAATGGTAAATAAAAGATTTATGTCAGAATCCCAGCAGAATTTTCCAAACTGATGTTCAAAACTAAACCTCATGGTTACCCGATCCCAGCTCCCCAAACTAAGCTATGTGGTTGTTGAGTCCCAGTTCCTCCAGGTTTAGTCCAGTCCCAGCTGAACCTGTCTTGCTGACATCTCCTGCCACCACACCACCCTCCTTGATGGGGATTAGTTGGTTCAGGATACAAAATCATTCTTTCTGTCTGCTGCAATGTTCCCTCCCTATTCCCCTCCCCAGCCATCTTTAGGTTCCCATTGCATCAGCAAAAGTTCCAAGGAGTAGAAACGGGAAACAGCAGTTCTGAATGCAGGCTGGAGCTGGGCCTGAGGCTGTGCAGAGATCCCTGGTGTCCTGCTGGTCAGCAGGAGGCACAGAGCACAGCAGGGGTGGGACTGTCAGCTGGGCAATGCTGCGTCCTGGATACCAGGTCAGACACGGGCAGCTACCAGGTTCATTCCTGACAGTGCACCTGCTGGCCTGGGCTGCTGTGGCACTCCCTGGCTGGCAATGATGTCTGTCTGTCTGGGTGGAGAAGACAGTACTTTTAAATGTGCTGCTACTGAGCCAGTGCTACCCAGCACTCTTCAGTGAACAGAAGCGCCTCAGTACTTCTTGCCACCAGGCTGCTGGGAGAGCACGAGAGGACTGCGCCACAAGCAGACGTGGACATTCTCGGGTCTTCTTACACCTTCCCTGAAGCTGACCCTTGGCTGTATGCAAGCTTTCATTTCGGTGGAATAAATGACAAAAAGGAGCAGAGTGACAAATCGAGGTGTCACTCAGTACACGTGACAACTTAAATTTTCTCCGCAGGCTGAATTCTATGCACACAGTGAGGCATGGAAGTTGTCTCTTTGTACATAGCATACATTAGAAAGGCATCACCTCCCCACAGACAGAGACTCCTGTTGCTTGGTCACCTGGCCCTT
This sequence comes from Octodon degus, assembly GCF_000260255.1. Lineage (NCBI taxonomy): Eukaryota > Metazoa > Chordata > Mammalia > Rodentia > Octodontidae > Octodon > Octodon degus. The sequence goes on from NW_004524687.1 coordinate 5,393,112, forward strand.
CCCAGGGTGGCACCCAGGACCTGTCCCTAGGGGGATGGAGGTACTTCAGGCCCCAGAGTCCCCAGACTTTTCCCACTCACTATTTTCCCTCCACCACCAGCATCTGTCCATGACATGGGACATGCACACAGCACTTTTAGTCCTGGAAGCTCTCTAGGAATGATGGGAGTACCCACACTCAGGGTTGAGGCTCTGGGAGGTCAACATATGAACCTCCACCTCAGACAGGGTGTTAGGCACTGGCTTTACTTCAGGGGAAATGACATTCTTTTCCCTTGAATTTTTATGAAAAAATCTTTCTGATTTGCTGTCATTAATCTGGTGCATCCCAAGCTGTAGTGTGGACACCAGTCACCTTAGGGTCTTATTAAAATGCAGATTCTCATTTGCTTGTGGTAGAGACTGAAACAGAATTCTGACAAGCCCAAGACCATGTGTTCCCATCTCCTGCTTTGAGTGGGGAGACCTTGAGAAGCTTGGATAGCCCAGGAGTTGGCTCCTCTCCATAGTCAGAGAGGCTCCGCGCCCCCACAACCTGACTTCCTGCCCTTGGGGTGTGGGGAATTGACAGGAAGCTGTGAAGGTGAGAAGAGAAAATCCCTGCTCACCAATAGCTCTGGCACAGGCCAGCTCTAGGCAACACAGAGATTAAAGGTGCCAGAGACAGTGGGAAAAAAGCACCCTTTCCATGGCCTTCCTAACAAGCTGAACCTGATCCAAACCTTGTTTAATGAGCACTTATTTTATACAAATAAGCTCACAAGCATGTCCTCATCTCTAATTAAACCAGAAAAAAAGCATTTGTTCTAATTGGACCGCATAACTTAAGAATTAATTGTGAGATTGTTTAGAATTACAATCTTGTGACCCATTCCTTAAAAAGAAAAAGAAAAAAAAAAAAACCCACTTTAGACATCTCATTCGATGTAATTTTTTTAGACTTTTCTTCCTCTTTAATTCCTGAAAACCATGGTCCACATTGAACCAATGATTTGCAAACAAAAGCAAAAATTCCTAAGAATGGCTTACTGTACAGTTTTACAAAAGCCCTGGCAAAGGTGAAGATAACAGCTCAATTTAGCATGCTATTTGAATGTGCCTCTGAGCAAGTGCCCTTATAATTAAGCATTTGCACAGCTTCCATGTGAGAAGCCATGTGCCACATTATGTATTAGCATCAGAAGAGTCATTTTTGAATTTGGTAGTTGGGAGAACCTGAATATGAAAGTGATTCTCACCTAATGATGGGCTCAGCTGCCATTAGCCAAAGGGGCAAGAGGTTTCTCCTGGCTCATCTGGTGGCCTGTGTGACACTGCCTCCCACGAGACAGCGAGGATCGCTTGATGGGCTCAGCATGGTCCGCTGAGAGTTCTCTTGCTGTTCTCTGGCTCTCCCATGCATCTTGTCCAGCTTTCAGACAAGTGCTGTTATCTGATCTAGACCCTGTTCAGTTCTGCTAGTTGAAGAGAGAACAAGCTGGCCTTTGCCTTACTAAAGCAAAGCAAGGAAAACAAAACAAAACACCATAACCATGTCGTTCCTGGTTACACAGCCCAAATCCCTGGGGACTGTGGGCAGACGCTGTTCCCTGGACTGCGCAAGTCAGGACCATGTGCTTCCTTGCACCTGGAGAGGCCCCAGCGCATTCTCTGCACTCACGGGTGCAGCTTGGCCCAGTGAGCTGTGCTTGGGCTGTTAACACCTGCCAGAGGCTAAGGAAAACCCAGATCACTGCCAACAACCAGCTTGAGCTTGTGGTGCTGACACTTGGGAAAATCTTGCTTTGACTTGCACACAGAAGGAGCATGTTCCAAGGTGAACATCAGTGGTGGACAGGAGGACCCTTGAGAGGTCTCCCCAGGAGATGGTGTTCTTCATGAGAGCAGCCCATTAAGAGAGCAGAAATGACATGACCCAGCCAGGTTTCAGGGGGAGAGGGCTGCGGAGCCACTGCTCAGCCTACACCCCCATGGCAGTCATTGGCTCTCAGATATGAATTCTAGATGGCCTCAGGTTGAAGGGATGAAAAATGGTGGCTGGAAGACACACCACATAAAGTAACCAAAGCGTGCCCTAGTCATCCAGGTGGCAATAAAGCTGAATTGAATGAGAAGAATCATTTTACTAGGGGAAAATTTTAACAAAGATCAAGAGAAATGTCCTGGCCCATCAGTGCACCCATGGGAGACCTGTGTCAGCCATCTCAGAAGCAGCTACACATAGCCAGAATTAGGCCAACATGTGCACTGATACATGGGAAATGCACAGCAAAAGTCCCCACGAGGAGGGAACAGAAAAGACAGCCAAATACTGAGAAAAAAAACATAAGTAGACTGTACATGCACTCCTTCCTAGACTGTGTATTCTTTAAGAACTAGCTGGGCTCTCTGTTCTCCTAGCATCTAGCATGCGATGTTCCCACTCACAAATTTGTCTGGAATGAATGGATGGTCATAAAGCAGGAGCACAAGAACTTTCAACTATAGCAATTTAGAAGGGGCTGGGTCAACCTGGGTTTGAATGAGGGAAGACGTACCAGGGGTAACTTAAGTTACCTCAGGCAAGAAAGTGACCCCAACTACACTCTCACTCCAGCCCTCTGCCCACTCTACCAACCCTCATGAGACCAGAGATTCATTACTTTCCTGCAGACAAAATTTGATATACATGTTCCTAAATCTACAGCCCCCGTTTCATACTATCTTAGCATTATACATTCAATGCTTACAAAACAAAAAGACAACCAAAAGAGACATAATAGTGTTCATTTTATTTATTTATTTATTCATTTTTTAATGTGTTTAGTATAGGGTCTACAGGTACTCACTACATAAATTGGACTCAGTGATCCTCCTGTTTTCAGCCTCCCAAGTGCTGGGATTATAGGTGTGCGCCACCACACACAGTCAGCACAGTAATTTTTATTTTGTTACAAAGAATTTTATGAATTATTTAAAGCTTTATAAATTTTTAAAATCTTATATTGTACAATATACAGTAATATACACATGTAAAATTTTAAATATTTTGAAATTTAGCTGTTTAAGTAAAATATACTTAAGCCAACTGTATTGGTCAGGATAAACCAGCCAGGAAGTGGTAACAAATAAACTCTAGAATTTCAATGACTTAACACACCCAAGTTTATTTCTCACTCTACTATACATTCAACTAAATGACCACTAAACCATCAAGATCCAGAGAAAAGGAAGAGCAAGCTAAGAAGAGCGTTACTAACTGTTGGGTGCTTTAGCCATGGCATGACAAGTCTACTTCCACTTGCAGCTCAGTGATCAGAACTGTTCCTGTGATCTGCCTGGCCACAGTGGGTAGACGGGGATGGGAGCTGAGGGCCTGTGTCCCAAGCCCCACCATCTCTACCGTCCACGTGCACTCATACCTGGAAGCATTGTCCATAGGATGTTCTGGGCCATGCTGTAATGAGGGTAGTGCCTAAACACCTCAGCTTGAGATGATACAGAACCAGCTTAGTAGGTGGAATGCACTCTCTTTCAGCACTGGAAGGGTGGTCCTGGGGGGTAGGGGCCTCCTCAAGCCCCATCACCTGAACAAATATCTTCCTGTCACATTAACTTCATTGGGAAGAACAGATGAAGTCCAACCTAGCATGTGCTAATGAATCGTTTACATAGTGTCAGTTCTCCTGCTGGGACTGTCCATCTTGCACCATGACACTATTTCCCTTAAATGAAAAAAAGAAACCAGAAGTGGTATGTATTCAGGCTACCCAGTGAGGCAAGACAGCTGGTTCACCGGCTCCAAACCATCTTTAACTGAGATCCCAGTTGTTCTCCTCTGAAGGGCAGATGTAGACCAAGATTAAGGAACCTCTGGTTCCTGGGATAAGAATGTAAAAGTAAGCTGTCTTCCTAGGCTCCCAGCACGATGACAAAGGCAGAGGACTTGCCTGGACTTAGGGCAGAGTCAGAGAAGTTTCCTGGGAAACAGCGTGCTTCCAGTGCTATTGCCCAGGGCTGCCTGGGAACTCAGGAGGCACCTGAAGTGCAGGTGTGTGGCCTAAGTGTAGACGTGCTGAACCTGAGCCAGCTTCTGGAGAGACTGTGGTGGAACTAGATTGGGCAGCAAGTGTGTCACTCTTTTCTACCAGTGACAACTTGTGTTTGAAAGCGCATTTTGCATTGAAATGTGAAAAATGCAGTTGACTTTCTTGTACAAGGAAGCTGAGTAGGCCAGATTTAGACCATTTTCTGCATTAAAAAAAAAAAAAAACACACAACACTTATTTTGGGCTTTCAAAAATGTTTTTTTCTCTAACTTTTTAAGATGTGTCAATTTTAAGTATTTAGTATCACCCTTGTTAGCCATAGCTATAACATACTTTATAATAAATACAGTTCATAGATGGAGGCTTACGTATCTTTATCATCTGACACTGATGAAGTAAGTGTGTATATTTTGCAAATTGGAAAAAAAATCTCAGGAAAATCTTAGGTGGTCCATTAGGGGTTGATGCTCCTTGTCACCTGCTTTCATAGCTACCCACACAGTCATCTCCTTTCAAACACTACACTCTCTAAACCATTCTTTTCTCCAAGTTTATTAAGCTATAACCCTCCTGGGAAGTCCTTCAAGGAACATGGAGACAGTGCTTCTTTCTTTTTTCCTTCCTTCCCTCCTTTCTTTCTTTCTTTAATTATTTTTTGGCAGAACCAGGGATTGAACTCAGGCCTTTGAGCTTGCCAGGGAAGCACTTATTCTACTGAGCCATCTCCCCGCCCCAGTGCTTCTATATTTAGAAGCGCTGGAAATCCCATTTTGGAAATTGAGAGAATTTTCTTGCTTGTATTAAAACTTCATATATTTGAATACAAGCTTCTCTGATTCACGTCACACCCTAGAGTAACTAATCTGGAATAGAGAAGAAAGCAAGTCCAGATTGGAACCTTCCCAAGTCAATGACAAGGGTCAACAGACCAGCTATGTGGCAAATGATCCTGCCTTCTGTGACACCATCCGGATTCGATGACACTGCATTCTAATATCTACTACACCACCCCCTGCCTTCTGTGACACCACCCCCTGTGAGCAAACCACAGTACTAGGGCAACTTATTGCAGACAAGAAAGCTCAAAGTGTTAGGAAAAGTCATTCTAACATCTTTTTAAATTCAAATTCTCCAAAGCAATGAACGTAGGAAATTGGAAAGAATGGACAGTCATTTCTAAACATCTCTGTAGTTTATCCAGCAACTGCATGTCTCTAAAGTAATGTATATCAGCCAGCTGCAAAGATATTGCACAATAAGCTCTCAGAGTCCTGTATTTATATAAAAGGAGAGCAAAATTCTAAGGAAAACTATTTTGTCATTAGAGATCTAATGAAACGAGACAAGAAAAACAGTCTGGTTTGGAAAGCATTAGAACTCAGTCTAGATGAATGAGCCAACACTGAGGATGCACTGAGGATACAAAACTATTGCAGATGCTCCTTAAAAAATACATCCTGAGCACTTCCTATGCTCCAGGCACCATGACAGCTGCTGTGGATGTGCAGTAAGTTGGCAGATTTGAAGTAGCTAGTCACAGTAAGTGAGTTTGAGTACAAGAACATGTTAATAAAAGAACTGCAAACTGTAGTAGGGACTAGGAAGAAAGCAAGGGGCTGACTTCCTGGGACCCGCACGTGGTCAGAAGAGTCCCCCAAGGATGCCTCGGGTAAGGCCCAGGGTGTGAGACAGAGGATGAGCAAGTGTGTTTTCAAGCAGAGGACCAGACAGCCAGGCATTCAGAGGCAGGGGATCATTGTGCGTCACTGAGAAACTACAAGAAGCCCGCTAACTGAAGGTGAGAGACGCAAGAAGAGAGTAAGATGAAGCCAGTTAGAGAGGCACAAAGACTGCTTTGGCTGTAGTGCTTTCTGGCTGCAGGTCAACTGTGTTGGGGCTCCAGGGCTTGGTCTATAATGACTTAGCAAGTGTCATTCTTCTTATGTGATTCTCTCTTCCATTCTGCCCCCTTCTATTGGTTTGTATCTTCTGGGCCCAAGATAAATACCAAGAGAAGGATTCCTCTTTGTCTCTATCTTCCTGCATTCCCTCAACAGTCAGCATACAGGTACATTTCTTCTTAACCTCAAAATGCATGGATCCCTTAGAACAAAAAGTAATTAGTATCCACAATGAAATAAAGTATAGAGTATGTATAAATATGAAGAACCAGTAGAAGTAGCCATATTTCCAACATCCAAAGATAATTCTTGAAAAGCCATGGGCCTATAGCCTTCCAGATCTTTTTTATGGATATTAATTTACCTGTTTTCTTTCTTTTTTTCTAATTCATACTCTTTCCTCCCCACTAACCTGTGCCTGGAGTCTGGTCATAACTTAAGACAGAAGACAAAGAAAATCACTCAGTACCCTGAGCTGGAGAACTGTGAGCACATGACCCAGGAAATCCTGAAGGACTGGGTGTCTCTCTGCTGTTCTCCAGGGGATGGATGGTGAGCAGGCCACTGTCAAAGAAGAAGACAACAGAAAAGATGGCCAGAGGACACCACAAGGACCATCAGGCTTCCAGTCTTTGGAACCTCAGAGTTGCAAAAGTGCAAGTATTTGCTTTGAGAATAGAGCCCCAGAGCTCCATGTTCCAGAATGGCAGTAACCTAGGGAAGTTGTTCCTCAGCATCAGATTCATAGCACTGGACTCCTACAGCCTTTTAACTGCTCCATTTGGCAACAGATCTCAACATTGTCAGTGTGGTGCTGGTATTAGATGAATGCAAAAAGCAAGTTGTAGAGTTAGGAAGGCTTCCACCCAGATTTTAGAAGAAGTCATGGGAGGGCAGGCATGGTGCATACCCCTGAGTGGGCAGTTTATAAAGTAGTGAGTGTGAAGCTAAAGGTGCATTGAAGAAACCAGAAAGAAGCTGGGAACATAGACTGTCTGAGAAAAACTGCAAGGAGGGAAGGAGGAGGGCTGCAGAAGCCACGGGAGCTACAACCACCCGCAGTGCCATTAGGGCAGAGCAACCCAAGCCTCTGAGAGTACTGCCACAGATTGCTGGGGATGCTGGAAGTGGGACTGTGGGACTTAATGTTGGCCCAGCTGGGCACTGGTCCTGCTTGTTCCCACTCTTCACTATTGCCTTGTTTGTAATTTTTGGAATCAAACTGCCTCTTTTTATTTGTACAGGGGCTTGCCAGTAAGAGTGTCTTTAATCTCAGAGAAGTTCAACTTGACTTTTTAGCAATGCTGAAATTTGGCAACTCTTACAGCTGGATTAAGTGACTCCTGCAGAAAGGAATATCATGAGAGTGGGGGACAGGGGCAGAAGGTTATGGTTTGTGCCTAGATGCCCCTCCCCCGAGCCTCATGCAGTCACAGGTGGGGCTTTTTCAAAGGTAGCTGGAGATCCCTGTTGGGAGATTCTTATGTCCATAAAGGGAACACTCAAAGGGAGTTCTAAAAGAGTCATACCTCCTTCTAGACTGCACTGTAGGGGGCAAGAGTCCCTTTACTGCGTAATGTCCTGATCTCATGGGAAGAAGCTAGGCCAGAGGATGGTCAGAGTAGGGTTGTGCATAGGAAGGGTTGCCAGAGAAATGCCTTTCATCCAGGTCTACATAAGAACAGGACTTCCCAAGTGGAGTCCTCTCTTGCAGTTGTTTCTGATTATTACTGGAAACTGAGGATGTAGTCCTCTGTATCTGAATTGTTTCAAAGGCTCCTGCGTGGATGACTTCATCCCTAGCTCCTGTGTGGATGACATGGGACTACTATGAAATGTGGAGACATTAGAATGGACCCCATGGGAGGCGTAGCTCACTCTGCTTTTCTCACTCCCAGCCCCCGGGGCAGTGAAAGTCTTTGTCCCAGAACAACCCCCACCCTAATTTCATCTCCCACCATGGGTGCGGATGATCCTAAGTAACCCTGGACTGAAACCTCTCACACTGCAAGCTGAAACAAATCTTCCTTCCCTGTAAATTGTTTTTCTCAGGTATTTTATCACAGAAACTGAAAGCTGACTTTATACAGAACTCAGCTACGTCCTTCCAATAATTCTCACATGTATTAACAAGTTTTATTGTGTTCAGCAATTACACGCTAGGTGTTCTTGTACGTGAGGAGGAAAGGGATAAAGAGACAAAGGCTTTATTTTGTGACACTTATTTTGCTCTTTGTGATGGTGATTAGACAGGTAAGTGACATTGTCACTTGAAGATGACAGCAAAGTGAAGTAATGCAAGCAGGATAATAAAAATATGGAGATTGAGCTAGTTCACTTTGACCGTGATTTGCTTGAGAACTCTTTGAGGAGGTGGCATGTGAACTGATACCCAGACAACAAGAAGAGCCTGGACACATGAAGATCTGAGGGAGAGCAAACAGCAGACGCAAAGCCCTGAGGCGACACAAAGCTTACTATGTTGGAAAAGCAAAAAGGGAGTCAGGGGGCTCGAAGCTAGGGGGCAACAAGGAAAGTCAGGAGGGCAGGGCTGAGAGGCAGCCAACACTGCCTCCAGGGGGCTCTCGTCAGGTCTCTATATTTCATAGTACTTAAATTGTTCAAAGTGTGATGAGAAACCCCCAAGTATCTGGTGACCTGATTTATGTTTGTAAATATAGTAAAAGCCTGGTTTGCGAGCATAATTTGTTCCAGAAACACACTTGTAATCCAAAGCACTTGTGGATCAAAGCACATTTGTTCATAAAAAATAATGGAAACTCAGATAATTTGTTCCACAGCCCAAAAATATTCATATAAAATGACTGCAATACTGTAATAGAATACAAAATAAAGAAAATACAAAACAGAAATATCTAAATAAATGAACTGCAACATACCTTGAAATCCTTCCTGGCTGGTGTGAGGGAGATAAGAGGGTTACTGTGTGGGATAACTTTCACTGTCACTGGCAGAAACACTGCTGTCTGTTGGTTCAGAGAAATCCTTTCTCTTTTCATGCCACTTTAACAAGGAACTTATCCAGTGACACCTGCTTTTGCCTCCTTAGGAGGTTTTCCTACAAATGTGTGACTGCATTGCTGTCAAACAGATTCATCACTCACATAAGTACAGCTTTATTCTAGTGGTATTTTATTTTCCAAAATTCTGCAGTTTCCCACATTTTACATATCTCCCTAGCTCATTTGAAGTAAGAAATCTTTCCACCTTTTCCTCTTCTTCTGCAGATGTGATCTCCTCCATAATCTCTTGCCATTGGGAGATGATCAGCCACTATCCCAGAGAAAGAGAGAAGAGCCATTGTCTCAGCTGTGTTCTCATGATATTTGGTGTCACACACTACCTGCTTAGCAAGACATCATTTATCAAGTTAAGAGTCATTAGATGTGTTGAAAATATTTTTGTGTCTTGTGAAACACTTGCAGAACCAGTCACTCACAGTCCACGGTGTTACTTTGCCATCTCCCATTGCTACATGAAGAAAGTGGGAGAACAGTGGGAAAAAGCAGGCCCACCAAACAGGAGGCTTAGTGCAGGTGGGAGATGGCAGGGCCCGGACCCACCCAGGAGCTGTGAGTGGGATGGCATGGGAAAATCATGATGTTTATTTTGGAGCTAGACCTAACAGGGCTCTATGGTGAGTGTGATATGGAAGGGGAGGCCAGAGGCTGAGATTCAGGTCTGATCAGCCAAACAGAGAGTGGAGTCATTGTGGGAGAGATGGGCCAGGGTAAGGGCGGGAGAGTTCAGTGTCTTTTACAATAGAGACAACACAGGAACATCTCGATCCACAAGTATCCATGCTCCAGGACAGGAACAGAGTTGTGAATACAAGAGCAGTGAGAGAAAGGATGGGTGGGAAATGACCTGGGCTCGACAGGAAGAGCAAAGAAAAAAGTACTTCCAGGTACCCTAAAGTGAAAGTCAGAAGAAAATGAAGAATCCCACAGGTAGGTGGAGGGAAAACCAGGAAAGTACAAAGATTAGAAGAAAGCCAGAGGACCTGAAACTGGCATCTCCATCTGCCTGCGCTACATCTCCATTTTCTCCGGGGGTGTAGTCATTCCAAAGAGCTGCATGTCAGATGTATAACACTAATCTAAAAGTATTGTTCTCATCTCATTGTTTCTGGGAAAAGAACCTCCCATGTCAAGGGCAGGAAAGGGTTATAAAAAGCACCATTTTGCTACTTTCTGAAAAGCAGAAGCTGGTGTATAATGAGCCACTGAAAAATGCTGTCTGTGAAGAAGTTTGACCATCAAGGCCCCCACACATTCATCAGAACAGGTGAGGTTTTGTTGCAACAATAGGCAGCCTGCACTTCCAGGGGCATAATACAAAAAAGTCTGCAGGGATCTGGGCAGTCACCCTCCTCCTTACCTCCCTCCGCAGAACATGCTGTACAAGATTGCTAAGGCCGGGGGAAAAAAGAGGTGGAGGAAAGAAAGACCCTCTTATCCCTAAAGAAATGTAGACAGCATTCCCAGCTCCACTGACTACAGCAAGTCAAATGAGCCAATTTAATTGAGAAGGGGGCTAAGGATGTGGCGGAAAGGGAGTATCCAGTGAGCACCCCACAGTGTATATGAGTCACGTACAATATCAAAGAGGGAAGCAACAGCTCCTTCCACTCTTCCTGCCTGCAAGCCTGTGCCTCTCCTTCCCCATCACCTCTTCCCTATGGACATGAGCTCCTCCCCAAGTTACTGAGGATTTGGTTCCATCACTAGAGAATTAATAGCAACTGAAGGAGACACTGCTTCCTGGGGGATCTGCTTGTATCCATTGAAATGCAAAGCCAGCCTGCATAATGATAGCATTTCTGGCCCTGTGGTAGAAAGGGAGAAGTGCCAACATGCCAATTACACATTTATCTAATTTGTGAATAAGGGCTTGCTTTTATTAGGTGCTTACTATATACTGCTGCTATTATTTTTATTGTTTTAAAAAGCAACACAGCCAACTCAAACTCTTAAGTCCCAGCCTTGGAGACCTTGAGCAACTTGCTTAACCTCTCAGTTCCTCCATTTGCTGAGCCATTTTAAAAAGAAAGCACCGTAGCACTTTGCTCATAGGGCTGCGGAAGGACAGGTGTGAGGTTCTACTTGTAACACAGGCACCAGATGAACAGCGAAAGCAGCAGGTTCTTAATGAAGAGCTTCTGGAACAGAAACGAACTACAAACTATGGTCAAGTCAATGTAGATTTGAGTTACAGTAGCACAGCACACCCGTCCACTGGGAAGAAAGAAGTGGGAGAAAAGAGAGAACATGGTTCTGAAGGTGCCCTTAGAAATTGCTCATGATCCCTGTTCCTGGTGTGCAGTGGGTGGTGCACGGGGGCTGCTACAGCCCTTTGCCTCCTTCAGAGCCATGAGGCATCCAGAAGCCAGTGTCAGATGGCTCCTCCTGGGAGGGAGTCCCACACCAACTCTTAGTTCTCTTTTCCCTCCCATGTTCTGCTCTTACTTCTCAATTCAGCCTTGGAGAGCCAGCAGTGTTTCCAGTCACGGGAAGACGCTGGCAGCCTGCTAAGAATATTGCCGCCATAGCTGTTTAATTAAACCTTTGGTGGAAAAACAGAGGCAAGAGACGGAGCTGTCTCTGTGGCCCTTCTGTGGGCAGCCAGCTTCCCAGGTGTCTGAGCTGTGGCACCAGCCGCTGGCACCAGTGCTTAGTTACACCATCACCTTGCCGTGATGTCATTCTCCAAGGTGCCAAAACATTATTTCAAAACACAGCACCGATCATGAAACTGGACCCTTTTGGCACAGAAACCTCCAGAGTAGGACTTCTGGATGTGACCCAAAGCCAAGCAGAAACTCGGAAGAACTGGCCCCTGATGTGGGCAGATATGAGTCCACAGAGGCGGGGACCCAGGTGGCGATGAAGCCTGGGCACGGAGGCCTCCCATCCTCCCCCTCCATCTCCCACAAAGGATTCTTCCTGGATCTTTCCTGTCAGGCCCATCCAGCTCTACAGCCCCTTACATGGAAATTCTGGGACTGATCCAATGACCCTACGTTCCAAGGAGCAGAGAGAAAAACAGGCAGATGAATCCTCAAGTCTTTATTTGGTACAAATGTCCCATGTTCCTATTTCTTCCTCTGTGAAAGCCAGCGTCAAGCATGTTTTCTAATTCCTACTGTTTTAATCCATATTTCACATCTATGAAGCATTTGTATTTGCTGGATCTGCGCTTTCTCCTTCTCTTTACCCATGTGTGACTGTTTCACGTGTAAAGGGAGAGGAATGAAGCTGAGCTCCGCCGTGAAGACAATGTACGACGCTTCATTGACACCTTTTATAGCGATTATGTCTTACAACAACAGTGTTTTGAATACAGCAAGTGATATAAAGATTATTTGAACTAATTTGGGCATTTTTATCGTGACCCCTTGAACATATAAAATTGTCTATGTGGGGCCAGAGATACAGCTCAGCAGTGCCTGCCTGGCAAGTGCAAGATCCTGAATCCAATTTCTGATACCAAAAATTATACATAATAAATAAATGCCTGTGTGACCCACATGGTATTTCCATAGGACAGTATTTTGTTGGTGGGCTGAGCATCTTTTGCGTGTCACCACATTAAATTTTCAGAAGACAGCCCTGAAGCCATTTGCTTTTGCAGATGAGACCTGGCCCTAGGTCCCCTGATCAATCTCCTCTATCACCCCCAACCCCATCTCTGTCTGTTTCTTCACCCGCAGCAACCATAGGCTTCCTCAGTGTTCGTAGAAGTGCCAGGTAGTTTGTCCGTTGGGAATTTTTTTCAGATGTCCCTTTATCTGGAATGTTCTGTAGTTGTGGCAAATCCTTGGTTGGCATTATCCAAACAGGGATGCCACTTGGGCAGAATTTTAATTAAGGATCCCAACTCTCTTCAGATTGTGCAGTGTCACATTCACCAGGAGATGTGTCTTGACAGATCTTTGCTCCCCTATCCATCCGCACGTCACTTTCTGTTATTGTTACTGGCCATCTTCTGCTTCTGCACTAACACACTCACCTGATATGCAGATTCCTTCCCTTAAGGGAGTGAGCTTAAGCTCAAATGGGAGGTGTGCAGGCAGGCACCTTGGTTGGCTTTGTCCCTTGCATGCAGCACAGAATAGGGGTCATGTGGAGCAAGTGGCCATAGCTCCTGTCCCCTTGTGTACGTAAGTAGTAGAAGAAGTACCACAGAGTCAGTGCTCAGAAAGAGACTGTGATGAAGCACGGGGTCAGATACAGAGGCAGCTGAGGAGGCAAACTGAGGCCTCCAAGGAAGTTGCTGTCATTTATTCAACCAAGTTGCTGGGCCTCCTTCCAGGGCAGTACTGGGCCAGCTTTGAAAGACATGGCAGCAAGACCATAATCCAAATGGAGAATATATTTCAGTAGAATGCTAACTTGTGACAATTACCTCAGACCCCTACAACCTAGCTATCATTTGGAAATCCAGAACATATTAGATTTGACCTTGAAAATTAAGTAGGAAATGAGTATCAGGAAAAATGGGCCTGAAGAAAGGAGATGCCGGCATGAAAATGTACACAGTATGTTCAGAGGACAACTGATGCTCTCACCTTTTCTGCAATGTTTTTATTTCAGTTATTAGTACATATGTTTAATACATAATGTTTACATTCCTTGGGGGCAGTTGGCATATGAACATGACACATCTTCATTTCTTTTCTCAACCTCTTTCCCTCCCCTCCCCTCCACTCATCCCTTGATCCTCTTCCTTTTAAAATACATGTTTGCAGTACATAATGTTTACATTCCTTGATGGAGTTGACATATGTACATAACACATCCCAACTCCTTTTTCTTATGGGGGTCTTTGGTACCTGGGGGGGTCACTGAGCCTGTAGAAGTAGCCCAGGTCCACCTGGGGAATGCTAGTCCTGTGCTAAGGAATCAAACTTTTCTGTCAACTATAAAAAGCCATTTAAACATTTAAAGTAGGAAAGAACATTTGCTTTCTTTTTTAATAATAGAGGCCATGTGAAATAAGGGCAGGGAAGGGGGCCACTTAGGAGTCTACAAAATGGTCCATGTGAGCTATGAAGAGGACTCCAGTGGAGGAAAATGAAAGAGAAAAGGGATAAATGTGAAGAAAGGATGTAAAGGTAGAAAGAATGAAAACCGTGGGGCCAGCAAGACAGCTCAGCAGACTAAAGCACCTACTTAGCACAGGGATCACAGTTCAATCCCAGCACTACATGCCACACCAGCCCTGCCCTCAGGGAAAGCTGAGCCAGCCATAGAGTCTGGGAATATAGGCCTAAACCTGTAATCTTAGCACTGGGGAGGCTGAAAACAAGAGAATCACTATGAGTGCAAGCTGCGTAGTGAGACCCTGTAACAACCAAATACATTAAAAGAAAGAAAAAGAAGGAAAAAAGGAGGGAAGGAAGGAAGGAGAAAGAAAGAAAGAAAGAAAGAAAGAAAGAAAGAAAGAAAGAAAGAAAGAAAGAAAGAAAGAAAGAAAGAGGAAAGGAAAGGAAAGGAAAGGAAAGGAAAGGAAAGGAAAGGAAAGGAAAGGAAAAAGAAAAGGAAGGATGAAAACTAGGAGGAGCCTGCATAGGAGCTACAGAAAAAGGGCTGTTGTAGTCAGGGTTTGCAAGGGAATAGATTCAATATATGATACACAATCTCTAAGATTATTATTATAATATTCACCCAAAATATCAAATGCAGAAGAGTGCAAGAGTACTATCTGCACACTGGAGACCCAAAGAATCCAGCCAAGGTCCTGGATCCCACAACAACGCCTTTCACAAGTCCAGCTCAAGACCTAGAGCCCATGACAATGTCTTGTGCAAGTCTTTATCGATGACCTGCATTAGAAAGGCCCAAATGCCAGTGGTGGAAGCTAGACAGTCTGCAGGAATGGGATGAAGAATCTAGGCCAGCACCTGAGGGATTTGCACTGGAGCCAGGAAGTGATGCATAACGTAAGGACCAGAGTTTCTCTGAAGAGAACCACAGCCATCCTCAGTGACAGTAGGGACCTGAGCTCCTCCTACAAGTAAGAACAGCTAAGCGCTTATCAGGAAAGCCAGCTTCTCTAGAGAATCAACAGCACACCATCCCCTCCAGTTCTGCTTTTATGCTATTGACAACAATCCTCAGATGGGCCTTCCACACCCAGCATCACACTGACTCAGTTCATCTGGGTGTTCCAAGTTGACCATTAGTCCACCACAGGAGCCTTGTATGACACTCATGACTTTAGCATGGGACTGTGGGTAGGCATCTAGGACATCACCTAGGGTGGAAAACACCGAAGAACACAGAAAATGAGTCCAACTGAGGATTTGGGTATTAGTCAGCTTTCTATTGCTGGAATCAAATATCTGACACCAGAAACTTAAAGGAGAGCTTTAATCTGACTCCTGGGTTCAGAAATTTCTGTTCATGACCATCTCACTCTAAGGCAAGAATACTACAAAAAATGGGCACAGTAACGCAGCGCTGCTCAATTCATGGAATCTGGAAGTTGAGAGCGAGGAACAGAGCCAGAGAGGACAGGGCCAGGGGCTGGATGTGTCCCCAGTTATGCTTTCATGACCCACCTAGATGCAGAAGTGTTCTTTGCTAATCTACTAGCCATATCTCAATCCAGCCAAGTTGGCAATCAAGGCTGACCACCACAGCCTCCTGTGTGAGATTTCTCAGAACTCTGGCAACAGTGAGAAATGTTATGCTGACAATTCTGGCCCTGGACTACATAGTTTCTGTCACAAGAAGAGATGAGAACCCCAAAGAAATGGCAGAGGTCAAAAGCCTGAGAATGTCAGTGTGAAGATGTGAATGAAAGAACCCAATCCAGTGAGAGACTAGAAGAGTCAGTGGAGAACACCTGAATGAGAATGAAGAGATGAAAGTGAAAGGTGGAACAGCCTCAGAAGGAAGGCTTAGAGGAACGAATTTTCCCATGGACAATGTGGATTTCTTGAGAAATCCCTAAAGCCAAGTGCATGAGTCAGGGAGGAAGCAAGCCACACTCAGTCCAGGTGATTTAGGAGGCTCTCACAAATGATTATTGAGAAAAACACTGGTGAGGTAGAGGGAAATCAGAAGACAGAGTGACATGGCCGGGAAGTTCAAACAGGATGCTTCAGTAAAAGCAACTGACCTCACTGGCTGGGAGGTGGTTCATCAGTGTTCATGAGCAGGTTATCAGTGGCGCACAATAAAGAGCAGGATATCAGTGGGGTATAAATGCAGAGCTCCAAATGCAGTGAGTGGGGATGCAACCAGAATCCAGAAGACACGCAGGGCAGAGCCAGCTCAAGCACAAAGTGAGACACTTGGAAGGAGCAAGCAGAAAGCTTGAGCAGCAGCTTGGGGCACAGGCTATAACTTAGAATGACAGTGATTTGTTTGTGTTTGCAGCGTAAGTTAAAAACATTGCAAGACAAAATGCATTTAATACCCCATAAAGTTTAAAAAAATCTTAAGATGAAACATTATAGATCAGGGATCATCTGTAACTGTTATTTGTACTCACTTCATTCTCAAAATTAAATTGAATGGTTAACCCAGTTATATCACCTATGCACATCCACTTTTAGATAAATACATACTCATGCACACAAAACGCACATGAAGGGTGAAGAGCTCATGAACTGCTGATGCTCTACAAGCTAAGCAAGGACCTTGTTCAGCTTGGGGTGCATTTTTCCCTCAGGACAATAATGCACTGGTGGCTGCATTCCAGAGTTTTATAAGAACCCTTGTTGTTTATTAGGTCCCTTGTTGTTGGCCTCTCATTAGGTCTACCTAAAGGAGAAGGAAGACTGAGGCATGGGTACTCCTGGCCAGGAGGCCTATTCTCACTGTGTCCTCTCCCACAGGTTATCTGACTTGCGCTTCCCACAAAGCTCTCTTCTCCAGGTTGTTTGTTTGTTTCAGTGGTACCAGGGATTGAACTCAGAACCTTGTGCTAGCCAGGCAAGTATTTATTCTACTGAGCTATCTCCCCAGCCTCTTCTCTAGGTTTTGATGATTATTCCCCTCATTGTCACTCTCCAGGCTATTATGATATCTCTTGTGACCTCTCCATGCCCTATTCCTTCTTTCTTTCTTTCTTTCTTTCTTTCTTTCTTTCTTTCTTTCTTTCTTTCTTTCTTCTTTCTTTCTTTCTTTCTTTCTCTTTCTTCTTTTTGCCATCTCAGTCCACCATGGGTGTTCTGAGGATTGGTGCTGCATGTGGTGCCTGGGATTGAACCTTGGTCCCTGCACACTTGCCTAAGCTTACCTAAGGAGGCGCTTTAGACCACCAGCTCTTCCACACACTATTTCTTCATAAACAATCCTTTCATTAAACTCTCCTACATTACTTGACTTGAGTGTACTGCCTTTTCGTTCCATGACTCACATAAGATTCCTTTGTAGACAACTCCAACCAACAAAATACCAAAACACTCTCCCATAGGAAAACTCATTCCAAAGAACAAGTCAGATGACCAGGAAAGTGCCCACTCCCAATGTTGCCAAAGCAGAAGGGCTGCTCACCTCACTGTGTTGATTAGATCACAGTGAACTGTCCCTTACTCCAGTGCCAACGTGTCAGGATGTCAATGGAATCATATATGGGGAAGGGCGGTGATACATCAGGCACTGCAAGCAGCAGCAGCACACATGGTCAGACAGGGGTCAGTCATCATGCCATACACAGTGACTGACCTTGACTGAAGCTTATTTATAAGTGAAGGGCACTGAAGTTTGAGCATAGACGTGCATAGAAGTAATACTCAGTTCATAAACACTTCTAATGAACCTCTCTATGATGTATAGATGTGATCCTTCAATTCAGACCATGAAATCATCCTATCCATGATGAACCTGAACATGTTATAAAAGGAACAGGTCCAAGGGGATCATGTCACATCCACTGTGGGACAAGTTACACTACCAAAGAGTCATGGGGAGCTCCTCTGGTAAAGGTAAAGAGCGTGACTACCAAAAACCTGGAAAGATCAGACCAAGGTGTCCAAGAAACAATGGACACATAATGAAGGAGAAAGATGCATAAAATTGTGGTTCAGTGTCCAAGTTATGTGCACCTCAACCTTAGCTCAGTCTGCAGGGAGGCTCTGTAGTTCCCTGGGCCACAGGTGGCCCAGTGGGATGTCACAGACCTTCACTGGGGGTTGGGAAATATAACCTGATGATGGACACACTTCGAGGACTGGCCCTCAGTTTCTTCTTCCTCCACTCTATTGTCTGCTCCTACCCCTTTGAACTCTTAGGAAGTCTGGGAAGATTTCTCTCTTTGCCCATTACCTCATCCTATATCCACCTTTCTCACGAACCACTAGGAACCCCTGGAGTCAGCTACCCATCTTCCTGATCCAAGAAGAGTATCATTGTGTGCCTTCCCATCCTTTTATGCCGGTTCATTCAACACCAGTCATTGGTCAACACAGTGGTCTCCAAAGCTTTGATACTCTCAAAATACCAGCGAGAATGAAGTCCTGCAACGCTATCCCATATGGGCTTCCTTGCTCTTGTCTCAGGGTTTGTGCTGTTGGGGCAGAACACACTGAGCTGACATGGCTGCCAAGATTTTCACAAATCCTATTATAACTCCTTAGAGCCATCCCCATACTGAAGCCAAAAAATGACTCACAGGTGATCAGCTTCATGGTGCTGGGCCCCAACCCCTGACAATATCATGCCTCATCAGTGTTGATGTATTGGGTCTTTAACAGAATTAGATTTGTTTTACAACTCCTCTCAAAAAGCAGAGCAGACAGCACTGGGTAATTCTCCAACCAAGATCAGATGCCATTAACTGAAATCTGGACAGTAAACCAGAAACAAGAAGCAAAAGATAAGGCACTATAGTATGGTAAGAAGTCCTGACAAGCAACTTTTATTTACTACATCAGATTGCTTTTATAGGCTGAAAATTGTCTAAATGCTTCCTATAGCCACCTTGGAAATGTCATTCCAAATGTTAGTAATAATTCCAAATAGAAAAAAAAATTAAATCAACATTGGCAGAGGATATTTATAGTGAATTTTGTAACTCATCCTCCAATTCTTTTATTTCATAGCCAATGGAAATCCAACAATATTGTTATTAAGAAAAGGACTGAGTCCTAGCCCAGGTCCGGTGAGTGTG